>NC_134366.1:147618823-147932018 GCF_035582795.1 Mycteria americana
TGGCATTTGCAACCAGGTAGGTTTACCATTTTTGTTGTTTGGGGCAAGGTAGAAAAGATTTTATATCTTGTTAAAGCTGCCAACTAGGCAGCACTGAGTTCCACCAACGCCTGGTCCATCCTGCAGCAGTTACAGCAAATGGTCTGTGTGGGACCTCTTTCTCCACTGAACTGCTGTTCTGTGCCTCAGAAGAAGACTGAGAACCTTAAGATCACTCCCAGGGGCCTGCAGGGAAAGCTATGTCACAGCTCAGTCTGACAGCTCAAGCCTGCACATACAGCTGAGAATTATTGTTATTAAGCATCCCAGCATGCTGACCTATTCTTGGAAATATGATTGTCATCTAAATAAGTACCCATTCGGGATTAAAAAGAAATGCATTCCTTCAGCCCGTGATGTGACTTGTCAGAGTCCTTTAAACCCTGTAGTCACCTGAGCTGCTAAACAGTCTAAATAGCAGAAATTAGGTAATAGTTCAGTCATCTGCTTCTGTTTTTCAGTATTTTGAGTCCATGCGTTTAAGGTAGCCAAAGGAATTCCCAACTCGAACGTTGCAGCCTGACATGTAGATCTGCTAACACTGGCTGCAGTATCCACGTGAAGTCGGATGGACCCAGCTAGTAACAACAGAGGGTACCAAAAGGTGTACCGTGAAACGAGACGATGCACTCGGCTGGTAACAAACCTTCTTTGAATGTTACTCAGGCTGTAAAGGGAAGAATTCAAACATCGGATAATGCCAGGCTGAAGACAGCTTAGGCAGTGGGACCTTGCTGCTTTCTTCCTGCTCTTCTTCCTCTGGACACAAATGCCTTATGATACACGTTTAATTACACCGCTGTGCAGTTTCCCTCCTATGTAAATCCTACCTTGTCCGGTGGGTAGGATGCTCTGCCCTGAGCAGCCCTGCTTGTGACTGAACTACCCAGAAGATACATCAGCCCTTGAGTTCAGTGCCATAGCACAAGCCACAGTGCGTGGCACATCACAGTGCTTTTCTACACTTGGCCTCGTTGCCCCTAGGCTCCTTCGACCGGCACCCTGCGTATGCCTCGCACTTGTACTGCAGTACCTGTTTATGCTGCCAAGGCATCTCGCAGATTCTCAGCGATAAAGGCCGAATGATTTAGACTATGGGTCCAACCACGTGCCTCTATGGAAATGGCTCCATAAGTGCAGGTAAACTGAAAACATGCTACTACGCAGCTTTGAAAATGGCACAGGCAAATGAACCAACTATACCTCTGAGAACAACCTTACAGAAGGTTTCTCAAGGTGTCTTCATCAGTGTCACAGAATTGAATCACACGTGTACCTCTCCATCCTGCCCCAAAGTTGGGTAGTTTCATATAAACTTCTGTACCAAATAAATGAGGGCTGAGCAAGACAGCACATCAGTTACTAGCAAGGCTTACATTAAGTAGAGACATCAAATGAACAGGGTATAACATATTTTCTTCTACTATTTTTGTTAATTTTCCTTGCTTAGTGTGATCTTTTGAGAAGCTTGGTAATACTCAAGTTTTATTTTTCTTCATTTTGAAGGTATCATCCTCACTGGTTATTTTATTATTTTCCCTAGATAAAAGAAAGAATTGAATTAGTTTAGTATGAGACAAACCACTGCAAATGTTGAAGCTCATTGTCAAGTGCAAAAGTATTTGTGTACCAATACTATAAACAACTACAATTCTTTGTTAATCTTGCCTCTTTAATAAGCAGTAAGTGCAAAAAATATCCCAGGGAGTCTGTTTGTGTTCTGCAGACTTTTTTCAGGTAACCTTGTAAATGTATGTGTTATGTTTAAGAACAAACAACCTCCAATAATGACCTTTTATCTGTCTATTATTTTTATTTTCATAATAATGCTTAGAGACTGCAAGCCTCAATCCGTTGCGATAGGAGCTGTTCAAAGACAGAGAGGAATACCCTGACTGTTTAAAAGATAGAAAAGAAAAAAGATACACAAGCATAATACAGGTTACGCAAATTCACATAACTTCTCACTGGTAGTGTAAGAAATGGAATACAGTTTTGCTCAAGTCCAGTTAAAGGGCTGTTTCCTAAACCAAGTTTCTTCTTAATGGCCAAAGGAAGAGGAAAGAAAAGGTTGGGATCATTTGTCTCGCACATGGCCCAGCTCCATGCCCTGCCATGGCCTGAGCACAGTTTTCAGATGCTCTGCAAAGAGTACAGTAATCTAAGTAGACAGAAATTAAAGTTGTATTGTCTATCTAAACCTTTGGATAGTAAGATCTTACTTGAGAATGGCTGAAAGCAATGAAAAGCCCGTCTACTGCTGGCTTTGATACTGAATAAGGCAGTAAAAGAGAACAATACAAATCTGCCTTAACAAGTTTGCAGAATTTTTGTCCATTCAAATAATTTTTGAAGGATCTGGCTATGGTCTATGGCTAACTGGTAAAATATCTGAATTTCTAGAGATGTCAGATACTGAATATGGCCACACTGGGAAAGAGAAGGTAAATTGCGAGTAAAGCTTTCTGAGATTGTTTTTTGTGCCTTTGTATTAATGTCTCTTTTCCTGTGTTACTGAAATACATTAATTTCTCTTCTGCTATTTGGCAAGTATATTAAATAAAAATAGAAGGAAAAGTGCTTATTCTTACTTTTCCCCATATCTGCTACATTAGAAAGAGGCACAGTAAGATAACACAAGACTTGGCTTATTTTTTAAAACTGTAATACAGATTGGTGCATAGGAGCAGCATATACAGTGTACACAAAATCCTCTCATGATTTTCATTTGCAGAGGTATCCTGTAGTGCAAGATTAAGTGTATAACGAGAAAATTTTATACTGTATGTAGTCTGAGAAATGTAGTAACATTACTGTGTATAGTATGAAATGCAGGATACAATAATCAGCAGCAGTTGTAAAAATAATTAACTATAGGTTTGCATATGTGGTTTCAGGTAAGGTAATGCATCATAATCTAATGTCATAACTGTGATACAGTGTCCAGGGCAGTATTTGAGAGCATATTTTGACAGATGGGCATGTCTTCTGAAAACACTTCTCAATTCTGTCCTTTGTGCCATGCCGCAACCTAGCGCAGACTTCTGACTCCAGATAGGATTGTAACTTGGCACGGATAAGCACAACTGTGTGATAACTCTGGAACCGTTAGTATGTTGGGATGTTTAATTTTTTTTTTCTTTTTTTCTTTTAATGTATGTGTCTAATTTATTCACATGCAAAAGTATATAAACACCATGAAAATGGGAACGTCATACAATTCCATATTTATCTGTACTTGGGAAAGGGCTGATTCCTCTCCATACAGCAGAAACTCTACAGAGCACAGGAATTAAATGTGAACCTCTTACGTGCAGAAGAATTTTATCTCTAGTCCCATCAACAGTGCTCATCCTGTTACAGTTGTGTGATAAGTCACCCTCCCACTGGCAAAACACAGACAAAGAACATTATGTGATTCAATGATGACTTAGGAGGCTGACAGCAGCTAATGCTGCAGAAAGTGGTTGTTCTTCCAACCCACTCCTTCCCACCTGCAGGACATGAGAGCAGCAGGAAGGGTCACGCTCGCAGCACCGACAGTCTCTGGTTGTCGCCACCCTCTGTTCCCAAAAGTGGTGGGTAGCATTTGGCCAGTGACTCGACAAGTCTATTTTTGGTAACTTTTCATCCCATATATTCTATTCCTGTCACTACAGAGCACTCATGCAAATGTATGTATGGAGGCTGCTGTTACAAAGCTGCAATTTACTGGATTGCATCAATTTTACTACAGTAGATTGTGACAGACAGAAATTATCATGGCAAAGATGTCTTCATTTACACAAAAGGAGACCTCTTCTGTTATTCCTAACTAGAACTGCAATTCTTGTAAAGCTTATTCTTGTTATCATCTTTTCCTGATTGCACATCTGTCATTTCTTTTACAGTCTTGGTGCTATTTCTAGTTAACCTTATTTTTAGAATAATGGAGGAATTTTCAGTCTCAATTCAGAAGCAGTTCACATTGGAAAATGTAATCTTGATTGGCAGGAAAATTGTTTATGGGTTTTAAATTCCTTTCCAGCCCAGCTCTGTATCAGTGTATTACCATAACTGCTAAGCACTTTCTTGGTCATCTTGAAGACACCAGCTGCTTTCAAAAATTTTAATTTAATATATTCATCTCCTCTAATCACATTACATATACTCAAGATTCCTTCCTTTATTATTTGTCAGAGGTTGCTACTCAATAAATACCTGTATCTAGATCCCTTCCTTCTGAAAAATCATTCCATTTGTTTACTAATGTCAGTCAAATGGTATCATACTAGTAGCTTTTAAATAACCTTTTAATTCCTTTTTTCTACTTTCTTTTCTACTCGTGAATGGATAAATATTACAGAGATAATTAGATACTTCTAAATTTGTAGACACTTCTAAATGTTGGCATCATATATGATTTTCATTTGATCTCTAACTTTTAGTTCTGGGGGGGGTGGAGACAACAGGGAAAAAGTGGACTTACGCTTTTATTTGAGCATTTTTTTCAGTTTTGAAGTTACTTTTCAGTTGCTTTTCAGAATAAGTAGTAACTGGAGTAAGTAACTGAAGTTACTTTTCAGCCAGAAACACCTCTGAGTCTTTGGTAATGAAACTAAGCAATATCAGGCTTAGTCAATGCCTAGATAGGAGACATCCAAGAAAAACAGGCGAAGATCTAAAGTTACTTCGGGTGCTTCAGTAGATGGCACCCTTTGCTCTGAGGAAGAATGGAGCTGCTGTACCCTCCTGGTGCCAAATGGAGACTAAGTATAAAGAAACTGAAGTCAAGGTTATGACAGCATTTGATCATGAGCTATCCCATGACTCATATCACAAGAACAGCAGCATCTTGGTCAAAGTCCAGTTTGGATAATTAATGGTCTCACTTGAATTCCCTTTGCCATTTCAGTCTCAATGACCAGCCTTCTTCACTTGCAACCAGAACTTGTTTCACGCAACATGTTCATTAAAGCGTTGCTCCATTTCAGGAGTGGATGAAGTGATTAACATAAAGAATTCCATGATTTGCCCAGGAGAATAAAACAGAGTAACAAGGCCTGTTATTCTAACTGTTTTTATGTGAGCATCAATCTCTATTTCAGATAAGTAGCAGTTTTGCTGATGATTCATGACAATATTGCAAATTGTATTGCAAAGACTGTTCCTCATAGATATGGATTGTGTGGATCGAAGTGGCGTGGTGCTGCCTTTTAAACTTAACTGCATTTGTTAACGTAGTGCTCAAATGTGATCAAGACTAGTCATATTTAACTGGGGATCTTTGAATTGCCAGCACTTTGGAAGTAAACATTTGAAATCAGACTAGGGGAGTGAAAATGCTGGTGATGGCCTGTCTCCAAGATAAGCTTTACTACTGGGAGCTGCCAAAAGAGATGTTGCTGCTGAAGAAGTGTGCAGATGTTAGAAATATGATTGAATAAAATTCTTAAAGACTGTTGTGTGCCTCGAGCTTGGCTCCGCTATGGCTCAGGGTTCTGCAAGACTTCTGTGAGTTAGGAAACTTCCACATAACTGGATGGGAAAGAAAAGAAGTTGAGGGGGGATGAGTTTACTGTAGATATCCAGAAATTAAACTGTTTGCATGTTTGCATCTAAATATTAGCTGCACCTGCAGAACCTCTTTAACTGATTCTTTTCATAAAGAAATAATTTAGTTTTACAGATATGGAGTCCTATTGTGTGTCTCTCAGCATGTGATGCAAGGGTGGCAACAGCTAGTCTAATCACAGCCACCAATAAAGAGGAAAGTGTAATTAACTGCAAAACATAGTAGCAATGAGAAACCAGACAAATTAGAAACCTGGAGGGACTCCAGCTGCTAGAAAGCTGAATTTCCCACTCTAAGAATAAAAATAACAGAAATAATTTTTTTTTGTCTGTATCTAGATCTTATTAGTACAGATTGAAAAAGGAAAAGTGGAAACATACATTATTCTCCCATGGATGGAAAAGATGTGAGAAGCATGCCAACAGTATTGTGATCTTCAGCCAAAGAATAATTTACAGCTTTTTGATACAAAACCCAATATCCTCCTGGGAAAGGTCAAAACAGAGCCGGGAGCTACTTATCCTTATCAATTGACCAATCTTAAGATTGTCGAGAGAAGATGCAGGATGTATAACAAGGAGAAATAATGCAAAATGGTGCAATTAAGGTAACAACTGAATAGAAAAAATCCCTTTACTGGTACTACAAACAAGTTTCAAGATCCATACAATTGAAAAAGGTGCAATGAAATGAGCGTACTTAATGCCACTGCAGCATCTTTATAAGTATTCTCCTAATGAAGAGCTAATAAATATGGAGTCTTTGCACATTGTTACTCAACACATAATGCATGAAACATGATTCCTGTGATCTTTTTATCTGGGGAAAAAAAAGAGACTTAGTTGCTCCAGTGTATCTGTGCAAACACTATTTTGATGTGCATCAGCTTTGGGAGCCAATGACACAATTTTCTTGTGATCTTGCTATCAGGTTACTCACTTAAGTTATAATATTTTGCTCTCTCCCTGTAGAACTGGAAGACCTTGCATCGTGCTCCTATTTAATGTGCATATAGCAGTATGGATAGCTTGCAACTCCCTTATTTCCTGCAGGCAGCTATTGTAGTTCCAGCTCTGCCTTCCTTCCATATCTCTGCCGTCCTCCCAGATGACCTGTGATATCATTTGAGGTCTCTAGTATGCTATCTATTACAGATCACAAAAAAACCCAACAACCTTCTGTAAGAAATTTATAATATCTGTGTTCTCTGATATGTCCTTAGCATCTAACAGTGATCAGACATGGCATCATCTCTGGGCACATTACTAGAACAGATGACAGAGCAAGAACGAATACAATTTTCCAACATATCTTTGAGAGCATGCTATTGGAAGTTGAGGAGTTTGGAGTTCAAAGGCACTGATTTAGGATTTCCAAGGACATGGAAGATTCTGTTCTGCCACAGATTCAACACCTAAAAGCAGCTTTCCTTCTCCAAAAGAAAAAAAAAACAAAACAGAAGGAATAATGTCATTTGTTTCTGTAAGTATCACTCTCTTATAAGTATGGAAAAAGATTTTTGTGAAATGTTTAATAAGATGAATGGAAATACACATGAGATTTGTTTATTTATTCCTTTGGTTTTGGGGAAACTGCTGGATTTTCTTTTTTCTCCCACGTGATACACAGCAAAGGTATAGAGAGCTCTGGCAGGTGCTTATTAATAGGTTCTATAAATCTAGAGATAAAATTTCATGAAGCAGTTTGAGAGAAGGATTAAAAGATGGTTGATGTTAAGTACTGACACTGGTTTGAAACATGTGAAGCAGTGCTTTTGTCCTTACAGCCCCATAGTTATAATGTACAGCTTTATGAGTCCTTTGACCTATTCTCTTCATTTACCAAGCGCTGTATCCTCCATGTGTTCTGCACCTTTTCAAATAATTCAGTTGTGCTCGTTGTCTAATCATTTGTTGTCTTACTCCATCTCATCCCTCTCCACAATTCAGTCATAAATCATTCCATGTAGAGGGTGTTCACTCCAACACGCTACAAGAGCAAGCAAAAGTCCGTTGCCCAACTCATCAACTACTTAATCAGCTCTTTGTAAATGTTGAACATAGTGTGATAGTTTTCTTTGGGGTGTGTGCAGCAATATCTCTGCGTGTGAATCAGAATATTTGTGTGGCCCACTCGTTTTGGGATTGCACTGCAGAGTTTTGGCATTCGTCTGTTTTGTTAATCTCTTTTAACCATTTCCTTGCCCCAGTACTCATGTTTTTCCACTCCAGGTCCTTACCCTGTTTTACCTCTTGCTTTTGTTCTCCACATGTATGATTCCTTGATTCCCTCTGGCTTCTCACTCAGCTTATCCCAGTTTTCTCTTGCAGCCTTGCTTCTTGCCAGAGCTATCTCCCAACTCCATGTATCTGTGATAGGGATCAGTGATTCCCTGTCTCCGTCTCTGACTAGTCCTAGTCACATTGTTTATCCCCTATTTTAAAATTCATAGAATCATAGATAGTGTGGGCTGGAAGGGACCTTTACAGGTCATCTAGTCCAAGCCCCCTGCAATGAGCAGGGACATCTTCAACTAGATTAGGTTGCTCAGAGCTTCGTCCAACCTGACCTTGAATGTTTCCAGGGATGGGACATCTACCACCTCTCTGGGCAACGTGTTCCAGCGTTTCACCACCCTCATCGTAAAAAATTTCTTCCTTCTATCTAGTCTGAATCTACCCTCTTTTAGTTTAAAACCATTAACCCTTGTCCTATTGCAACAGGCCCTACTAAAAAGTCTGTCCCCCAAATTCCCCTCCCTTTGTCAAGCACGCCTCCTCCAATTCCCTCTTCCATTTTCTGTACTAGCTCCAGACCTTCCTTCCTCTTGTCACAGCCATGGTCTCTCTCTCCAAGCATCAACTCTCTAAGCCAACGTTCCTTTCACAGCCCTCAGTTAGAGATTTCTCTTTCCCTTCCCCGTGTCCAGGTCTCCAGATTCCTTTTCTGAATGTTCTGCTTGTCTTCTCCTTGTCCTTAGGACACTTAAGTTAGGCAGATTCCATTCTTTCCTCCTCAGGTACCCAGCAGATGAGAGCACTAGAGGTAGGCTCCAGTACTCGGCCCTGTGGAGGGCAACGGCAGCCCAGCGTTGGGATTAGAGGATGGGTCTCACTTGGTGCTTCAGCCCTGGCCAGACTGTGCTCCACCAGCCCGGGTACCAGTCGTACCCAGCTGGAGCAGCGCCAGGGCTGCTGCCACAATCTCGCATGCCAACAAGCAACATGGAAAAAAATGAATCTGAGAATAAAAATTTTCTGGTAAATGTACTATCTGCCATGTCCATACTAAAGGTGTTTCTGATATCATAGCTAATTAAGGATCTGCTTTGGTGGCTTCCTCATTCTTGTGCTGAAACATTAAATTAGCAGAGCAAAAATTTACTCCTAGCTATGACTTCTTTGCACAGCACTGTAGACGAAGGTCCTACTTACAGATCTAAACATGTGGGGATCTGTACACTAGGTGGGATTTGAAACTATTCACAGACCACCAACATTTAGGATTGTCACCCAGCAGGTTTACTCTTGAACCCCCTCTATGACCTCTCCATTGCTGTTGAGTGTGCATGCAGGTGTAGGTTCTCTGCTCAAGTACATCAGCAGTTTGTCTGACACGGACAAATATTTTTGGCTGAGTTGTAACAATGATGGAGACAATTAACCAGTGGTCTGTATGCTGGATAGCAATGGTCTGGACTAAGGTGTAATTGTATTTTATTGATATAAGAAATTATATTGCACAAATCACAGTATAAATTTTTAGTCATATATTTGTCTTGAAGTCTATGTACAAGTAAAATGCAATTTTAACTAGAATGCTTCTACTGAATGCTACTTTGAGAGTCTCAGAGATTATAGTAACTGTCCAGTTATGCTTTTTAGCAGTTTAAGGAGTACCCAGAATCCCTCTTTTCTTCTCTTTCATTATCATGAGATCTGGGAAGATTACCTGGCAAAAAAATGTCTGCTTACACACGACACTCACTTTCACTGTTTTATAGCAATAACATGAGCTATAGTTGGCAACTCCACAGTCTAGAAAGTAAATAAAGAGCATAGTGAAAATGACAGCAGCTTCAAGGAGTTTAGCAGAGCGTGAATTATTGGCCAAGATTCTTGCCAAGACTACCCCAGCAAAATGTGATGACATTCTGGGCTAACCCTGAGAAACCTGATTGACAGACTCTGCTGAATGCGTTAAGTGACTGTACTTAAATACTGGAAATCCCAAGTGTCCAATTTTTAAATTTTTTTCTACTGAAAAGCAGTGTGAAGAGCTGGAGCTGGGCTTTTCTTTTTGCTTATTTTTTCTGAGCATTTAGGATGCATTCAAGTCACCTATTGTCAAACACAAGTCACATGTCTCATATATCCAAGAAAACTGCTTAAAAATCCAGACTCGTGGGTTTTCATGAAATCTCTCCATTCCAACTGCTGAGATTTAAAAAAGCAAAACACTGCAAAGCTCACAATACATCTGCAGAGGTTGGCAAAATTGTGCTATTGCTAACATACACATTTCTCAATAGCAGTCTTCATAGAAATCAAGGACATCTCCAGGTAACAGCCAGTTTCTCTGCATCCCAGCATTGGTAAGACAACTGTGAATAATGAGTGACCCTGAACCTGTTTGCATTAACAGAGACCTCAGATTCTTTTTACACCTTCTAGTGCTACAAATACACTGGGCTTTGTGAGCTCCAAAATGGCAAATCCAGAAACAAACCCCACTATTTTGTTTAACTGATAAATGTGACTCATTACAGATTTTATTAACTGATTGGATTTGCATTAGGTCCTGACGCTTATCAGATTTGTGTTGAAAAATTATTAGAAAACAGTTTCTCAGATGAGGGATTTTAGCTGCAGATGTCCTGCTATGAAAATCTGTTAGCACTGTTTTCAGCAAGTGTAAACTAACAACAGGACAAGCTCAGCTAGTTCACTTACAGATATAACTGAACTTTCAGACAACGATATATAGCACATATACCATGCTAGGAGGTTTTAGGTGCCAAATAGAACGTGCCATATTGATCCTCATGTTCTGTGGATGCTTCATTGCAAGGTCAAGTATACTCCTTAATTCATGTAGAATAATTGCAAATCTTAATACCAGCCAATTTTATGGCATAGAGTAAAGGAAAGTTTAGCTACTTTTGCTTCAATATCTGGGATCAAGTGACCTGGATTGGCTGGTCATGTAGTACATAAATCAGAAAATCCTCAACAAAACCTCAGTGAAACAACAGAGCCACTTTAAAAGAGTTTTGTGTATGGCTACAACTGGTCTATAATTCACTTCAATGCTCAGCAAGAAACATTTTGGAGATAATGGGGGGAAATGAGATACCCGCTTACCTAATAGTAAGACAGCTTCTTTGCTTGACCAGTGTTTTATATCATTTAGCTGGCATAAGACTTGGATATTCTTTACTGCTGTCATGAAAACTGTCTGCTAGACAGCCTTAGCTTATTAGTTTTGCAACCAAAGGAACAAAATCAAGATTTTTGGAGAGTGACAGAAGTACCAGGGGTCCTGCCCCAACTTACTTATAAAATACCAATGAACAAACAACCTTCCTGATTTTCAGCATGCTAACTAAACACTGGGAAACCACTGGGAGACACTAGAAAGGATGTCAAAATGCAACACTTTAAATAGCCATGCGTGCTTTCCTCCTCAGAAAATAAATACGAAACAAAGAGAACACGACAGCTGTCTGAGTCAGCTGTTATCAAAGGTAACCCTCAGTCACTGACTTCAGTGACTAACTTGACAATAATTCAGTCACATTTCAAAAGTGCCCCTTAATTCTGAAAGTTTCAATTTTGACAGTGTGTAAGACACAGACTGTGCTTAGTACAGAGCATCCTACAGCTATCATTGATTTCAATGGGAGGCTCAAGTTTCTACAAAACAGATTAATGAAGTCATAAATTTTAATACCAGAAAGGGCCATTACGGTAATCCAGTCGGACTTCTTTGAATTCTGAGAGAACGTCAGTAAATGTTGCTTGCATGGAGCCTATAACTTCCAGCTGAGCTAACGCATAGCCATAGGAAGGCTTTCAGTCTTGATTTAAAGACTTGTGTGACAGTGAACCTATCACATCCTAGAGAAAGTGCTTCACAGTTAGTTACCTCAGATTTCAGTTCTCTTTTTTTTTCATTCCAGCTTCTAAGCATTATATTTAATTATGACCTTATCTGTTAAACCACCCTTTCTACCCAGGAATCATAATTAGCCAAGTGGAGCTTACATGCAGTAAGGCTCTATTTAAGTGTTTTGTTATAAGAGTGTCAGAGAGGAAAACCACACAGAATTTGTGGGGGAAAAAATGCACGTACACAATCCTGATGTACACAGTCCTGATGAGCTGGCAGGTCAAGAGGTTGCTGAGGAGCCAGGGATCCTGGGGCAAGCAGGCAGGGACAGGCAGGGCCCCTGGAGCAGGCAGCGAAGGAGGAAGCGTCAGGTCCCTTGGCGCAGGCAGGGAGAGCAGGTGGCACGCTTGCAGCCCTGGCAATCCCACACAGACGTCATGACTGCAGATCCCCATGAAGACGGTTTCCCCAAATTGAGAATTTTTTCCTTTTGTAAGACGCTTTCTAGACAGCAAGCAGCCTTTGGTCCCCGCCCCCTCAGCCATACGCATACCTTGCGAAACTGGACAGCATTGCTTTCTCAGGTCTCGGCAAATGCCTCCTCCTATTGCTTGGTTGTTTTTCCCTTGCTCATCTGCTGCTTTCCTTTGGCATGCTCAGGGCAGTTGTCTTCATAACTTGCGATGTTGTGGTTTTTTCAACCAGTAATTAGCCATCGGTTAGTTGTTTATAACATTGGGTCCTCTGTTTTCAAAGATATTTTCAAGGCCTTTGCTGTTATCCCACGTTAAACTGTAGTTCATAATACCTGTCTGGCACACAGCTCCAGTGCACAGGGCAGGCTCTCACCGCAGGTTGATAACAAGCCCCGCAGGCCAGGACTGGCGCCTTGTGAAGTTGGCACTGAGCCGGTGGCCTGCTGCTAGCAAGGGTAGTGCTCTTCTTAATAGCTTTCATTTATTCTCGGTTGCATGGTCGCAGAGGAAACTCATCTTTAGCTGGCTGTGCAGGGTGACCTCCCCAGTGTTTCTCATACCGCTCTTCTCTGAAATGTACTCCCTCATACTTGGTGTGCCCTAAAATCTCCGTTCCTACGGAGTTCTTAATACAGTTCAACTGTATTAATAATAATACAGTTGAACTGTATTGAGATATGTGTTGTTCAAATGAGGCTAGCATAGCATAAAATCACTGTAATCAACCTACCTTCATCATCACTTAGCACTTCACATGTGGTCACCTGAGGTTATTTATTCTATATTCTGTTTCAGATTACTGCTAAAGATATGGCAGAAGATTGGACTAAAACCAGTAGTCACTACGGGGACCTCACTGGATGTATCCCCTTTGGCCGGCGATAGTTGTGCTGGAGGGAAGGAGCCTCTGCCACCTTTTTTTCTGAAAGATTTAAGCCTGTAGTGCCCCAAAACACTAGAGCTCAGCCTGCTTGAAGGATGGATTGGGTCGTATGTCTGAACACCTAATTACAGTGTCCTCTTATGGTAAAAAGATGATTTTTTTTTTCTTTGCTGTAATTTTATAAAGTTCTAAAAGAAACTAAAATGCAGAAGGTATAAAATAGTATTTATTATTTTTAAATATACGGCATTTTTAAGAAAATGTATTAAATGTCAGCATATTCATATATACATACGTGTGTGGACAAATATATGTCCTTGACAAACTGATACAGAGCACATATATACATTAGGCAAGGCAAATCTAACCCGGATTTGTCCTTATTCTGGATCTGCTGGTAGTATACAGAAATATTTATAGGGCCACCCTAGTAATTTCCAGTGCTAACCGATTTTCCTAGCTAAAAGCCAACCCTCTCATTCTTTTTGGATGAGACTTTTTTTTCCTAGCTGGTCTGTGACCTGTTGTATTCTAACAGGCTGGAAAAAGCAGGTGGAGGTAAGGGAAAAATGTATTTCCAGGTATTGACACACAAATCTGAAAATTATTTATCTTTCAACAGAATTGTAAAGGAGATGTAAAATCGGGTGGTTCTATACAGCAAGAGAGTTCAATCCATCATCTTACGATTCTGCTTTAGATCCACTTCCTTTCTTTGCACCTGACTGTACTTCACAGAACCACAGAATCATTTAGGTTGGAAAAGACCTTTAAGATTATCAAGTCCAACCGTTAACCTAGCACTGCCAAGTCCACCTCTAAACCATGTCCCTAAGCACCGCGTCTACACGTCTTTTAAATACCTCCAGGGAGGTATTCTTGTAGAGGTTCTGTTGATAAAAATGTACAAGAATAATAGCAATGCCGTAACAGTTAAGCACAAACTTACTGTTTCCATTACCAAAGTTTTTGCTCAATTTGAATAATTTTAAACCCAACTAAAATATTGAAGTTCATAAATTACATTTTGTCCAGATGAACTGAATGTTCCACAAAATAACGTTGGCAACTGCACTGAACAGAAAAGCATCTCACTCCACACTAGCACTCAGCAAGAATTTGTAGTTCCCACTCTGAGGTGCGGATTTGACCCCAACCAGGAAGTCTGGATTTTACTGTGAGAATGTAACGCTTTATGAGACATAATTTCACAGTGGTGAGGAGACACAAATCACAAACATCACAACTTGGAAAATCGGGTCTTTCTGGGTATTTTTTAGCTTTAAGTAACATCAGGTAAAACACTTGCACACACAGGGCACTGTGTATTTTGCACAAAAGTGAACAAGTTCGGTAATTTTTTTCCTTAACGTGATAAATCATGTAGAAACCCTAACCAATTCCTTTCTCACCTCTAGCCTTCCTCTTTAATAGGATTTACCTCTCGTTGAGCTAAACGTACCATTTTTTCTTAGTGAAGACATGTCCATACACGTCCTTTACGGGGCAGGAGATAGGAGCAAGTAGCTCCGCAGCGATGTCAGGAGACAGAGATGGGGAGGGGGGCCGCTTTCCCCGTCAAAACGGCCCTTCCCTCCCCCGCTGTTCTCGTGCTCTCACAACCCGAGACAGAAGAAAGGCCTCCCTTTCCTACCACGGCCCGAGCTCACGGCCCCTGACGTGCGGGCTCAGGAGCGGGGGCAGAGGCCGCCCTTCCCGCCGGCGGGGCGCACGGGGCGGCCCCAAGAGACCGGGGCGGCGGCGACACGGAGCCCAGCCGGTGCCGGAGGGCGGCAGGCAGCCCACGGAGGAACCCCATGGGGAGGGGAGGCCGCGGGAGAGCCGGGCCGCTTGTCCCCCTTGTCCCCCTCACAGCTGAGGCGGGCGCTGGGCGGGGCCAGGCGGGGCGGCGCTGCCGGAAGCGCGGCGAGCTCCCGCCTCGCGCCGGGGTCAGGGGTCGCACGCTGGCGCCGCGGGGTGAGGGCGTCCCGCGGGCGCGGGCCTCCGGGCGCCCATGGAGGGCTCCGGGGACGAGGAGGCGGGGGCCGACGGGCCGCTGCAGCAGCTGGTGAAGCGGCAGCGCAAGGAGAAGCGGGAGCTCCAGGGTGAGGGGGGCCGCCGCCCGGCGACGGGCGGGCGGGGAGAGGGCTCGGGAGCGGGGGAGGGGAGAGCGGCTCCCTCAGGCGCCCGCCTGGCCGGGGGGAGGCGGCGGGGAGACGCGGGCTGGGCTGGGCGTCCCGCTCTCAGCCTTCCCCTGGGGGACGCTCCACGGAGGCGAAGCTGGAAGCCCCGTAGGGCAGTGGGAGAAGCTCGGAGGGGGCGGGAGGGACGGTGGCGGGCGCGTTCGCCAGCGCCCGGCTTTGGGAAAGGAGGGAGCAGCCCGTGCACTGCCTTCGCAAGGGGAAGAGGACGTCGGCAACGAGCACGTTGCGTCTTGGCAGAGGTGCCAAGGCCATGCTTTGGTGCTAGGTGTGGTTCTTGTCATGCAGGCGGTCTGCTGAGTTCGCCTTACTGCAATCTTGGGAGCCTGACAGTGCTTCAGAGCCGTAACATAGTGCTAGACCATTAGCGTTACATTAACGTTTTGCTACTTTGCTTTTAAGTTAAAGGAGGCCTGTTTTTGTAAGGCGTTTTAGATTGAAAAGCCGGTATAAGGGTCCTTGCTGCTCAGGCAGCTACGTTTCTTTGTTCAAAGTGCAACTGATCTGAAATGGACTTTCACGTTCTGTCTAGATACAGTAAAGTATTTATAGTAGAAGATCCCTGTGGTCTTACAGCGCTACATATGAACTGTTCATCAGCCACATTTTACCTACCCTATTACAGTAGATTAATATAATCAAGTAGTTCTGTTAGCTGGATTCTGTTGAGTTTTATAGTTGATTATAACCTTTTTGTTAAGCCTTTCTCATTGCTGGTATATTGATATGGCCTTTTCCTTGTTTGGCTTTTTTGGTATGTGATGAAATAGGCCAATCTGCAGCCTTTTACTAGTTAGAGGGTTAAAGAAGAGGAGAGACAGTATTGGGCTGCGTATTGTCATTAAATCTATAGGAACTTATTGTTTTGAGATGCCTTTTCCTCTCTCAAATTTGGTTGAAATCGAAAAGAGGTGTAGGAATCCAGCATTGTGATTAAGTGGCTGGAGCACATGGAACATTGATCAGGAGAGGCTGAGGAACAGAGGGTTTTTCCACCTAGAGAAGGTGATAAGGGGGTATGTAATTGCAGTCCTCCACTACCTAAAGGTGGGAGGGGTATATAGAAGACAGAGCCCCAGTCTTTCCAGTTAGGAGAGGCTGGGAACCTATAGGCACACGTTTTCCCTACTTGAAAAATACATTCCTGAGAAGTGCAGTGATTAACTGTTTGACAGATAGCAAAACAGTTTGTTCATAACAACTAACGTAAGGTGCGTCTCAGCCTCTGAAAATCCATCATCTCCTCCAGTTGATGATCCTTGTCTCTACCACCCCCATATACTCTCCTTGTGTATTTGTCTCTTAAGTCCTGGGTTTCCTTCTCCCCCATTATGTTAATTTTTATGAACAAAACTGCTTTTCTGTCTGTCAAACTCAGCTGATTCATCTGTGAGGCTGAATGCTTAACATAAATCTTTCAGTGTGAGCATTCTTGCTGCCTCTTCTTGAAAAGTTTTATTATCATAGCCATCATCTTCAGCTCAATTGTGTCAGTCAAGGGTGAAGGACAGGAAAATGTACAGATGATGAATAGCAAGCAGGGTGTTAAATAATTGGTGCTGTAACTCTTAAACAGTGAATACAGAAGTGACGAGAGCTAGCAGGGTGTGTTCATGTAAGAGCACAGGCTGTGGAAGCTGTGTGTGTTCAGCCTGGAGAAGAAGAGAAGACTGGGGGCGATGTGATTGTAGTTTCCACTGCGTAATGGATGGAGCCAGACTTTTCAAAGCAAAGCATAGAGAATGGTCTAGAGACAATGGCTGGAAGTGGTAACAAGAACAATCCTCATGGGAGGAAAAAGGGAAAATATTTTCATAATAAGGATGGTTAAACATGGGGAAAAACTGCCCAGAAAGGTTGCAGAATGTTCATCCCTGGAGAGTTTGCAGAGTCATCTGAATAAATTCCAGATCAATCTGAATTAGCATAACCTGATGTAGCTTTGAATTCAGCCCCACTTTGAGCAGGAGGTTGATCTAGATGACTTCTGGACATCCTTTCTAACCAAACTATTCTGTGATTTGAGAAATGGAGCCTTGACTCACAGCCTAAATGTATGTATGGAACTTAAGGAAATTGAGGCTTTTTTTTCTTCTTGGATACCCATCTTGCTTTTAGAAGCTTTATTTTAAGGACAGGTAAACTCTGTTTTTACTTTGAAACTACTACTTGTGTGATTAAAAATTTACATATCTTTCCTGTGACAGGATTTGAGATCTCAGTGCCCAGATAAACTTTTTGAAGGCAACAGGCTGAGGTCTGCTGTGTTGATGAAGTTCTTAAGTATTTGTAATAGTAACCTGGCACAAGTTTTTCTCTTCTTCAGATATAATGTTTGCATCTTTTAAGAAAAATATAGCTGCTTTAAAATGTGATGATCATAACAGGCAGTCTCATAGCTAAACTGTTAAAACATACTGATATGTTGATATTTGTAAATTTTTTTTCTGTATGACTTGCGGTTCTGTTTTCTACAATGACTGTGAGGTATCTATATTGAGAGGTAATGTTTTATTACACTACTTCTCTAACAGCAAAAATTCAAGGCATGAAAAATGCTGTTCCCAAGAATGATAAAAAGAGACGAAAACAGCTGGCTGATGAAGTTGCCAAACTAGAGGCAGAACTTGAACAGAAGCACAAGGAGGAATTAAAGCAGCTGAAGGAAGCTTCACTTGAGCAGAATAAGGTAGGTGCCTTAACTTTAGCTGAAGTTGTACAGATACAATTTGTGTTAAGGCTTCTTTAACTTTTAAAAATTATAATGAAGTAACACTTTAAAGTATTTCTCCTTTTCCTCGCAGTATTGGTAACTCTTTCATCTTTGGAAAGATGCAGCTGTTACACTGGGTGGGCATTGCGAGAAGGGGCATTTACCTGTTGTTGTTGAGCAGTATTTGGTTTTGCTCTTAAGGCTACGTTAGTAGCTCAGTTGTCTTAAAGAAATATTTGGCCTTTTTTTTTTTTTAAGTTCCTGTTATATTGTCACTCTAATTATCTTATGTAGACTACTGTAGTATTGTTGGCCTTCAGTAGGCATTTGACTGATGCAGTGGGTTTTGTCTTGCAATTCTGTCAACAAGGTAATTGACCTTTTTGTAAGAAGACACTTTCTGTGATGATGGGAATTGTTGTCTTAAATGCTACTGTTCTGCCATGTTGGCAACATAGCTACATGCTTAAATGCTTCCAGTTTGCTGTTTGATGGCAAACCACTTAATTTTTAACAGAGGCTTAGCATTATTCAAATTTAGCTGCAGGAAATACGACCACCTGAGTAAACTAGATACTATTAAATACTTGTGTGACATAGAAAAATTCACCTGTGTTTTAGCACTTAATAAGTAGAGTGCTGGAAACTCCAGTTATAGTGAATTTGCAATCCATAGACTTAATTTTGTATATCCAGTACTGAAAAGAACTGTATTTGTATCATGTGCCTGAATTTAAGGACCGCTTGTGCAAGTAGGCCTGTTCATATACTTTCTCCCTTTCTCCTGGGAATGGAGCTTTTGGCTAAATTGGTGCAATACAGTTATCTGTGAATGACGCTAATGTTCACAGAATCACAGAATCATATAGGTTGGAAAAGACCTTTAAGATCATCGAGTCCAACCATAAACCTAACACTGCCAAATCCACCACTACACCATGTCTCTAAGCACCTCATCCAAACGTCCTTTAAATACCTCCAGGGATGGTGACTCAACCACTTCCCTGGGCAGCCTGTTCCAATGCTTGATAACCCTCTCGGTGAAGAAAAATTTCCTAATATCCAGTCTAAACCTCCCCTGGCGCAACTTGAGGCCATTTCCTCTTGTCCTATCAGTTGTTACCTGGGAGAAGAGACCGACCCCCACCTCTCTACAACCTCCTTTCAGGTAGTTGAAGAGAGCGATAAGGTCTCCCCTCAGCCTCCTTTTCTCCAGGCTAAACAGTCCCAGCTCCCTCAGCCGCAGGTCCCTTAGTCTTTACTTTGTTGAGACTACAGAAAAAGTAATAAAATGCATGACAGTGGTTTGGGATGTGAAATGCTTTACTTTTGGTTTTGACAGGTTCTGTGCTATACACAGATCTTTGTGGTTAAACTTGCTAAGTATACCCTGGCATTACCTAGGAACAGAACTTAAAATGGTTTCAGGAGATGCCTTATCTCAGTTATCATTTATACTAACAAGAATATTTAACTTTTTTTTCTTTTTAGACAGATTCTATAGCTGATGGGGTTGCAAATTTAGAGCTTGAAGGAGTAGAGCAACAGATTCAGCATCCTCGAATAACAAAAGCACAGAAGAGGCGGGTATGATTTAACATTTAAACATTTTACAAATATTTGATTGAACTTATATTCACTTAAACTTAACTGTAATAACCAAAGTTAAACAATTTTGCAGGGGACATTACCTGGCTAATTCAGTATTGATGCTGTACCTACTGGGTGCCTTGAAAATCTGTAAAGCTGCTACCTAGAGATATGTAAGCATTTTATAAACAGTTGTACTTTCCTACCCTCAGCCGTGGGCTGGGAATCAGAATAGGTCAGGAGATGGGAGCTAGAAAAAACAAATGATGTAAAGCAACTGATCTCTTAAAAAAATTTCACTAAAAACATTAATAAAGAAATAAAGTAATTGCATTAAAACAATGTAAAATACTATGTGGAAAATATGCAAGTAGTAGAACTTTACACATTTAACAAAAGAACATTAATGCTGAAATTCTTGCAAATTTTTGAGTTGTTAAGAAACATTACCTGGTGTCCAGGCCATCAAATCTTGTTAAGCTTCAGATGCTAAATTGTGATAGATGAGCATTCTCATTGTACCTGCATGAACATTGGTTCAGGGCCAGAGGAGCACTGCTTTATTGCAGAGTCCATCACCTGTTACATGATCACTACTGCAGAGCTGCCTTGTAACAAACATGATAAAAGGATGTTCTTAATTCATTGCACCATGTTTAGGCAAACTAAAACTCTGTAGCCTAGTTTTCCTATATTGTGGTTGCCTAAACTAGTCTGGTCCTGATTTGTGGTGAATTTTAAGTGTGAGAGTGAAAAGATCATTCTCTGTACTGCTTCCTTTTTTACTTGTTCATTTACTTTGACTCTTATTCCCTTGTTAACTTAAGCATAAACTTACGAAGCATTCTATAAAATTAATTTTTATGTTATGTATTATAACGTCCCCTCTAGTATTCTCTGTATGCGTTCTTATCCTTCCTTTAGGTTAGGGAGCAGTCTTTTATGAGGTATAGTACCTAGCCTGAGGGAGTTTCAGTTTCATGACATGAGCTACATTATGCAATCCTATGCGTAAGTGGTAGATCTCACACTTATTATGAAAGAGCAATATTTTCTGTTGTTTAATTAGAATCCTCATACTTGAGTTGTTTGCCAATGTAGTGAAATAGGTGATCCTGAAGAAATGACTATTATTAATAGCCTTTGTATGGGTGTTGTAAACTGTTATTTTGGATGTTGATATAATTAAGATTTCTCCTGTCGCATAATTTCGGGTGTGGTGGCAGAGGCAGTTAGGATATATTGGTCAGTTACCATTTGCTAAAGTTTGGGTTTAGGAGGTCTCCAAGATTTAGTAGTACTGATTTGGGAGAACATTTCACAGATATCAATGTACTGAGAAAACATTTGAAGAGTTAGAAGCAAGCACTAAGCCAAGAGCTGTACAGGCATCTTCTAAATTTTAACATTTGCTGTAATTTTTATGTGTTTTTAATCTAAGGAAAAAAAAGCTGCTTTGGAGAAAGAAAGAGAAGAAAGGATAGCTGAAGCTGAGATAGAAAATTTAACGGGTGCTAGACATCTTGAAAGTCAGAAACTTGCCTCCCTATTGGCAGCAAGGCACTTAGAGATTAAACAGATCCCTTCAGATGGCCATTGCATGTACAGAGCTATTGAAGATCAGCTCAAGGATCGCCAAAATTCCTGGACTGTTGCAACTCTGAGGAACCAAACAGCAAAGTATATGCAAAGTCACTTTGATGACTTCCTGCCATTTCTTACAAACCCTAGTACTGGAGACATGTATAGCAGAGGTAAGACTTGTGGCATAAGAGATTTTAAAAACTCTTACAACTATTTCTGATAATTCTTGATCTTCGTTACAGCTGAATGGGGACTAATCCATTATGGTATTTGTTCCTGAACTTTGTTACTTTGTTGGTTTGGCTGTGTTCTATGGAACACAGAATTATGGTCCACTATGAAATTTGGTACACTGGAATCTTTGTAATTTATCTTTTTTTTTTAATTTAAAGTAATCTAGCAAACATTATTCCCCATTTAAAAAATAATAGAAATCAGAACTTGCTGGTTACTAGATGGTAATCATGTTCTAGTATGTGATTTAAGCTGTATTATAAACAGCTTGTCTACCAGGTTAGGGATGATTTTTTTTTTGTCAGCTTTTATATTGGTGTTTTCAATTTACATAGGAAAGCTGTTAAAAATGAGTGTGAAATTCAAGCAAATCTGTTTTATAATAGTTTGCATAGATGCTTTTTCTTATTCTACCCTTTATTTTCACTGTTTAGACTAGGCCTTTTGGAGCCCTTTCTTATAAACAGACTAAACTAAAAAAGATGAAGGCATTTAGTGTGGAGCAATGGTGTAGGCTGACTAAATGCAGTTAAATGGAATTTGTGTACTTCTTATTTGAGCAATACATGGTTTATTCCTTTCTTACTGCATCTGGAACATCGTGCAAATGACTACTTTTTTTAACTTACTGCTACATTGATTTAATAGTTATTGCTGTGGATTTCAATTGGTGACTGGGGGCTGTTGTGAAGTAGGAGGCATCTTTCCCATGTTTACAGAGGTAACTGTCACAGGATAAATGTGCCCTAAGAGAAGACTGAATGAAGTTCTGCAGAGCAGCAGGGAGTTGTGGTTTTCTTATGTCTCTTAAGTCTGTTATAAGGGGAATGTATGAAAAACAATTCTGAGCAGTCTTCAGCAAATCTGTTCTTTCTTTATCAGAATCTATTCATAGGGTTCAGAAGCCTGAAGGGTTGTAATTCATAAATTTGAAAGCTTGGTTTCTGTAGAACATGATCTGCAAAAGGTTTATTTAGCTATTAACAAAGAAACTTGGGAATAAGTACTTCAGAGGTTAAAAACAAAGCAGCTAATTTGGAAATTTAAAAAAAAAAACTGACAGTTGAACTATGTACAGTTACAAGATTTTAAAAACATACCTGACACCTAGCTAACATAAGAACCAAGCATACTACCTGCTATCACATTCTTTTCTAGAGTCTTAAAACAACAGTCTCTGAAACTTAACAGGAAGAAAAGCGTATGCAATTTCATGCTTGTTGTTAACAATTCCCTGAATAAAAAGTTCAAAATACAAACCTGTACTTCTTTTTATTCCCATACTTGTTTTTATTCCTGTCTTCAGTCTTAATTTTTCTAAAACAGTTATGGGGGTTTTTTGGCCTCTGGTGATTTTCTTTTCCTTTCCTTCTCTTCAGTGAACATACATGTTTTCCTGTATAATGTGTTTGGACTTTTCAGGTTCTAGTTCTTCATCGTACAATCAGTATTTTTCCTCAGTTTTCCTGTTCTCGCATAAGAGAAGTACTAAAAGTTGTCTGTTCTTTCCTCGCAGAGGAATTTGAAAAATACTGTGATGATATAGCGAATACAGCTGCATGGGGTGGTCAGCTGGAAGTAAGTATGGTATTGATAATTTTTATTTGTGAAATTCTGAAGTGGGTGAATATACCTTCAAAAAAGGGCTTCTTAAGAAAGAATACCTGAAGGCATAAGGGAACATAGTCATAAATAGTTTATCAATAACTTTATCCTATGGTTAGAAATTGTTTTCCCAGATTAGTAGCTTTTCTGATGGTGCGCTGCTCTTCTGATGTATTTGATGACATGCAAGTTAATGAATTCAGTAGTTCTAAATATCATTAGAAGGACTGACAGTACGAGCAGGGGAACACTTTCTAAGGAGAAAGCATTTTATTATGCAGACTTAGATGGTAGCAAAGCTGACTAGAGTGGAGCAATGTTAGATTTTTATAATGTAAACCAAAACTTGAGCTTGAGAAAATATGTATTTATTCTAGTTTGTCTTATGTATTGTTTTATCAAAGATTAGTTACCAAATTACTGAAGCTAGCCCAATGTTACCTGTGTTGTATCATCAAAACAATGATTAATTTAAGGCAACCTGTTTTCAATTAAAGTTTAAAAAGTTAAAATAATTTTGCTTACTTTGATAAAGTTTATTTTCTAACAATATTTGAAATGTTATGCCCGAACTCATGTCTGCTAAAACTAAATGCCATGTCTTCCTCTGTCCTCCCTACATTGGATTTAATCCTATTACTGAATTGTTTTTATGCCTTGAAGCTAAGGGCTTTGTCGCACATTTTGCAAACACCTATTGAAGTAGTGCAGATGGATTCCCCTCCCATTATTGTTGGTGAAGAATATTCAGGGAAACCAATAATACTTGTGTAAGTATGTAACTTTGTCCCGTCTTAAAATTAGTGCACTTATTTCTATAGCAGAGGGCTCAGCTTTGATTCTCACCTGCTCCTTTATTTTCTGTTATGTATCTGACATTGAAATGCTGCTTGAATCTTGCAGGTCAGAAATTACGTTTGTGATTGACACACTTAGTTTAAAGATATTGTAATTAGAGTTCTTAAAATGCTGACAATCAGTCTGAAGTGCGATTCAGTCACTGCTTTATAGAACACTACAAGGTCATTTTACCTGTTAGATAATTCCAAAATAATAGTGAAATTGATATAAGATGCAGGAGGAAACTTTTTTTCTTCAAAGTTTATGTCAATCTGCGCCTGGAAGTCACCAGAATTAAAATTGTCTTTATTAATACTCTCCTATTTAATGACCCTGTATATTTTTTGTGCTAAAACTTGAATTTATTTAAGCTATCTTCCAGTGCTCTTAATGTTTGGCATGGCGTATACCTTTAGTTAAACTGAACACTAATTCTGTAACTTTTTTTTTTTTAGGTATATGAGACATGCCTATGGATTAGGAGAACATTACAATTCTGTAAAACTTCTAACAGACGCTGCTACAGAAAATGGCAGCTAGCATACAGAAGTCTTAAAACCACATGGGTAACAGTTGCATCTTGATGTGTCGGGCTCCAGACAACTCCCAGACAGACTAGAAAGTAAAACTAAATGGAATGGATTAAAAATGAAAAAAAGACATACAAGGTTTGACTATAAATCAGAAATAGCTGTTGATTTAAAACAAAACCAAACCAAAACAACAGTATTTTGAACTTGTTGGTATTAATCATGTTTAGAAGATCTTCTCTAAAATGGTGGCTGTGTAATCAGAATTTTTTTTTTAATAGAGCTTCATCCCATGCTGCAGTGAAAATACCAAGTAGTAAATGTTTTGGTTAACCTGCATTTCTGCTGAAGAATTAAGGTTACCTGAAGGGTCCTGTTACATTATTTCTGGTAGATTTTGATGATCATGGAAGAGTTAAGGCATTTAAAATAATTGATTTTGATTGATGAAATATCCTCTACAGTGTTTCTCTAGTTCTATCAGGATCTAGCTTTAACGCTGTAGTAGGGATCCCCCTTCTTTATTTGGGCAGAGAAGAGCTGGAGGCAAATACAGTAGTAGAATATCTTGCTTGGCTGAAGGAATTGCAGAATCTTTAAAATAAAAAGATGTTCATCTAAGATTTTTACCAAGGTTTGAGGACTTTACTTTTTTTTTTTTTTTGCAGTTGATAGTAGGAACTGAATGCTTGATGCTGTTCCTACTACTGAATTTGTAGGAAGAGCATTGTTGTTTTATGACTATACATCATAACATTGATGCAAGTTAACTGTGCTGTTCATCCTTCGTAGTCTTTCATCTGTGCATTTCTATGATACAGAAATCTTACAAATAAGCTCCTCAAAGCACGTCGGGTAGTGAAACTCATCTGAACTCATAATTTATGGATCTGCTGATCTAAGCACTTTGTGATCTCTAAAGTGTGATGTTTTATAATGCTTAAAACAGCTGGTTGCATACAGGTGTAAAAATAACCACCTTGGGTTTTGTGAGTGACTTTAAAGGTGATCTGCAAAAGAATCAAGGTTATTTTGATTGCTCTTTATGATGCACAGAGACTTGAAAGGTGGTGGTTTTTTAACATGGCTTGACTTTTTACATTAGAAACGTAGACTTTTGTCTTTAAGTCACTGTAAATGTGACTCCAAAATTAGCAGCATACTGAAACCAAAGTTGTAATGCAATTGTTTTTTAACAACAGAAGTGTGTGTTTTTTTAAAAGCCTTAGTCAATAACACGATAATTGTCTGTATTTTAGTGCTGATGAGATGATTTGGAGAAAAGATGTTCATGTTAAGTTTAAACACTTTTGCCCTGATTTGAGGATTATGAGCTAACAGTGCGCATTTTGTAGTCCTTCAGTAAAGCTAGCCAGCAGATTGACATTCCTGGGACTTACAAATTAGAAAAATCTGCTCTTACTTAAGAAGGAGATAAGTGTTCACTTTATGGATCAGATTATGTCTGATTTAAAGCACTTTGAGAGAGAGGCAGGGGAAAAAAATCAAGACAATTATAGCAGGGAGTTTTGGACAAGCAGAACTTGAATTATGACTTCTTTAGACTGGTGCCTGCCAGGAAGACAAAGTATTAACCAGATCAGGAGGTTTTACATCCTTATTTATCTGATACAGTATAGTCAATATAGCTGTATTTATAGCAGCTGGTTTACTGCAGAATTTGGTTTACCACCCTGATTGTATGAAACGATGTTTTTAATTTCAAACAAAAAATTGGATACAACAGTATGGAAAAATGTCTCTATTCATAATACCACTATGAATTTCACTGAAAATAATAATAATCAGAAATCACAGAATGCTCTTCTCTGTGTTGCTTAGAATTGATGTGATATGAAATGCACATGCTGCATCTTACAGATACCCTGTAAAAAAAGTTCTTTTTTCTTTCAATAAACCAAAAGTTCTTGGTTTATTGGGGTTTCATTCTTGTTTGATTAGCTGACAGAGAAAAGATGCCAGAATCGTGGAACGCTTGTACTGACAGTTTGTCCTGTTGAAGATGTTTACAATTTGTATAAAGCAAAATAATGTTTTAATATAGTGAGTGAAAGATCCTTGCTCATGCTGTATGGGACTTGCCCAAAAGTAATAAATCGGTTTATTTGTGGCAAATCTTGTTGTAGTCACTTTTTATTTTGTACTTAGATTGTTCACTTCTTAATTCCTAGTGTTAATAAGTTTACTTGTTTAATTTTTATGACTTTAGGGTCCTACTGTAGTATGAATTCTCCAACCACTGACTATTTCTATTCAAGCAGACAAAGCTTTACTCTTTATGAAATGAAGTTGTTTCTAAACAAGATTTATGCCCAGTGTTTTAGCAGTTCAACTTGAACTCTTCTGAAAAGCTGTATTTGAAAATACTGTTGAACTTCTCCATACATAAAAATGATAAAGTGAGAGGGTTTTCTTTTTTTTTTTTCCCCCCACAATTTAGCTTTTGACTTTTTTCAGATTACATTTTCTGTGCAAAACAGCAGTACTTATTTTGAGTTTCTATGTATTTAAGTGGCTTTTCTTGCTTTTATCTGCAATTCATTGACATCAGTTTCTTCAGCCACTATTTCTTTTAAGGGCTGGTAGGTAATTTTTTTTGCACGATTAATGGAGGTTAGTTTCCAGCAGGAATGCTCACAAGAATGGGAGGGAAGCTGTCGAGTGGTCTGCAATAAATTGTGTACAGTATTCTTAGAGGGAAGAGCGTCCTCGCTGCCGAGGGCCGCGGGCACAGCGCTAGGCCGCGGCGGCCTGAGGGATCTCTGGGGGGCGCTGCGGAAGCGCCCCGGCTGCGGCGCTGGGGGGCCCGTGTCACGTGGGGCTGAGCTGTTGCCACGGCGACAAGCGGTGTGGCCGGCGGGGCTGCGCGGCAGCCGCCCGGCTGGGCCTCGGCGCGGCGCGGGCGGGACCGGCCGCGTCCCGGAGCCGCACACGGCGCTTGGCCTTCGTCCCTGTCCCCTTCGCCGAGCCTGCGCCCCGCCTCGGCTCTGCCGTGCGCCCCCGGTAGCGCGGGCTGCAGCCAGCGCCGGAAAGCGGCTGGGAGGTGCGTGGCAGCATAAATTATTTAAATATTCCATGACTTTAAGGATTTTTTAAAAAGAAGTAATATAAAATATAGTGAAACAGTGATGTTCCTTGTGCGCCTTTGTACGAGTCTCACAACCTTTTGTGCTTATGTATATTAAAATATTACACCAAAGCTAAAACACCGTGAAGAGGGGAATTTGTTTCACAACCACTCGCCTGAGGCAAAATTGTCACTAGAGGCACTTTTTGCCTCCTGTCCGTGCTCTGTCCTTCCCGTCTCCTCTTTTTACCAGGCAGTTCAACAGGAGCTGTGGCAGGCCCCTGGAGAAAACCAAGGCTGAAACCTCATGTCTGTGCAGAGCACGTCCCTATTCCTGCTCTGGCTCAAGGAGTAAGAGGTGCTGGCAGCGGGGTGACTGGGCAGATCTGAGGCTGTGGGGTGGTGGTCCCCCTCTGCGGAGTTACGCTGGGGTGTAATATTGTTCTGAATTACAAAAGTGAGAATTACCGTAGCTAAACGCGCTGGCGGCAGATGGGGTAAAGGCACTGCTTCTTGCGGTTGGTACTGGGGCTGTGGATTTTGCCCAGTTCTCCAGCCTTCCTCCTTCACCAGCACTGGTCGCCTTGCAGCTTATGAATTCACTGATGTGCCAGTTGAGTAATGGAGATAGGCAGCGTCTCTTTCGTAGACAATATGGGTGGTCGCAGTGCAGGCAAGCCGCGGTGTATGTTCCAGGAAGTCCTGATCGGATATACTGCATAGGTGTGCTGGGTAAGTGGCATCTTCAGCGGTGCAACAGCCTTCATGTCAAAGGAGTGAATGCTGAATGCCTCAGAGATACCCCGAAGGCTGTGGTGAGAGTGGACGTCAGAATGTCCCATCTGCATCATCTGGGTAGACAAGACAACGCTTTGGGCCATCATCTTTCGTAGGCCATGGAATTGTTGCAAGTACAACTTTTTATTTTTAGTCCTCGAGACACAACCTGCCCTCCTCTATCTCCCAGCTGGTCTCCTGGGATGTATTTATGAATGACAAGCAGCCCGTGTTGATTACTTAATCTATGAAAGTAGCTGAGCAGACTTAAAAATAGGATCCGAAATATGGAAGGCGTTTTCTGTGCTTTCCTTGGCTCCAGTAAGAACACTGACACACCAATTCCTTTGTTTTGAGAGACTAACAAAAGCAGCAGATGGGTCATGATTAATCACTAGAGGCATATGATATATGTACCTTTGAATACAACTAAAATCCTTGGCAGTTGCCTCCATACATTATAACAGGTATATCGCAAAAAGAATTGTTCACGCACACAAAAATGTTTGGTAAAATTCAAAGTAAACTGAGGTAGTCTCTATGTTCCAGATTAAATAAATACATCAAGTTGTCAATTGAAAAGCTTTATCCTCTTCTTTACAAATTAGAAAAATTGGAGTGCATAAGCTTAAATAGTAAGAAGATAAAAAATATTCCTAGGGAGCAACATTTTCTGCAAAGGCTCTCTGAACTTCATCAGTCCTGCAAATATTTTGTCATGATACCTGAAGAGATTAGATACATGAAGAGCCTGAAGATGCTGTGTTTGTCCAGAAACAAACTTAAAAACCTTCCAGATGTGAGTAATACTTGTTTATTTTTTAAAGCCTTTTTTTTTTTTCCTTTTGAAGAATAATGTTGTCTTATGAAAACATTTGAGCAAGATATCTTTTTTTGAAATCATTACGCAAGTCATGAAGATGCACTTTAATAATTGCATTCTGGAAGGTATTTGAATACTCTTTCGAGGAAGCTAAGGATGTGGAGATCTTAAACTAATAATTCTTCCTTGTATACATATGTATCCTATAAAACTCAAAATATGAATAAAACGTCAGCAGTATAAATAGGCAATAGTTCATTGTTAAATCCTAATAAGGCTCCACTGAGTTGGGAAAGAGCGAGGGACAAAAGATGGCATATCTAATGAAGAAGCATTTTTCTCTTAGCTGAATACAGAATGTTGGACAAAAAGCCAGAAACAGAATTGGGAAAGTTGGTGCTAACAGGGGATACCTGAATGAAATGCACAAAAATATCCAGGCTAAGAACAGTGAAGCAAGAGAGAATACAAACATGAGGGCTAGAATAGCTATAGGAGTAGCCAAGTGGAGAGACGGCAAACTAAGCTAGTAGCCTGTTTTCCAGAAACAAAACACAGATGGATTGTGTGACTCCATGGGATCTGTTCTTATGCTAAAATATGTTTCTGAAAGGGGAACGAAAAGAAGGTCAGTATTTGCTGCTTTTTCTAGCTCATAATTTACTTAATTTTATGAAAAATATCGGTTACATCTTTGCACAGGTCTTACTTCTGTGTGTCTTTACACCTCGTGTGCTTCTGAAGAATTGCACTGTATAACCAGCCGTCTCAAATGTTCGGGGTTTGGTGAGCTCCCCGAAAGAGAGAGCTGTTTCGTACCTTCACTGGCAGCCTTCATTGCGCCTTCTTCACTAGTTGGTAGAGCTGCAGATTACTTCAATGGATTTTAAAAACTTTAATTTATTTTAAGCTCTGATATGTTTATCAGTATTTGACATACTGTGTTTTATGTCACTGATTTAGTTGCAGTATTTGCTGTCTGCTTGATCTGCTGCTTGAGTATGTTATCCATCTGCTTCTGAACATTTTATCACAATTTTTGCAGGCAACTGCAGACTGAGAGTTGACATGGAGATCTTTGAGAAAACCTACATGGGACAAGAAGCTGGATAATGTAATGAAAGAATGCTTTAAATCCAACTTGAAAAATTGTGCTGTTCGGTAAAAACAATAATGAAAAGATTCTTGAGGAAAATTACCCTGCTGATATTCCAAACCTTTACGTTTTAGTTTTTATATTTTAGTTGTGAAAATCAAGTAAAAGTTTTGTTTGTTTGTTTTTAATAGAGAACAAACAGGATGTCACACCTCTGATAGTGCACTCAGGTTTTGCAGATTCTGTTATTTCTAAAAGAATGGTAGCGTTCCCCAACATAACAAGTGATGTTTCCCGTCTAGTGCAAGGACACATTACAAAAATTATGATAAAGGTCTTTTCCCAGTTAGTCCCTTCTGAGCTTCGAACATTTTTTGTGAAACATCCATGTGTGTAGGGATAGAGCTGTTCAGTTTTTTTAATTTAAAAAAGTGCCTTTAATGGTGGGGGTCTTGAGGGGGGACAGGAAGGACACAGATTGCTTTCCTGAATTAGGTAATAATTGAACTGAGACATTGGGGCACTATGTGGGCGTATTGAGAAAACTGTGTATTTAAAATCTGTGTACCAATATATTTTCTACATTGTACGATATGCACTGACTTGTCCCACATGATAGCCCCTTCGGAAAAAACTTCTTAGCTACAGAGTTTTGGCATTGGAGCTGGAAGTCTGTGGACTGTTGCAGATCTAGGACATCACTGGGAATAAAAAGAAACGTAGAATAGCTTGCGTGACTGGAGTGGTGCATTAGATGGATACATTTAGGAAGGGCAGGCTGCGAAGGTGAGGAGGAGAGGTTTAGCTTAGCGCTTGGCTGTGGGACAGGTGACAGGTCTGTCCATAGCTTATGGGCCAGGATCAGAGGGGTGGCCTACATGGAGCACGTTGTGGTGGGTGCCTGCTACACACCAACCAACATATTTTTACTAGTTTCACTAATAGTGGGGTTTTTGCACAGTTCGAGTTCCCTGACCAACTCCAGAGCCTTAGTCTAAAAATAAGACAAAGCAGGCTAAATTCGAAAGCTATTGCTTAGTAAATAGATTTGATTATGAAGTCTCCATTAAATCCTGTATATGAAACTCAGTGTCTTTTCCCTGAAAGAGTTATGTATTTTAAGACTAACACACAAGATAGCCTATTTGTACAACAGGTGAAGCCAGGTCTCGGTAGAGGCTTTCTTGTATTCTCACTTACTTTGCACAATGTATGGTACACATCACAGTGATGCATGTAACATCAAAGTTTGTCAGATGCACAAACTAAGGTATTACCTTCAAAGAGTGGGCTTTCCAAAACTGATAACAAATGATACATGATTTAAGAGTCTTGAAATCGTCTTTATAAATTTCAACTGCATTGGTATGCAACATTTTCCAGATCAGAGCACTTACAAAAGATAATTTCAAGGACTGTAGTCAAATACACATTTTAGTAAGGGGAAAAAATCCAACCCTGTACTGTGCACCATACAAAGAGATGAGAACTGCTGACTACTATTATAATAGAAGCTAAGTAAACAGGCCAAGAAGAGAACAAACAGGATATCTGGTAAACATGTAAGCTTAATTTTTTTAGCAGAATTTCTTATGCATAATAACTTATGCATAAGATGCATAAATAAAGTATATTTTGTGGGATAAAAGTTATTTTAGCTAATTAAAACCATCACCTTAAATAGGAAGGCATAATTAGGACGTAATATTAAATAGAAAAGTAATTCCTGAAGTTTCTATAATTAAATTTTAAAAGAAACTTAGCAAAGATCTCTAAAGCCATTTGCCCATATGTCAGAACTTATTCTTTGTTTCTCACAAAGGACTGACACAAGATCTTTGATTTCATTTACACCAACAGGTTTAAAAAAAAAAATATGTAACTGACAACAGCACATTAAAAATGATGCAAAATGCACCTTTAGAATTATGGAAAAATGAACCTCCATCCAGTTGTCTACACATGTCTCTGCTCTATTCCTGGATGCATTCCTACTAACCAGGTGAGTGAACATCATCAGAAAAAATAGCACACAAGTGTCGTGGATGGAGTGAGAGTGCACTTCACTCGCAAGAGAGAAGTAAAAATATAGTTTATTGATATAGAATAGGGAGTTAACAAAGTTCAGTGCGACAGTGTTTTAACAAGATTCGATGGCAAGGTACACTTGATCATTTACTGCATAGAGGACAGGGTGAGACAAAACTGTCAGGGAGACCCTCCTGTTGAGTCATGAGGTTTGGAAAAGGACCCCCTTGCTTTCTAAACTCCTTCTCAGAGAGGAGTCTAGGTGCGGCTGGATCCAATCCTAGTCCCAGACTTGGTCAACGGTTTATGTCTAAAGGCTTATATGTGTGCAATCAATCCTTTATATCTCTTAGCTAAGATTTCAAAGTTTAGCGTGCTATTAGTCACTTACTGAGGATCTGTTGCGGCAAGGAATCTCTCAACCTCGAGGCCTAACCTTGAGAGGTGTCACTGCTCAAGGGGAGATCCTGGCGTGCAGCCCGCTGCCGTGCAGGAGAGCTCAAAGGGCTCTTGGGCTGCTCACTATTTATGGGGGATAAGATGATTGACCCATAGTCATATTTGCATGCCGACCACAGATTTTAGTTTCTTCGGTGGGTGCATTGCACAATAGCCCTAGGCTGTTGCGTTGTTATCTGTCTCCTGAATCCACTTTGAGCCGATGCAGCCATTGTGACCAGATGCATCCATCACAATCACCACTGGTGGTTATCACCTGAACAGGGTTGCAGGAGATAAAGGTTGGGGGCGGGGGAAGCACACCATCACAACACGTACACTAATAAAAATGATAATCTGAAGTTTCTTAAAATTCTCTGTATTCTTGAAGAATTCTTTTAAATTGTTGAGTTTGAATGACTTTAGTTATAGCAAATGGAATATTTGAATTATCTCATTACTAGTCTTCAGAGGACCAGCCTCTTTCAAAATGATACTGCTGGGTTGTTTCTAAAGCAGTGCATTATTCTTACAGTGTAATTCCCTTAACCTAAGGTCCTCCCTTTATTTCAAGAGAAAAGTTTGCAACAGTTAATAACTAAGCAGTTTTGCTGCTTCAGTTTACATCAACTGTTTTACACATTAAAAAGCTATTTAAGGATAAAGAAATAAAGACAGATGCTCCATGCAGTATGCTAAGTTGAAGCTCATTTTCCTTTGCAAAAATTTAGGAGTGCATAGTCCCCTCGTGCTTCTAATAAATAATTCTCATATTTTAATCAAACAGTTAATCCTCATTTGCTCTACTAGATTAAGCTTGCCGTGACAGTTTACTGGAGAGCTAGAAATTGTCAAACTCAGCCCATTTAAGACCCAAAAGACGATCAGAATATCTGAGATTAACACAGAAAAATGTCTTGTACTTGACTGATTTTAGATGTACTTTAATGTTGTTATCTATAAGTGTTTCAGTGCAAATCACAGAGCGGTTTTAATAGTAGACTCTCAGCAGTGAAACACTTCTTACTTCCAACTTTTCAAATGAAAGTTGACAAATTTTTTATTAAAGCACTGTACAAATTAATTATATATTGTCAAGAATAAAACTATCAGTAAATCTCAATTGAAGAGCTTTAAAAATCATAGAAGCAACTTCACTTCTAATTTCGCATATAGTACATATCACAAACATTTGCTTTTGAAATATAGAAGCCTGGGCATAGATAACCCATAACTATACCAAGTAACTCAAATTATATTTTAAATTATGCAACTATGATTCTGCATGTTGCTCATCTGCCCATGGACATATAAAAATATATAGGCATATTAAAAATATATATATATTCCACATATTTGGTACTTCTTTTTTTTTCAGTTTATTTTCTAAAGTACAACAACAGTTAAATTTCTGGAGTCAGTGCTGAACATATCACTGGCACACAAAGCACATGACATTCTGTTCATTCAGTTAATGGCTTCAAGGATAGTTTAACTGAGTATTTGAAGGACTGTTAAGATTAGAGATATGTATTAAATATCCTTTACTTTTTATCTCTTAAGTATAATAACCTGTTTTTAAAATAGCATAAATCAAAACACAAGGTCATGGAATGTGGGGTTGGAATGTGGGTCTTGAAGTCGGGCAAAAAATTCTTGACAAGGTTATCAGTGGCCTCAATAACACACATTGTTGTTATAAAACTAACCAAGTACCTTCCAACAGTTGGTTTGCAAAATGTCAAATTGTGATCACACTTTTCTAAAATGCAGTGCAAACCAGATGAGTAAATATGAAGCAAGATTTTCGTAGAATATTTTTGTTTTGAAGAGATCTCTGGTGGTCCTCCAGACCGACATCCAGCGCAGAGCATCACTAACTTCAGATAGATCAGATTATTCTGTCTTTCACTTTATGAGCACCGTCCTTCTATATGTGAAAAAAGGGGAGGAAAGGCTACTGAGAACTCTGTAGACGTGGACAGAAGAGAAACACTTGTTCTACGTGTCTGCTTCAGGCTGCAGGTCCCTTGTTCCTCTGGCTGGGCTGATCAAAGGGACCACGCTTCCCAGAAATTCTTTAGCTGAGGATTTCCTCAGTTTGAGCTGACTTTTACAGCTTCTTCGGGTTTAGCTTCCTAGGTTATAATGAGGGAGACATTTGTTGGGGGTTTTCTGCTCACTTTGTCTTTGATAGAGCCAGCTGACAGACTAGAACAGCTTTAAAGGTATTTCTGGTTATTCAGCCTATTTACGATACTGGTGTATTGTATTCAGTAGGATTAACTCACCTGATGCTTATTCCTTTAGACAAGTCTTCCATTCCATTCTTATCCTTAGCCGTGCATTTCTCATACGAGCTATCATTCTTAGGGCTTTTCAGATAAATCATCGTATTGGAAAATAGTTCAGCATTGCAGTGCTGGATTGTAGCGTCTTTCTGCTGGGACTGGGAACTGTTGAAGTTGTTACTGAAGAACTTCACCTGTTTGACGTCAGTCCTTGCTTGAGACTCCTGGAGCTCTCGCCTGTATACCGTGGTGGTTGTGAACACATCCTGTGCAAAGAGGTCTTCTTACCACTTTTGGGCAGACAGTGGACCATGTGCCCTTCGTTTTCCACTTGAATTTCAGTTTGTTATTTTTCATTTGTATTTCCAATGATCTTTATGATTGCACCTCCCTCCAATTTAGCAGCTGCTGCACATCTCATTAAAGCATTTTCTACTTCTTGCACCTCATTAAATGAGGGTTATGTAAGACTGGACTGGACAGCAGTAATGGACTTTGTCACACAGCATTAGCTGCCTCACTCAGCAAATGCCTTGTACTTTTGTAATTCACCCTGAGTCTGTCTATGTCACGGAGCACCAGTCCCAACAAGTATGGAGTGTATCTGGCAGACTTTGTTATGTGGCATCAAATACTTTGTTAGTTGGACATAAACTACACCAATTATTACACAAAAATCATTCATTTCATATGCCTTTCACCTCTTTTGAAAGGACTTTTCCATCTCAGAGTAGGTAATGATTTCTCTGCACATGCAGTTCTTACTGCCTGTGCTGAGACTGCCAGTAAAAGTCCCAACCATACGATGATTTTTTTCAAAATCTGGACTTCATCCATGAGTATCTGGATTCAGGCCAGGGAGCTAATGTCAAATCGTTTGTAGTAACAACTCTTGATTATTACTCATAGAGTACATAATGAAAAGAGTGACTTGGAAATGGAAGGTCCTAAATTCCATTGCCATCTCCCTCGGCCATCTGGTCCTCAAGACACACTTTCATATATATTTACTTTCTGTAGCACTGATAATCTTAGCTTTTCCCTAGATCCTCTTAAAGTTACGGAGTTTGGGGAGTAAACGATTTGTGTGTTGGATAATGAACTTTCAACCCCATATTAAATGATGTAATGCAGTTAAAAACTGCTCTTGAAAGAGACTGAAGTGGATATGCCTCATTCCAAATGTGTGTGACTTAAAGGGTCCCATTATGGAAAAATAAATGCAGCTTCATAGCCATAATTACTTTAGCTGACATGTTTAGCAGAGCAGCAATAAAACATACATCATCTTAATATGTACTGTTAATCTTGCCAATGATTTATACTATGCAAGCTAAAATTACCTGACCACGTTAGATAGAATGAAGTCAGTGGAAAGCAGCTAAGCTTGATAATTAAGCTAGACAAAGTGGAAAGTAGGGTTTTTACTGCTTAATATATGTTACTGTAATTTATTTAAGTACTAAAACCAACATGAAATTCCTTTCTTTTAGCTATGATTGGTCCTGCTGTGGATGTGTTCCAAGAAAACAGATATTTCAGATATTTCATAACAGTAAATACACAGTATTTATTTCATTTGGAGAGCTGCATTGGAATGTGCTAAGCTTTTAGTTTAAGAAATACCTCCAGCCTTGAAATTGTTCTGATAACTCATGGAAGCAAAGCAACAAACAGGAGCACTTCACCATTTGTCAGGGGTTTTTTTATATGTTTCTGTCTGTGGTGCTTGGGAGAGGACATTTTGTTTAGGTGTTTCTCTTGCTATCTTTTCTCATCTGAGGGATGTCACAGTGGTGGTGACAGGAACTGGGAATCTTTTTAATAACAGAAAAATCAAATTGTGTATTCATCTACCTTTTCCATTTGAAGATAATGATAAAATGTACAGTGTCTATACTTATAGGGATATTTTCAAGCACTTTAGCAAACAATGAGATAATTATATTTCATCAGCCAACAATATCTTTGTTTTCAGTTTGGGCTTCGGGACAGTTTTTGTAGCATCATTGTGCAAGATGGGCTTGTCAGTTTGTCAAATTTTTTTAAGCATTCCATAATGGAAATCAGATGAACAATTTCATTTAAAAAAATAGAAGCTGTAATTCAAACCTAAAACCTGGAGGAAAAGAAAATCCATATGTTTTTAGATTGTTGTTGTTGTTGTTGTTTGACATTCTGTAACAACTTGGAGCAATATGTTAGTCCAAGATTTCAAACAGAACACAGTTGGCTTTTTAGTCATGGCTACACAGCCGCTTAAGGGCACTAGCACTTACGTTCTGTATGCCAGTGAATATAGGAAAAGACAAATGCCTTCAAAACAAAAGGCCTGATTTGGTAACCTATTTACAGTTAGTCTTAGTTTTTGTTTATGACTGAGTTGTGAAGGATGTGCTCTTACGCAAGCCTAATTTTTATGAGGTGTTGTGAATTAATGGTTGCTCTTTCGATGCTATCATTTGAACACAGGTGCATCTTTGTGCTCCTTATACAGGCCACTGATTTGCTATGGTAGCTCAGGTCACAGAGGTTAAATGGTTTGTCTGTAATGTGATGAATCATACAACAGGAAAGAGAATTGGGTTACACGTGGATGTGGGATGAAAAATTGAGATGGAATTGTAAATCTCTAGGAAGGATGTGCAATACTGAGAAACAGGAAATCCTGAATGTGTACTATTCAGCATAAGCATACATTTCTTTGGAAGTAAATGAATTTTAAAGTGTCCGGGGTATTTGGATTTTAAAGCTCTGTTGTATATCTGGTGCTGGATGATCCTAGATAAGAGGTCTTCTAACTGGAGGACTTAATATTTGGTTGGTTTCTTATACAGTTGTCTAATCTTCAGTTGCCTTACTCTGTTTTATAATTTATAGGTTTATAAAGGATTTTGAAGATGTTAAATACGAATGCGTTTTGGGTCCCAGTGTAGGTGATGGAAATGAGGGTTGAAGATCACAACAGCTTAAACAACTTCCCAGCTGGATGTTGCATCTGCTCCCATTTCTATAGACAAAGGTAACATTACAAAAAAAGAGTGAGAAACTTGAGGATCGGTTTACGGCACCTCTATAGTGCTTGCTTCGTTACTACCAGCAAGTCATCCGCTTCATGGAGCTGGAGAATCGCAGAATCTTCTCAGTTGGAAGGGATCTCCTGAGATCATCCAGTGTAACCCCCTGCTCAGGCAATTGCAATTTCTTGGAAAGTTACTTATGGATAGAAATGGAGCTAGGTTTTTAAGAATGTTAAACTGAATGTCAGATGGGGAATAATATTAACACTATCTTGAATTTTGAAGTGAGGAGTTACTAATCTGCTGGATGCATCACACAGCTGGACCTTGGTGGGGAAAGAAGGGCAGGAGGCTGCTGCAGCCCACTGCCAGGAGTCAGTGTGGTCTTCCTCTGTTGCCACTCTGACTGTCTGTCTGTCATGTCTCTTCAACCTTAGGCTGTTCAGGATCGAAACTGCCTCTAGTTATGCGGGTAGTCAGGCCCTGGCTGTGAAGCCAAGTGGCACAGGCTGGCTGGTGTCTGTGATGCTCTTCACAGCAGCCTGTCTGATGCCGTGTGGCACAGCAGTTGGCTTTGGCTCTCTGCTGGACCCCGCATGGTGTGCCCGTGGCTCTAAGAAACAGCCATTATTTTTTGTGTACTCTTATGTTAACGTTTCTGAAGTAACCTGAGGGCAGTTTGTCCAGCTCACCAGGGCGATGTTTTTATGGAATGGAAGTGAGGGCATGCATGCACGTTTTAGAGTTCAGCATGAGGATTTTTAGGGGTTTGTGAGGATGGAAAAACTTCTAGGATATAGTATGGAAGGACTGGGTGTGCAGAAAATGACAGAACAGATGTAACGTTATTCATACTGTCTTTTGGCTGTGTTTTCTTGGAGTGAACCCTCCTCCAAACTTTGCTTGGTTACTTGGAGCAGCCCAAAAGATCCAGGGAGTGGGCAAAAAATGAAGCAGTGTGGACTCTGAAGGGTCCAATGTGTAAGTTTATTTTCTGGCCCCCAGTTATTTATCGGTGTGGATGTTTTCCATGAAGTTCAATCCCAGTTAGTAGTGTACTTCCATACAAATAATAAATTAATTCCTTCTTCCTGAATTAAAAATAATCTAAGTTGCTTTTGTGGTCTCAGAAAACTTCTGTTTTCTGCAGCAATATTACTGTCCACTCCTCGCTCAGTGTTGCATGTGACACAGAAGATAACAGTGGTCCCTGCCCTAAGGATCTTTAAATTTAAATATTAATCTTGAAGACAAAATTTGAGTTTAAATTGTGCCCTTGGAAGCCTTTGTGCCTTGTAAACGGTTTGAAAAAACTAACACTATTTACAGGATGTTTGAGAGAATAAGGATTCAGCAATATTTGGGGTACAAATTTGTGGAAAGTGATTTTGAAATACCAGTGTTACAGCTTTTCTTCAAAGAGTATGTACAATATCTCTTATTTTCAGAAGAAAATGAAAATAAGCTGAAATGTAGACCTGCTACCTATAAGGACGGTGCTGTGCTCCTACCCGGTGTGGTCACGGACTGTTGCTGTTGCAGTGCCATAGAGCAAGCAAGGACTGCACTCTGTAGATGAATCAGATTGCTCTCTTTGGTATTGTTTACAATAATTGTTAATTAGTTTCCTAGGATAGTACCTCATTTGTGGTCAAAATAAAATGTACACCAGATGGAGAGAAAATTAATTCCGAAGTAGTAATCTATTCATATACATAATTATTCCTTGTAACTCTGTAATGGTGGTGGTTTTGGCTGTTTAAACTCCAGCAACAGATAGATGAAGCAGACGACATTGCTTAAACATTTTATTGGGTAAGCCGTAAACAGTTGATATAAGATTGCTTTTTGACTGGCTTCTTCCATGTATTTTAACGTGATATTGTGATTAACATTTTTGTTTGAGTTCAAATTTTGAAGTTGCAGAAAAAGTTTGGATGTGGATAAAGTGTTACTTCTAGTATGTTTCAGCATTTTCATTATAAGTCCTACTTTTCCTAAGTTTTGAAATTGGCTTTTAAAATTTGGTGTATAGATGTCTTAATATAGAAACAGATACATTCTTAAAAATGAAGAAAAAAGGTCAGGTTTGAAATGTTTGGAGATTTTTGCTTTTTTCTGGAACAACTTTAAACTTAAATTGGCTCTTATACCTCATGGAAAACACAGAAAGCATGAATTACTTTATCTTTAGAAATTCTATATTTATACTCTGTCTTTGTTTTTACTCCTATGGATGATTTCATGTGGAAGCAAGATTATTGTTACTTTGTTATATGCTAAGGATCTGATTATTCATGTAATTTCTCTCTCCCCTGAAATGACAGCTGTTTGTTATTTCTCACCCTTTCGAAATGATCATGATGTTACAAAGCTGATTCAGGAAACATATTCCTAAACGTAAGTACATAATTAGTCAGAAATTTCAGTGGGATTCTCAATATGCTTGAATTTAAGGATGTGCTTAGAAAGCTTCTCCAGGTGGTCCAAAGTTACTTATTTTGAAATAATCCTACTAATTCTACTACTCCTATAGTAGATACTTGTAAGGCTTAAGAATAAGTAAATAAAAGTTCCATAAACAGGTGCAGATTTTTCTCTATAGGTTTTCTGTTTAGAATAAAGGATTGCTGGAGTGCCAACATTTCTGGAGACTCTTGGCTCCATGATGGAGCCAATGGAGACTTTTGGCATGATCTTTTCACTTTGGACAATGAGAATGGCTGAGAGACAATGAACTTCTTTTATACTGCTGTGTAAACTGTGAGGGGTATCTCGGTAATGCTCCAAATATTCTGACACCTTCCTGAATCTGAACATTTCTGCAAGAGGGTGGTTTAAAAGCACTGAATTCTTTTCTGATTTTGAGGTAGAATAAAAATCTAAGCATAGCATCCTAAATTCATATCCTTATCACATTAAGAGGATGTTAAGAAGGCTATGGGAGGTGCCCAGACGTATGGAAATGACAAAATCAAAATTGGTCGGGGGACCTTTAAGGTCTTTAGAAAGCAACGTTTTATGTACAATCAGATTGTATTTCCAAATACAAGAAGATCAGAGTCAGACTACTTTCGTAGCTGCCTAGTTTAAGAGATAACATTATGCATGGCATAAAAGCCAATTATTTCAACAATTTAAAGAGAACCTATGCAGATTTTGTTTTTTACATTCAACTAATTTATGTAAAGTATATTGTAAAGTTTATGTAAAGCACTATAGTGCTTTTCCTTTGGGTGGGGCATAAATCAAAATCCGTTTATGATGAGGAGAAAAATATATTACTGAAGTTTACAGAAGTGCTGTCACAGAGCAGATGTCCATGTGGGCACTTGCACAAACTTTGTCTATATGTAGGAAGACATCCACACATACAGGTTTATCATTTAGAAACTTTGGGAAAATATATATACATAGAGAACTTTGTAGAACTTTTCGAATTCTCTGTAATTTGCATACAAAAAATAATTCCTGTCTGGTACAGGTTTTATTGTTAAATGTAGATATTCTAATTCACACTGAAATGTTTGTCCCATTTTCTTCTTCAAAAGCAGCTTCATTACAGCATCCAGTTTCACAGTGTTTCCTGTATGATGTTATACTGACATTGTTTTAAGTTGTTGGCTCTTTGAATCACACACTTTACAAATAAACACACAAATGCAAGTAAGGCAACGTCAAAATGGTATATATGAATTATAGATGCAGGTAAAATAAGTCTTTGATGGCAGACAGGGCCCTAATTTATCAGACAACCAGGGTCTAAGATGGCTGGAGGCAGCAGGAGGTAAAAGAAGAGTTGGAAAATGAAGTCATGGTGTGGCAGAGTGCGTACCGGCTCTAACAGCTGCCCAAACCTTTGGTCTCCCAGTGTAGGTTCCCTTTACTTCTTTTTAGTTCTTTACAGTCTGTAAAGGAAGGTCATCGGACATCTCACTGCTTTCCCTTCTCATTAACTTCTCTGTAACATTTCCTCCTTCCCTTTATGGATGGCCAGAGGGCATCTGCTACACAATAGAGGAGCATGCACACAGCTCTTCTGTCCGTGGAGACTGAAATGGTAGCTGGAAGTGACAAATTGGTGTCAGCACATGTAGGTGAAATTAGTCTTGTTTCTCATTCAAAATCTATAAGTAAGCACACCAAATTTCTTTGAAGTCTGAAAAGGCACTTTGAATTAATCTCTCTCTCTCTCATTCTGGATACTAGATTTCCTGTAGAAATAGTCCCAAGATGTGTTTCAAAGCAAGAATTTTTTTAAAAATTATTGCATCTTGGAGAAAGCTTCCCCTCTCTCCTATTACAATTCCAGCTTTGGCAAAATTAACTCAAACTAATTATACTTTGAAACAACAAAACTGTGCTATATATGCCTTATTTTATGCACTGTTCCACCTAACTTCTAACTTACAAACATTGCAAATTTCTGAAGGGCAAGGAAAGATTCATCTGAGGGAAGTAATTCTAAACTGGGAAAGTGCAAAACTGATCTGTGAGAGAAAAAAAATCAGTAAGTAATTGCATCAGCGCATTTGAGCACATGGGACAGGCTTTAATGGGGTGGAAGAGAAATGTCTGCATGGAGTATGAGAGTCAGAACGTAGAAATCTTGCGTAAGAGGAGGAAAATTAATTGTAAACCAGTGGAAGAGAAGACAAAATCGACACTAGAGCTAAAAAGTCTAAATTTCAAAAGTGGCCATAGGAAAGGAAAAAGGCAAAAGAAAGTGGTTTATGTCACTTGCGAAAATAAGGAACTAAACAAAACCTATTGCTAAGCACCTGAATCAGCAAACTATCCAGCCATATGCTCAAGTACATTTTTATTTAACAAAGCACTCTACAGTCAATTAAGCAATCACTGGGGTCAGGAGAAATCTTTCCATAACTGCAATGAGAATTAGTTTAATCTCTTAGACTTTTTTTTTTTAAATTCAGTAAGACGCAGGTTTTGTGTTTCCATCATTTATGGGATTACAGAAAATGAAGCTGAGAACATGATCAAAAAAGATTTTTAAAGTTTATATGTAAAATTTTAAATGCATATACACTGAAAAGCACAGTCTTCCCAATTACTTTCCAAAATGTATTTGAAAAATTTGCATACAATCAATCGATGGTTTTCTGTTTTGGCAATACATCTTAAAAATACAGGTTTAAAAGTATTTGGGAGAGAACACTGGCATGGAATGATCTCAGTTGTCTGTGCTCCCTCACTGTGGCAAGGGAGGGGTGACAATTTCATAAGAGTTGGAGCTGTCTAGGGCAGACAGTGGTTATTTTGGAAAGCAAGCAACCGAAGTTCTGCAACAGTGGTCTGGTAGCTGCAGTGCGTTTCTCTTGCCCTGACAAGCACATTTCAAACAAACTTTTCAAATATCTTAAAAGTGTGATTTAATTAAAGCATGCACAGTTCAGCCATGATAATGAATTAACCATTTATTTTTAGGGGACTGTGGCCAAAGGTCTTCTTCCTCCCTGCTCCCTCAGGCAGGACAGCCATGCCAAGCACATCATCCCATCTTTATCAGCTGTTCTCCACCCTCTATTTGGTGCCATTTTCATATTCCTGGGAAACACAAGACATACTGTGTTGTGCGACGTAGATCATTTCCCTAGAACCCCAGGAAGGGGATCATGTTTCAAAGCCATAAGGCCTTTACTGAGACTACCTAATTTACTACTATCTAATGTTAAATTGTCTAATGTGAATAACAGCTGATACTTAAGAAGGCAGCGAAACGACAGCCTTTTCTTCATCAATGAGGTCATTAGCAATCACATAAGAAGAGAACAGGAGTATATCTTCATTAGCATGTGAAGCAGAGGTATAAAGACAGAAAGCATTGCTCAAGATCACCTAGAATAGATTTTTCTGCAGTAATTATAGACCAGTAACAATTGGGGCCAAATGTCCAAATGATAGAGCCCAGGCCATGCAAGTCTGACCGTACATGGAATTACTTTCTTACATAATCAGTTGTATAAAATGCACACAGTTGCATAAAATGTGCAAGTAGCTGCATTTGGTTGGGTTCTCATCTCAATTATTCGGTATTTTTTATGCAAATTAAAATGGGCCGTGGCTTGGGAATCGGGGAATATGCATCTGTGTTGTGGGAGCTTTGAATAAATTATATGGACTTGTCTGGATGTCATCTTTGAACGAGCGATCTCTTTTTTTTATGTATTTTCACGGCTTCTTAAGGACCTGGCATGCGAGTCACTGTGTTCTGAGTTACTGTACAGAGATTGGGTTGTTTTTGTTTTGGAAGAAAGTGCTGGAGAAGTAGCAACAAAGTTCCTGATTTCAAAGCAGTTGGCAAGTATGCTGGGGGATTTAGTTTGATTTATTTCTAAACTGTTGGAATTCAGGATTAATTTTTTTTATAAGGTGTGGACGCATGTATGGGGTATTTTGAAATACTTTCTTTCAAACTTAAGTATTTTGTGTGTGTCTAGTTCACTAAGTCCCAAGCAAGATAGTTCAGTACAACTGTTTGTTGTGTGAATTTTCTGAGGTTACTATCCTTTTTAGTAGTAAAGTTGCTTAGAAAAATAATGTTCTTATGCCTCTACATATTTTTCAGGCTTATTTCTGGAACCAGTAAAAGGTGATGTTACAATTCAGATTATTATTAGCACAGAAGTTTTTGTCTTCTAACTTCTTAGCCACTAGGATAGCATTGTGTACAATACACTGGATTTTCATGTGTACTTCCTGATGATTATTAAGTCAGTTTGGCAAACAATAATTTGGGGAAGGAAAAGCATTTAAGTCTTTTTGGGCTCATGTTTGAAAAGTAACCCCTTTTTTATTTAGCATGTACTGTACATTCTTCATGTGAAACTTTTTGTAAAGTACACAGACTGCAAGGTAGTAGTCTCATAAGATACATTTTCAGATATTTAAATTAAAATGAGGAAACAAAGGATTATGTGAATTTGTTAATGCTTTTAGATTGGGTTTTTCAGGAATTATTTTAGCTGTCCCACAGGCTTCATGGAATTCGCTTGGCTGTGCCTCTGGAATTCCATCCGTTTGCTGTCTCCGAGGGCAGCAAGATGCTAGCTATTTAATTACTAAATTTTAATTACTACACTTCATAGGCTTTCCTTTTGAATGGTCCTATTTTCTGTTGTATATTGTAAAATCTATTACCATTGTAATTTATATTATGACAGCCTATAGTATAAATACACTCTTAACTTAGTTTGCTCAGTGAGGTGATTAAGTATCCATTTCAGACAGATGAAATTAAGCCAATGAGTAAAGTGTATGGACACTCTAAAATTGCAGGGTTTTGTAACTTAACGCTTGCACTGAATGATGAATCTCTGTAAAATACTTAGCAGCAGCACAGTGCATAGTAAGAGTGAGTAGAAACAAGGCATTTAGAGGCTTTCACACAGAGAAAAAGGAGTGCAATAAGATTATTGTGGGATGCAAAGGAAGGGATTTTATCTGCTGAAGGGTCTGGAGGCAAGGTATTGCTGATTGTTCAGATAGTGCTATCTTCTCTCCGTAAGAGTGTCAGAACAAAAACTTACTATTGAAGGAAGGCTGGGGTAATCTTTGATTTAGTATCCATTCCTCTGCCATAAGATGATGTAACACTTAAGAGAGAGAATGTGAAAAACTTTCTACATTGCCCACAGTTTTTAATGTAGTGTATGTTTTGGGGAAGAAATGGTAACCCAGAAGATGCTACAGGAAAGTGATTCTTTCTGTACCACCTTTGAAGCAAAAGGACAGTGATATCATACTTCAGCATTCTTTTCCTCTTACTTGCAATTTGTTTTATTGATCTGTTACATGACTATTAAAACTATTCTTTTTCGTGATGCTGATGGTAGCTAAGGTTTTCCTGTTTTCAATATACTCACAGTCAGTAGAGTTACTGTGGCACTGGGGTGGCTTTCTTTTTAGTCACACATTGCTACTGCTACACTAAAGTGAAGTTTGTTGCGCTTACCTTTAATATACTTTTTGTGTCTGAAGGCTTGGAATCAATTTATGTTGTCTAAAAGACATTTTGATTAGCTTAATGTGTGGTCATTTTTCTAATAAGGCTGCCTTATTTTTTGAGTCCACTTGAAAGTGAAGTTAACTGAAGCAAGGGACTCTCATGTCTGAGGAAGAAATAAAGGAAGGTAATAGAGAAAACAGAACCAGCCTGTTGTCAGAGTTGTATAGGAGAAGGACAAGAGGCAATGCTCACAAGCAGTAGCAAGGGAAATTCTGATTGAATACATAGCAGGGGGGAGGAAATGCAGCGAGGGGAGGTAAGCACAAGAATAGTTTGTCCCCAGGGCTTGTGGAATCTCCATCCTTGGAGTTTTGCAAAACGCTCCTGAGCAAGGTCCTGAGCAGCTTGATCTGGCTTTGAAGTTATCCCTTCTTCAAGGAAGTGTTTGGATGAGATGACCTTCAGAGTCCCTCCCCTCTTAAATTATTCTATGATTCTAAGGATATCTGGAGATAAAATTCTTCAGGAATGCTTGTTTCATTATAGTTGTTTCCAAATAATTCCCTCATTAGACAAACTGTAATCAGTGAGCACCTAAATGTTCTGTGGTTAATGAGAACATTGTGTTAATTCAGGTAAAAAGTAACTTGATGTACGAACCCTTTGATGGCTTGGGAACAGTGGGTTGCACTATTTGAACATAGTTACATTTTAGACCTACCTTCTGTTTGTCTAACTTGCAAGGCAGTTGCACCTGAATTCCAGGCAAAATGGAGCCCTATCACGGGAGTTCAGGTTTGGTCTACCCAGCTGCATCAACGCCTCAGTATCCCACAGCCTTTGGTGGGCCAGGTCTTGGTGCTGTCATTTACAGATCAGGTCTCAGACATGAGGATGAATACTTCTTCAAGGTGTGTTTAAATGCTCAGTACCCACTGATTTGAAATGGTGGAGATCTGGAGTGAGCAGAGGTTTTGAACCTCGTTATCCGGCAGTCAAGGCTAGAATCAAAACCAGTAAAGAGCTGCTTCTGCAGTGCAGCTGGTCCACAGGCTGCTGAGCACCCACCAGCCCATAAGATATGCAAGGGAAGGGGATCACTTGAGCTTGGATCTGTTGGTTTCCAAACTTAAAATGGTCTCCTTTCATTGCATGTCTTATAAGCTGGTTTGTGCACTCAATATTCAGAAAGTCTGGCTTATACATTCTGCCTCAACATTTGAATAAGCAAAATAATATGAAGAAACTGATGCTTGTGATTTAGACATTTTTTCAATGTGCATTTTTGATGTTGAGACCTTAAACAGCATCTGTCTTGGACAGATGAGTGTGTGTCAAGGCGAAGGGTTACCACAAAATATTTCTGTGTTTAACGTAAGTGTATGTGTATATATATTTGTGTATGTTGGCTATGAAGATGCGTTCTCAGATGTACGAGTTCATAAATCTCAGTTTCCAGCCCATTCTGTGACACTTATCCCTAGGTTAAAAAGAAAAAAAACCACCCTTTTTTATACTAATTTGAAGGTAAGCTGATGTCATGGTTTAACCCTATCTGGCAACTAAGCCCCACACAGCCGCTCACTCACTCCCCGCCAGTGGGATGGGGGAGAGAATTGGAAGGGTAAAAGTGAGAAAACTCGTGGGCTGAGATAAAGACAGTTTCATAGGTAAAGCAAAAGCTGCATGTGCAAGCAAAGCAAAACAAGGAATTCATTCACTCCTTCCCATGGGCAGGCAGGTGTTCAGCCATCTCCAGGAAAGCAGGGCTCCATCACGTATTAACGGTGACTTGGGAAGACAAACGCCATCACTCCGAATGTCCCCCCTTCCTTCTTCTTCCCCCAGCTTTATAAGCTGAGCATGACGCCATATGGTGTGGAATAGCCCTTTGGTCAGTTGGGGTCAGCTGTCCCAGCTGTGTCCCCTCCCAGCTTCTTGTGCACCCCCAGCCTACTCGCTGGTGGGGTGAGGGGTGGGAAAGGCCTTGACTCTGTGTAAGCACTGCTCAGCAGTAATGAAAACATCCCTGTGTTATCAACACTGTTTCCATCACAAATCCAAAACATAGCCCCATACTAGCTACTATGAAGAAAATTACCTCTATCCCAGTCAAAACCAGCACATTCTCCACCCCTTATTCCATACCATTTACGTCATGCTCATGTCTCGCACTATCCAATACATCCTCATTACCCACTACCCCCCTTCCCATCCTTTGATATAATATGCAGATATCATTCCCTTAGTCTATGGACCACCCCTATAAAATGTCTGTAAAATGTCCACAAATGTCCACAAAATATCCATGGAGCTCATTTAGTCCATGACTTGGGCTCCATCTGTGATGGCGGTCACTCAGGACAGGAGAGGTGGTGTGTTGTGTGGAGTTACTGGGCATAAAGCCAGCTCAGGTCGGGTCACTGCTGCACTTGCACTGCTTCTTGAAAGGCTTGTCATCCATTGGTTCCTGCTATAGTAATTCCTATAACATGCAACTCAAATCCCGGGTTACAACAATTTAAAGGTATTTCCATTACAATCTCCACCCCTGGTCCCTTTGGACCAGACCATAGGGTTTAACATTGCAATGAACTCCTCCCCTTGCCCCTGCTCCAGCTTGGACTTACGCACAGACTGCAGTCCCTTAGGGGAGTACCTGCTCCAAGTGGAGCCTTATCTACGAGCCACAGTCTCTCCAGGGGTATACCTGCTGCAGCATAGACTTATCCACAGCCACAGTCGCTTTGAGGTGCACCTGTTCCAGCGTGGTCTTCTCCATGGGCCACAATGCCTTCAGAGATATACCTGATCCAGCGTGGCCTTACCCAAAGCCACGGATACTTCAGAAGTAAACCTGCTCCAACATGGCCTTACCCATGGCTGAAGTCCCTCCAGGGGTGTACCTGCTCTGTCGTGGGCTTATGCATGGCCACATGCTTTGAGGTGCTCCAGCACGACCTCATGCACAGCCACTGATGTTTCAAGGTGTACCTGCTGCAGCATGGACTGATCCACAGCCACAGATGCTTTGAGGTGTACCTTCTCCTGCGTGGACTTATCCTTGGGCCCCAATCCCTTCAGAGGTACACCTGCTGCAGCACAGACATAACCATGGCCACAGACGCTTCAAGATGTACCTGCTCTGGCATGGGCTTATCCAAGGCCACGGACTCTTTGGGGTGTCCTGCTCCTGCATGGAGTTATCCACAGGTCACAGTCCCTTCGACTCGAGTTCACCCTGGAGTTCCAGCCTGTCCAGTACAGCAGCACAGAAACAGCAGCGATGCCCTGGCCATCTGCCAGCCCAGGCGAATTGCCATGGCTGTTATCAAAATGTTCCCGGGCACAGCAGAGTAAGATGATCAGCAGCACAGCAGGACAGCAAGCAGCGAAAACAAAAAGCAGCCACTAACGAGCACTAGACTCTAATATACAGTAAGGCAAGCAAGCCCCATGGCAAGCACATTAACTCCCAGCCAAAACCAGCACAGCTGACCTTCAAACAGCTGCTAGAAGTAGTCTTAAAAGAGAATGAAAAAATGAGATTTTTTTTTTCATTACAGATGTTTTCCCTCAGGGACGGACACTGTTAGGTTTCTCATGCTCATTTTAGGTGTGTGTGCTGCTTTTGGCTGGGGTAGAGTTAATTTTCTTCATAGTAGCTAGTACAGGGCTATGTTTTGTATTTGTGCTGAAAACAGTGTTGATAACACAGGGATGTTTTAGTTACTGCTGAGCAGTGCTTACACAGAGTCAAGGCCTTTTCTGCTCCTCACCCCACCCCACCAGCGAGCAGGCTGGGGGTGCACAAGGAGTTGGGAGGGGACACAGCTGGGACAGCTGACCCCAACTGACCGAAGGGCTATTCCAGACCATATGGCGTCATGCTCAGCATATAAAGCTGGGGAAGAAGAAGGAAGGGGGGACGTTTGGAGTGATGGTGTTTGTCTTCCCAAGTCACCGTTAATGCATGATGGAGCCCTGCTTTCCTGGAGATGGCTGAACACCTGCCTGCCCATGGGAAGGAGTGAATGAATTCCTTGTTTTGCTTTGCTTGCACATGCAGCTTTTGCTTTACCTATGAAACTGTCTTTGTCTCAACCCACGAGTTTTCTCACTTTTACTCTTCCAATTCTCTCCCCCATCCCACTGGCGGGGAGTGAGTGAGCGGCTGTGTGGGGCTTAGTTGCTGGCTGGAGGTAAACCACGACAGTGTGCTAAAATAATTCAATATAATTTTCTAATAATTTTATTAATTTTTTTATTCATTAGCAACTGTGTGTCAATTTACTAGCAGACAGCTCTAAGTATCACAACAGGAATGGAGTTTAAGAGGATGGTTGCATTATCAGACTTTTTTTTGTCTGTTCTGCACTTGTATTTCTTATTCATTAGATGAGCTGAGAGTAGACTGTACCTGAACATTAGGCTCTCCCGTGGTTCAGTACCTTGCTAATCTACCAACCTCCTGTCTTAAATTTCTGACCAGTGAATACATTCGAAATGTAGCGAATAAACCTTTTCTTGATGCTACAGATCTTTGCTTTTTAACATACTGTGTTATTAAACTATGTGGTTAACATTATCCAGTTCAAAAACCATGACGTCATGAGGCTGTAGCAAGTGCAGGCAGTGCTCTGGGACCCTGCAATAACCGAAGAGAAATACCAAGCGAAGCCGCTCGATGTCAGTGTTGCTTCACGCAGTTTTGTGCAGCACAGCGTCATCAGCGCTGCTGAAAACCCCATTTACAAAGGAGACGTTAAAGTCGAGCCGAAGCCATTCGAGTCAGGGTCTGACTTCTGCGTTGCCTGGGTTTTCACCTTTATCTGGTGATAATTCTCATTACTCTGTGGCAAATAAGGTATTAGTGTCAAGCCATAGCGGCCCCTAAATGTCCCGTATGATGAAGGGATGGAGATTTTAGCGTAATCTGTTTTGTGAAGCGCAAGAATCATATCTTTTTCAGTTTAGGTCCACATTTAAGTATTTGGTGATTGAAATTGGGAGTACTTCTAAAGTTAGGTATTACTGAAAATAAATGCATTGCATCCAACTTTGGAAGATGTATTGGGAAGCTTCAGGCTTTGTGAGTTATGTTTGGTTTTGATGCATCAGAATTTCAGAGGGGGACGTTCCTTCCTTTTCAGTAGTAAATAATTTGCACACTTAAACGTATGCAGCTTCTGTGGCCTAGTTTAATATTTTATGTAATACATGTGATCGACAACTTATTTTTTCACAAAATCTCAAAATTCAGGAATGCTTTGTTGAAGGTGTGGATTTTTGTAACTGGTTTTGTGTTGTTCCATTTTTTGTCCCCCTCTTATTATTCCAGTAGCTTGTATAATATTCTCATGTGCTGTGTTCTGCGATGTGTGGACTGGAGAGATCGGTCTGTTCGTAGTAGTACCTAGTTCAATGTGATTTTCATTCCCATCCAGCTGTGTTTTGTCAAACATACTTGGAATTTTTCATATGATTTCTCTTGGAATTTTAGCTATCTCTCCTAAAGGCAAAATCTTTGTGTGACCAAGGTTTTTGCCTCTCTTTTTTTCTCAAGTCTTTCATCTCGTATCCTCTGAATCCTTTAGCCATTTTTATCTGCATTTGGCAGAAAGATAGAAGTAACCGAGTCCATAGAAAACGCTGGTCAGGATAGGGGACAAGGATGAATGGAAATCTGTTACACCACTGAAGAAAAGTTGAGGAGAGCTCAATTGTTATACATTCAGTTGGGCAGCGGCCAGCCAGCCAGAAAGATGCACGTAGCTTTGGATTAATGATAGCATGTACTTTCCCTTGCCCAGTGAGGGTAGATGAGAGAACACGGGGAAGTCACTTGGATGAACTGGATGTTCTTGAGGAACAAATGATGTAAATCAGCAGGAATACAGCAGGATGGCACCAAGCTGAGTGGTGTAGGTGATACTCTAGAGGGAAGGGATGTCATCCAGAGGGACCTCAACAGGCTAGAGAGGTGGGCCTGTGCGAACCTCATGAAGTTCAACAAGGCCAAGTGCAAGGTCCTGCACCTGGGTTGGGGCAATCCCAAACATTGAAACAGGCTGGGCGATGAGTGGATTGAGAGCAGCCCTGTGGAGAAGGACTTGGGGATACTGCTGGCTGAAAAACTGAATATGAGCCGGCAATGTGTGCTCGCAGCCCAGAAGGCCAACCGTATGCTGGGCTGCATCAAAAGAAGCGTGGCCAGCAGGTCGAGGGAGGTGATTCTGCCCCTCTACTCCACTCTGGTGAGACCCCACCTGGAGTACTGCATCCAGCTCTGGAGCCCTCAGCACAAGAAGGACATGGAGCTGTTGGAGCTGGTCCAGAGGAGGGCCAGGAAGATGAGCAGGAGCTGGAACACCTCTCCTATGAGGACAGGCTGAGAGAGTTGGGCTTGTTTAGCCTAGAGAAGAGAAGCTCGGGGGAGACCTTCTAGCAGCCTTTCAGTACTTAAAGGGGGCCTACAGGAAAGATGGGGAGGGACTTATTATCAGGGAGTGCAGTGATAGGATGAGGGGTAATGGTTTTAAACTGAGAGAGGGTAGATTTAGATTAGATATTAGGAAGAAATTCTTTACTGTGAGCGTGGTGAGACACCGGAACAGGTTGCCCAGAGAAGCTGTGGATGCCCCATCCCTGGAAGCGTTCAAGGCCAGGCTGGATGGGGCTTTGAGCAACCTGATCTAGTGGATGATGTCCCTGACCATGGCAGGGGGGCTGGAACTAGATGATCTTTAAGGTCCCTTCCAACCCAAACCATTCTGTGATTCTGTGATTCTACGAATACATGCTTAGTTAGTCCAAACTTGTTTAATATTGGATGTTTGCAGATATTTAATAAGTGATCTGTCTTCCTGAGAAAACTTACAAAGAGCAAGGCACGTTATTTCCATCATGGCATCTATGTTTGCCTAAGGTATGAATAACTTCATTTAACTGTAACTGTGAGCATATGGAAACATAATTATTGTTCTTGAACTTTCCTGTCAATTGATGTGAAGACTTAAAGGAGTTCTCGTGCAAGAGTCCAGTGATTTCCTGCAAAAGCTGCTTCCATATGAAGTGGGGATTAGGACTTCTGTTCCAGAGTTTGCCAGAAATTTTTCTTTTTGAGGTCTAGGTTGGAGTAAGGTTTTTTTTTTTTTTATATCCTTTGAGGCCAGAGACAGAGAATCAAACCTCTTAACTCCACTTATCCACCATGTATGCAAATATCCAATGTATGTAAATGTTAGAGGAGCTGATGAAAATATAGATTGTCCCCACAGAGGTTACCTCATTTTTCAGTGAACCTATTATAAACCAAGTTTGAAAAGCCCACCAGATCAGACCTATGATGCAATAATTCTTTCCTTTTATGTACTATCTGCATTCTAAATATTGACTTATGGTAGTTCTCTTTTTAGCATTGTACATATGTACACTATTAGAGTCATACTATTGGGTATTTTCCAGAAAAAAACCAAATATGTTTTACTTATGTAAGCTCATCAAAAGGGCTAATTGTAAACAATCTAACTTTACAACTGTGTGTGTGAGTGCACTGACTTAAATGCATAAAAACAGAGGTTCCTCACGCTTATCCTTTGTTGTTCCAGAAAACTAAGTTTTATACACCTGTTTCAGGAAAGGAGAGGGTCTGACAGTCCTGGTAGCTCATGCACCTCATGATACAGTTTGAAGTATGATAAGCCTGCATAGTCTGGGGGGTTTATAGATTGTAGGCCTATAGGTTAATGAAAGCCACCTGATGGGAAAATGTTTAAACGTGACGTGTGTGAATACAGTATGTGTTTCAGTTAGGATATTAATATGTTTTAGGAAAGTTTTTTTTGATGTTTCTTTAAGATTCAAATGTTGGACTACTGTGTAATGAGATGTAGGCTTGCTGTTACGCATATCTGTACATCTGTTTTCCCTTAAAAATTTTGATTTCTTTGTCTGGGGTGTTGTAAATGATATGTTGCTTTGTGTCATTGTTAACTAAGAGTATTTTATTAATTTCAAAGTTGCAACAAGGAACTTTTTTAAGGAACTTTTTCAAGAAACTTTTTCAAAGTTGCAACAAGGAACTTTTTCAAGACTAGTGATGATGTTTATCAACTCCGGATTTAATGTTGATGCAATTTTTTTACTTATCAAAGAAATTGTTGGAGTAAAACAGAATTTCTGCACAAATTCCACATCAGCATGAATATCCCAAGGACTTTGCACGTGCAGTTCTGTCTGTGTCTAACAAGCAGGGCTTATTTTCAAGTATTAGTTGTAAGGTGTTTGCACTCATGCATGCACACACCCACAGAGAGAAACCATCCCTTGTTATTGGTGATGGACAAAAGTCTGTTGATATGGCTAATCCTAGGAGTTCAGATACTAATCTGGGATTGATGAAAACTGTCTGAATTTACTGACTCTGCAAATATGAGGTAGGAAAATCTCAATTACAGACTTTTTCAAACAGCTTCAGCATTTTGATGTAAGAAGTTTGAAGAATGGAGAGTATGTTCTTGTGTGTTTAGTGATGGTTCTTTGGTTTCATAATGGGGTTTTTTTTACTTTTTCAGAATATTCAGAGCTTCTAGGGAGCCATGATTTTCTTTAAAAATTTGGGATTAGTTTCTGTTACACAAGTACCTGAATTTGGGTATATTTATACATACATATCTATGTGTAGAAATGTATTTTGATTTTTTTTCCCCAGTAAATGCTATTAAAGTTAGAGGTACTGAACATTTTATTGAAACTAAGCAGCCCCTGACAGCTGAGTAACTCTCACTATAGCTCGAAGGATTCCTGTCCACTTCTGATCATTGAAAGTAGGGAAAGGTCTGTGTTGTGAAACACTTGGCAGCCATAAAAGCCTTGATTATGAAGTCCTTCAACTGCACTTTCAAGCTAAAAGCAGGGACACACACACAAAAAAAACCCCAAAACACAAAAAAAGAAAAAAGAAAAAAGGAATTGATGCTTAGAGGTTTATTCCGATGAACAGAAATAAGGTAAATGTCTTGTGTGTTCCTTCTGTTGTTTAAAAGGTGTACATGGTTAAAGGATGGGCAGAGCAAAAAATAAGTAGGCCTGGAATAGTTAAAAGTGAAGGTCTGTCTGAGGCAATCTTTTCCTGCTATTTCTTTTTTTCTTTTTTCCCTTTGCACTTCTAAGGGACACAACAGTGGACACCACCTGAATGTCACCCACTAGAATAAACTGTGGTGCATTTGCCCTTGCGCTTTTCTCCCTATTGCATTTGGAAACTGTCTAATTTTTCTAAAGTTGTTTTGAGTGGGCAATGCTTCAGTTTTGTTCATCTTAATCTAAACAATACAATGTAAATTAATCTATATAAATGAAATTGAAATATTAAAAATATATATTTATTTTTATTACCTATTGCAGAATAGTGATCAGGAAGACACTTCACCCATGTGAGGGATCTTACACTTTAACTTAAATTTCTTTGCCATCCAGAGATACAAAAAACTTAAGAGGAATGCCACTGTGTCCTTGCTCCATATCGGACAAGGCATTTACATGTCTTGACATTTAAACCTCTTCCATGTTCTTATCACTTTGTATCTGAGCACTTTGTATCATGCACAAGGTGCATGGAGTCGTTACAAGATCGAAAGTTACTTGGTGAACTGACTTCACTGAGAGAGCTTTTGCTGGGTGGACTACTAAGAGCAGAAGGGAGTAGCTGTGGAGAAGAACGATGGTCACAAGCGTTTTCGGCTTTCCTGACAAGTGATGGAGCTGATAGCTTGCAGTCCTTCACTGCACTTTGAGCTTGCTACACTTCAATCTGAGACTTCAGCCTCCAGAGAGAATCTGTATATATTTTCAGCAGGACTTATTGCTACCTGATGCTCTGAATTTTTTACATAAGTAAGCTTTTTACTGTCATTTAGGAGACAAAACAGTGATGGAGTCAAACAAGTTTGCTACCACCAGGGTTACCGAGGACTTCACGCCCTCCGACCGCAGCCAGAAAAGCTCCCGGCAGGAGAGCCAAGGCTGCTCTCCTGGGCTTGGCAGGGAGATGCCTGCTCCGCTGGGCACTTCCCACTCATATTAGCATAGCCCAGCCTATATCGTACACACACCCAGTAATACCTCACTTTGCCACTGGACTGAGGCCAAAAGCACAAGCATTACAGGGAATATAAAGCGGGATGTTACTGGAAAGAATCACAAACTAACGTGAGACTCGACCAAATTTTTGCAAAGAGCAGAAAATGTGATCTTTGCTATAAATGGTTCTTGCATTTCATGTAGCTGTTTATATGATTGAAGCGTTTAATAAGTGTTTTTATTGAGTATAGTTAGAGAGCAGCTGCAGAAATCTTAAGTGCTTCTGTTCATTTTTTTTTCTCTGTAGTTTTGGAACTGCAAAATCTCAGAAGAAAACTGGAGACTGACACAGATCAGGGTGATTCCTCAACTGTTCGCTCTTCTGAAAGAGGAACTGCTTTTGGGGGGTGGGAATGATGACAGGGGCAAAAAGGAAAAGAAATGTGGTCTGGAGGAAGATCCAGGCTGTTCGCCTTGAAGATGTCAAACTCTGGTGTATGAGAAGGCTGCCCATCTTGAAATGGGTGCCTGTCTACAACTGGAAGGAAAATTTGATTCCTGATACAGTTTCTGGGGTGATGCTAGCCATCCAACAGGTGACTCAAGGTACAGTTAACTCATTTCAGATTCATATTTTGAAATCTGGTCATGCTGAATTGGTCTGGTCTTATTTTTCTTTTTTTTTTTTTTCCTTTCTTGTTTAATATTATCTTAAAGCTTTGGGAGCTTTATTGCTCCCAAAACATGCTTATATTTGCTTGATTTAATCTAAATAAAAATATACAGAAAACATGTATAGTCTTAACTCTTATGTGTGTATAGTGGATGTGCAAATGTGGATAGGAATGCCTTGTGTTATTGTAGCTAATTTCTGTGAGTTGGAACTTCACTATATATCCCATCCCTTTGACAATTTTTCAAAGACTTAATATAGAAGATAAGAGAGCAGTAACTCTATTCACACAGCATATGGTTATATACAATGTTTTATCAGTTAAATGACCACCTTTTCCCCTATTTCATGTGGAAAACAAAATATATCTACACGATAATTGCATTGTAAGGATGCTGTTCTGGAAGAAACATTTGCATTATACTATTACCTGTGGAAGCCCAGAGCACAGCAGGAAAAATTAACGACTTTCTGTGCATAAAGGGTGCTCCTGCCAGAGACATTACCCACGGAGAGAATCTGCCTGCATCTGTGGCTTACGTACTTCAGCTTCTGTATTGATTTAATGCAGTATTACATTACCTACCATGTCTCTTTTCAAGCAGCAATACAAAGTAGGGGTGGAGCTAGACTCCATCTGGCAGCTTAAAAAAAATAAAAAAAAAAAAAAGAAAAAGAAAAAGGAAAAACTCCCCAAAACAAAAGCCTGCACAATGACCTGCAGAAACCTAAAGTCCCAGCAATCCAGGTTTGTAAAGTGATTGCTGCTGGGAAAGAAATGCTTTCGTCGGTTTTTGATGTGTCTTTGATAGTGTCACCTTCTTTTGGCAATATTTTATGTTTGTCTCAGGCAAATCATAGCCTCTTATCTGCCTCAGATGGACTTTAACTCCTTCCCTTATGTGAACTATATATATTATTTCTTAACAATTTCCCATATTAGCTATGCTTAACTATCATTCATGTTGTTAAATTATAAGCACTCCTTTAATTGAATTATGCTGGAGCTGAAACAACCGATTTGTGTAAGTATTTGTGCTTTTAAAGTAATTAAGAACATCTGCATTGGCATGATTTAACTTTAAGAACCTTAATACTGTAACACTGCGAAGTATCTAATTTCACTGGTATGTGCATATACAACAATTGTAATTAAAATACTGCTAATAACAGTATGTTGAAATTCATCAAAAATATTAAGCTAAACAGCAGTTCTGCACTGCTGGTAGTTTTAGCCAGGATTTTCTTGTTTGAGTCTTGTACCAAGAGGTAATTTAATGTAACAGATAAATTTAAGAAGATCCAGTGAAGACAGAAAATATTGGTTTTGTTTTTCTAGATTATTTTTAAGTACTCTAGAAATAATCTTACCCTTATTTTATGGTGTTTAAAATCGGATACACTGAACCTCTTCCCTCCTGCTGACCTGTTTTTCCTTTCTCTCTCCTCACTGCTTCTCAAGATTTCAGAAGGACTTTAGGGGTTGGAAAAGGAGGAGAGTTAGATACCAAAGCATTTTATCACGTTTGTGGTGCTTTAAGTTTGAACCCAAGATATTTATTTGGACCCTGCTTGCATTAGCTCTTTTCCTAGTGTTGTAAGCCTTCCACTACCAGGCCTATCCTTTAATGCTTTCACAGAGAGGAGTATGTGAGAAAATAAAAAGTCCCACTTGTTATATGGCATGAAGGGAAAAGACCCCAAATTTTGAGAGGTCTTATTGTGTCTGTTTCCGTCCACCCACAAAATAAAACAAGAAGTTTTGTGATGAAATGATAGGCAGAAATTCTAACAATGGTAGGAAAAAATTAGTAAGCAGTGATAACTGACATGCAGAGCACAGTGTCATTTGGTGTTGCAACAACACGTTTAAGTAAATTCAGGTATATGGAAATAAACGTGAGTTATGGAAGTATATGAAACAGTCTGCAGTTGTATTCATATGCAACAGTTTTCTGAGTGATGAAAGCTGCATGCTCCAGAGTAGAGAGAAGTCCAGTAGCTTGAGAATAATTAAGAAGGAGCTTCCAACTGAGCTGTGTTTTTCACAATTTCCTACTGTGGGATTTCTTACTCATCTGGCATTGGCTATGTTCAGACTATTCAGGTTGGCAACTGCTCTGATCTGGTGTAATGTGTCCGTGTTCCAACTTCTAATCTAAATTTTAGATGATATAGCTGGTTTCCCTTGGTAAAGGAAGGAAAGAGGAAAGTCACTGTCCTTAGTGTGTCATAGTGAATGCAACAAAGACAATGTTCATAACTGCTCCTCACAGAATTTTCAGAAATTGTTCCTGGAGAATTCCTATGCAATAGCAGGCTTTGGTGTCTGCCTTATAAGTGAGAAAACAAAAGAGCAAATTAATAGAAATATCAGCAATGAATGTATGCAGATAATGTTTGCTCCCAAAAAGTCTTTTATAAAGGTATAGGATAGTTCAGAAAGCTGTTCGTATGCCATCTTTTATTTTGCATAAAGTTTTAAAGAGCTACTACCATTCATTTTCTGATTTTCAGGGTCAAAATTATTAGTTTCTAAATGTGACGTAAGCCTTCAAATAGCTGTAAGATACCTTCAAGTCAGCTACTTGAAAACTGAAACACTTGAGCTCATATATCAGTTTAGGTTTAAATGTCTTCCATCATGACACACATAAACTAGAAACTGTGTCCTATGGTGACAGAGTCTAGGAATGGTCTACAAGAAAGGCATACTACCGGAGTATTTAATTGTCTTTACTTCCACGTACAGTGTGGAAGAAATGGATCTTTAGAAGGTAAGGTGTTCCCTTGCCTAACACTGAGCTAAGGTAATACCATATGCCTCTGTGCATAAGGTGTTACCTTTCCTCTCTCACAATGTTATCCAACAAAGAATATAATAATGATCAAATAATCCATAAGAAAGTATGTAATAATTTCTGCAGAGAGTGAATCTTCTGATGCTGCTGTTCAAATGTTTTTGAACCTGTTTATGCCCAGGTCATATTTGACCATTCAGAGTGCATCCAGTGATCAGTAGCATTCAGTACAATGAATGGATCCAGTACTGGGGTGGGGGAGAGGAGACCGAGGAGCACAGGGAGATGGGAGGGAAAGGCATGAGATTATCATGATGTGCTGCTTGGCATTTGTGAGGAAGGAGTCATTGCTGAAACCAAGCAGTCATTCTCCAAGTGTTCCTACAGTTGTTTCATTGTCTGCTAAAAATACCAAGTTAATCTTAATTCATGAGTCCCAAAGTCACTGCTGAACTCTTCTGTCCTATTTACCTATTGAGACAATACTTGTATGGTCTCTGTGTATGTCCTCTGGTTTTAGAGTCCTCTAGCTAATTCCACAGAAGATGGAGAAAAAAGTGTCAAAGATAATTATGTTTCTACAAATTCTATAAAAATGGCCAGTGGAAACAGACCCTACAAGTTCTATAAAGTGATAATAGAAACTTATACCTTGTTAGGCATTAGATAATCTGTGCAGGGAAAAAAAAAAAAAAGCCCTTTCAAATGCACCAGTTGCTGGAAAGATTCAGTTGGAGTTTGCACTGTCTCAGACTGCAAAGTCAGTCACCCATGAGTCAAAACCAGTAAAAGAAACTAAGCTTCATTAGTTCCAGCTATCATTTAATATTAGTTCCAACTATCACTTAATAATACAGAGCTCAACACCTTATTTTTCAGACATAGAATCCTTATTCTTACTCTGATACCTAAGGTTGAAAAATAACATTTGAATCTAAAATGAACTTTGTAATCCAGTCTTGAAGTTTGCTATATACTTTCACAGACAGTTAAGAAATTTGAGCTTTCATGTTTTGGTAATCACTACCTAATTCTTCTGTGTTTCTCAAAAATCTGTTATTGATAGACTAGAGCAAGATGTCTCTAAATTAACAAATAAATCCTTAGTTTGCTTCCTGGACTAGCACTTCATTGCTCTCTTCCCTTTTCCTTTAAAACTTATTAGTACCCCATCAACAATCATCATATGAAGATTTTTCTTTCCGTTTCATTCTGTGTTCCTCACCCATACACACAAATTCAATTGCTAGGTCCTTGTAGGTGTCTCATAAGTACCTAATCTGTTTTTTTTCTCCAAATTGAAATTGTGCTAATAAAACAAAGGTTCTGCAGTGTAGGTATCTAGTTCTCAGCAAGCCGCTCTTGCGTTCCTTACTAGCCAATGGAGATCTAGTTGATAAGAGTTAGTGAAATTTATGGTGTTCAATCTGCTTGTGGGAGATGGTGAATGACTGCCTTTACATAATTTTTTTTCTTTTTCTTTTGTTCATTTATTAAACTGTCTTTAACTTGACTCACAAGTTTTCTGACTTTTGCTTTTCTGATTCTTTCCCCCATCCTTTGAGAAGTGAGTGAGTGGTGGGTGCTTAGCTGCTGGCCAGGATCAACCCACCACAGGTGTGATTCATTTGACAAAATCTAATCATCTGCTTTGTTAAGGCTGATTGATTATACTGGTAAGATTTCCATTGAGTGTAACAGGGGACTGGCTGTTAGTGTAGACACTGATGATGTAGACATCAAAATTTAGGTGAGATGTGTCTCAGCCATCATTTCTGTGGCATTGTGGGTAATAAACAGTTCATGTTCAACATGGTTAAAGGCAGGTCATACTGTTTTCTTTCCTGTAACCCATCCATTGACCTGCCACGGTAACACCAGAATTCTTTTTGTGGCTTTTTCATGTGACCTGGACACCACCTACTTGTATGAGAAGCATACTTTGATCAAGCTGTGTCTGAATTTTTCTCAGTTTCCTTGCATGGTAATATGAAGATGCATTATGATGCAGTCATTCCATGTAGCTAAACCTCATAAAGCCATCATCGTGTTTTTTTCTGTAGGCTTCTGAACATGTGCTATAGACCCTTCATATCCCTTCATATCTGCTTAGCTCATTTTCACAGGCTGTGGTAACTTTTTATTGCACCAAGAAAATTATTCATCAAGGCCTTTCATAGGTCATCTTTCCTGGCATCATTTATTCGTTACCAAGCTGTTGATTCATCTCTTATTAATCCATTTTGCTAGCCTTCTTCATCCAATCTTGTCTTTTCAAACAAACAGCTTTGAGCCTTCTCTCAGGATTTAAATTATGCAACGTATGTTGGTTGGTACATCACATCTCAGTATTAGCTTTTGGATTGTTATTTAGAATGTGTTTCTTTGTGGTTGGTTGGTTGGTTTGTTTGTTTTGGTGGTTTTTTTCTGGGCAGAACTATGCATACTGTCCACAAAGACTGGCATCTAGAAGCCATGTAGGTAATGCTGCAACCCATCAGTAAGCTTCTCTGACTGTCATGGACTGTAAAAAAAGTAAGCCTGAGTCTGAAGAAGTCTGTACAAATATATCCTCTGTTGTGCACCTGAGTTCATCACCAGAGAAATTATCCCCAGAGTTAGTCTGCTTGAATATGTGTATTAGTGTACATATTTTATTTATGTACATCAGTTCTCTATATAGTTAGGGGACACAAATGTATCTGCAGTATTTTGGTTAGGACATTATATAATGTGAAAATTAAGTGCTCTGCTTAACACCTGAAGTTGCCTTACTCTTTCTGGATGTAAATTCCGAGTAGGTACCTAACTTCAGACAATGTCAACCCTTCCCCCCATGCGTCTTCCAAGATCTCGCTTGAGGTTTTCATAATTGTAATCCTCTTCTGCAAGCCATTGATGACCAGAGAGACTCCTGCTTAGACAAACGCATGACTTAATTTCTGTTTTGTCATTCACAAGGTGATGATTATACTTGCACCCTGCACTTTTCATTATAGCATCATGGAGCTCTTTACACTGCCCAGTAATAGAAAAGTACATGGGGAGGAAAATTAGAAACACAAAAGTGCTTTTGCTTGAAACACAGAAATGGCTCATGAAATACTGCATTGACAGTTTATGGTGCAAAGAACACAGGTTTCAATTGTTTGCTACTAATATGAATGTCCAATATCACAATTGAGTTAGACCCTTCCAAAAAAACCCAAACCCACAAATGTTTTTTCAGCCTTAGAGAAAAAGAGGACAAAACAAAGACATGGTAGTTTCTGTTTCTGTTTCTCAGTACAAAATCAGTCCTTCGTCTCGGTCTTCCTAAAGGATGTTGACTTTGCCCATGTGGGAAATGGTCAAGTGCATGGTTATGTAGCTGAGATTAAACACAGTGTCGTGGTTTAGCTTCAGTCAGCAACTAAGCACCACACAGCTACTGGCTCAGCTTCCCCCCTCCCGGTGGGAGGGGGGAGAGAATCTGAAGAGCAAAAGTAAGAAAATTCGTGGGCTGAGATAGGAACAGTTTAATAATTGAAACAAAATAACAACAACAACAACAACAACAATAATAATAAAATTGTAATGAAAACAATGAGAGAGGGAGAGGAACAAAACCCAGGGAAAAACAAAAAAACCAAGTGATACAGCTGCTCACCACCCGCTGACCAATGCCCAGCCCATCCCCGAGCAGCGATCGCTGCCCCCCAGCCAACTCCCCCAATTTCTATACTGAGCATGACGCCATATGGTATGGAATAGCCCTTTGGCCAGTTGGGGTCAGCTGTCCTGGCTGTGCCCCCTCCCAGCTTCTTGTGCCCCTGGCAGAGCAGGGGAAGCTGAAAAGTCCTTGACTAGTGTATAAACACTACTTAGAACAACTGAAACATCAGTGTGTTATCACCATTATTCTCATCCTAAATCCAAAACACAGCACTATACCAGCTACTAGGAAGAAAATTAACTCTATCCCAGCTGAAACTAGGACACAGAGAAAATGAAATACACTCAGATCAAGGGCTGAGATGGGTAATTGTAATCTCAGAATTCTGAAAGAATAGGTAAGTGACATTGCAGATCCAGTAACAAGTACCTTTGATGATTCTGTCAAATCTGGCATGATATTCTATGATTGGATCATAGTGAGTATAGTGTTGTATCCAGGTTACAAGTCTGCATTGCAGATGAGGGACTGGACCAGATCAAGCAATAGTGGTGTATTTCCCTTTAATAATAATAAAATAATATTTGCATGTATGGCAATAAAAGATACCAGAGTGATTGATTCTACTACCCAATTCTGAAGCAAGGCTCTAGGACAGCTAGTGGGTTTTGCTTCAGATTTATATATGCATTATAAAGAGAACTCTGCTGATGCTCTCAGTTAGGGGTAGTTTTAATGATCTGCTAGAAAATAATTAGCCTATTTGAAAAAGATGGGTTGTTAGGTGGGTTAGGAGCTGCAAAGAAGCTGACGACCACAGGTAGTGCTGACTGTTGATCCTTTATGTGAAACATAGTGTGTAATTTTGGTTGCCTGTGTTCATGGAAGATGATTTCAAACTTCAGTAGGAGAAGAAAAAGCTAGGAGAAGGATCAGAAAAACAAAGATTATATTTGGGAGAAGACTTAAATGGCTTGGACAGGTTAATTAAAACCTGAGAGGGTTTTTCCTTATCAGGAAAGGCTTTAAGACAGTTGCAGCACATGAACAAATGAGTATAAAGTAGCATGAATATGTTTAGACTTAAAATTGAAAGTAGTTCTGAAATTGTTCCATTGAAATATTGGGATAAGAAGATGTATCTCCTTATCACATAATTCCATTCAGAGATGTACTAAATTACATGTTTGCCTGTCATAAGAGGGAACAGAACACAGGGCACAAGGGGGTTCCTTCCCAAGTTTATGTTTCCTTTCAATATCTGCAGCTGCTCAAAAAAAATGGGAAGTTTTGAACTGAGGGATATCTATTAATAAGTTAAGACAAATATGTGGGTTTTTTCAAACTAAAATACTGTCATTGTATTTCTGGATTCAATCTTTATCTTGCTAAGTTCCTAGTATTTGGCTGGATTTGTAAACATTATGCTATTTGTTTGAAATAAACATCTGTCCATGTGCTATACTGCATATACTCAAAAGTTGCCCATGTGGAAGCATGAGGGTATAAGATTTATACTTTCAAATTTATCAGATTCGGGACTATGGCAGTGTTTGTAATTTAAAAAAAAATGTATTTTTTGTAGTCAGCTAGCACATGGGTATACTTCATGTAGAATTTATATGTAGTGTTATACATTTGCTGCCTTTCCTATGACCTATCATGAACAAGAAATACTTTGGCTCAAGCGGGTTTTGGTGGGCTGGTTTTTTGGGGGGTGGAGGACCCTTGAGACATATTTCCTCTAAAAGTTAAATATGTAGATGGCATCTGATGAAATCAGTATTGTTATTCCTGCCAACTTCTTTTTTCGTTCTGCAAGCCCAATAATAACTCACTGAGGATTGGTGTGTTTTGTATGTTTTAATTAAAGTTAATTTAATCTCGAGCTGGATTTATTGCTGAACAACTAATTCCTTAACACTGGCTGGAGACCTTGCCATTAAAAAAATGAACTATACTGCCTTCATGCATTCCAGAACTGGTGCCCAGTGTTTTGGAAGGCATGATGCCAAAAACTTATATATATATTTTTTTAGCTTTTCATGGAGGAACCCCAGCTGTGTCTTCTCAAGGATGATGGTTGCTGGGTTTCTTTTTCAGGTTCTGACCATAAATGTAGACATTAATATACTCTGAGCAGACTAACTGGAGCTAATAATTTTATTAAGGGGTAGAGCTGTCTTGTAAATATACATCTGGCATACAAATAGCATGTGTAGATGAAATTGAATAAGCACATTTGGAAACAGAGCCAGAAAAATCTCCTAGAGAATGCATTGGAGAATCCCTGTAGTTCATAAATGATTTGTGGAAGAGGGTGTCCAGCTGAACTCTGTTATAGTTCTCCCATACAAAGAATAATGATGTAAGCTGATCATGAAATGTAACATGTTAGTAAGTAAATGTAGGGCAATGTTTCATATTTATACAACTTTCTAGCAGAGGAGAAAGGCACTGATGCTGCTGTGCATGCAATATTTCATTTCTAAGGTCTATTAAAATTCCTCCAAGTTACACATGTGCTAATACAGACCTGTCTGACAGACTACTAGAAATGTGAATTCAGCTTCTGAACGACCTCTGAATCCATGGGAGCCTAATGTCCAGGTACGCTTGTTTTAGTATGACCAGATAAGCTGCGCAGATGTCCCAGCCCTGCGCCTGGGGCGTGCCTGAGCACCATGGACAGAGACTGACAAACCCAGGAAATGGTGATTCCCTGAAGGAAGAAGAGGAAATGACTTCGCCTATAATCTTCCAGGTCAGATAGATCAGGAAAACTCAGTGCTGAGATCCTTGGCCAGCAATTTGTCTAAATGGATGCCCCTTTCACGGATTTCAAAAAGTCCAGTTTATCGTGATTAAGGCCTGTCATCAGTCATGATTGGTCTTTGTTTCTCCACAGTGTTGATGCTTCTCAAAAGACTGCCTCATAGTTACCTGCTTGCCAGAAACTTCTTATGGGTTTCATTCTCTGTTTATTCTTACTGAGATGCAGAGGAATTTCCCTACAATCCACTTTCAAAATGCCTCTTTAATTTTATTTTGGAGATGGCCAGATTCTTCAGGTATTATGGCTGACCGGTGTATAATAGTTCATAGAATTCTCTGTATAATAGTTTATAAAATCTCTGTGGTGTTCAGATATTGTGTCAAATTCAGCCTAAAGAGATCTAAATATTTAATCTCTGATTATCTCTCAATAGTCATAGCTTTTTTCCAGGAGATCCATTAAAAGAAAAGAAAATACTAGGTTTTTTTCCCTATCCATTTTTAAGTGTATCCAAGCTTTTTTATGTACAGAAGGGTCAAGCTATCTCAAATAGAGAATTCATAAATGGGTCACGCAGTCCACTTGTTTCTTCTACCATAATACTTGCATATCCTTTCTTTTGAACATCAAGATACAAGTGTCAGTATCTGGAAATCTGCAAAGTGGCAGAATAGAACAATGCTTTCTCAAATATACCTTTGATGTAGTTGTCAGATGGGATGCTGGGAGAGCTGCATTTCAGGTACTGCATGACTAATACAGCTGAGATGTTTAATTCTCACTAGACTGAAGGAGACAGTTGCATGGGAGGAAACTGCACTGAAGCGTCCTTCAAAAAAGAGACAATGGTTGCTAACTCAACATTGTGTGGTCTCTGAAAGATTTATGGTATGTTTTGTATAATCTGTCCTCCCATCTTGCTTTTACATTCTTCATTTGCCTCAGGCTTTGAATGACAGAAGAACTAAGGAATGATTTTAAGCTCTTTGTCTTTAAATAAGTCAGACAGAAGGTACAATCCACATGTGTAGCCCCAGCAAAGGTGCCATTAGAAAAGAGAAATCTTGCAAGCATGAGGTGTATGTGTGCACCATTGAGAGAACCGATACTGAGCTTTCCAGGTTTTGGAGGTAAATTACATTCTTTCAAAAGGATGATTTTGTGTTAATAGCTCTTCACAAGCCATTGTCAAAGAATCTTCCAGAACTGTAGGTTTGTATGGGAAAATTTATATGAAATATAATATTAAAAATGTTTGCTGTGGTGTTTTTTTTTTTCTTCAGTATAAGTTAGCTATCCTGGAGTTAGAAATTAAAACCTACAACATGAATCATTAGGTGTCTGTTGTGGTTTAACTTCAGTCGGCAACTAAGCATCACACAGCCGCTCGCTCACCCTCCCCGCTCCCGGTGGGATGGGGAAGAGAATATGAAAAGCACAAATAAGAACACTCATGGGCTGAGACAAGAACAGTTTAGCAACTGAAATAAAATAATCAAATCAAATCAAATGAAAACAATAACAACAGCAGCAGCAACAACAACAACAACAACAACAATAATAATAATAATAATAATAATAATAATAATAATAAATTGTAATGAAAACAATGAGAGAGAGAGAGGAACAAAACCCAGGGAAAAACAAAAAAACCAAGTGATACAACTGCTCACCACCCACCGACTGATCCCAGCCAGTCCCTGAGCAGCGATCACTGTCCCCCAACCAACTCCCCCAGTTTCTATACTGAGCATGACGCCATATGGTATGGCATAGCCCTTTGGCCAGTTTGGATCAACTATCTTGGCTGTGCCCCCTCCCAGCTTCTTGTGCCCTTGGCAGAGCATGGGAAGCTGAAAAGTCCTTGAGTAGTATAAGCACTACTTAGCACAACTCAAACATCAGTGTGTTATCACCATTATTCTCATACTAAATCCAAACCACAGCACTATACCAGCTACTGGGAAGAAAATTAACTCTATCCCAGGCGAAACCAGGACAGTGCCTGATTTGTTGGTTCTCCAAGAGGGATTGATAGGATACTCATTAAATATATGTTAATTCTACATTTTAGGGCATCTACAGGAAATAATACTTTTACTATTACTTAATTCAGCTTTGTGAACAAAGGGAGAAATTGTCTTTTTCTGAAGTGACCACGACTGCAGATAGCATTTTGAACAGGATAACGTGTATTAGTGTTGTTTTGGGTTCCCTAAACTTGGGGTTTGATCATCTTAATATAGTCACATTTAAGAATAAAAGGTTACAGTAACAAACATTTATTTGAATATATAAAATACTAGAAAAACTTTAAAATTTATAGCTTTTCAGAGTAAATAATAAATGATACAAATTTTGAAACTCCTCAGATCAATTATAGGCTTACTACTTTTCCTGCTTCTTCATTTAAATTTCTGTTTTGGGTATCGTATTTCCAAAAGACATGGTACAGTTTTCCTCAGAACATATGTATGTATCATAAGCTTATTTCCAGACGCAGAAAATTGTTAACTAGTTGACCATACTCTGATGATTCATAGCTCATCCTATGGAAAATATTTTTTTATTGCTGTAGTTTTTGCACCAGCCTCATTAGCAGAAACTATTAACTTAACAAACGGAGACCTTTCTCCTGTGGTAGGACATGGCCTTGTTTCTATTTGTATCAAGCTTGTTATTTTGTAGTTATCTGCATTTGACATTTACCAACAGTGGCGTGCCAGAGGATTGTTATGCATCTGGTGCTAGTCAGAGAGCGTGGTTTTCAATGAAACCGTGTTGCACAATGTTATCTTATGATAAGGAGGTAGTTAAAACAAAGAACCACAATATTAATGTACTGTATCCGAACTTACTGTTCATTCTTTGTTTGCATTTCTTTCCGTGGAATTTATATTCTTATTTGAAAACGTTAATGTCACTGCCATGGAGGCTTCTCCATATTACCGGTGAAGATTACGTGGGATCCTTATTTTATGATCTATTTCTTTTGAGTATTATTGCTGTTTGGAATTAAAAAAAATTAAAATAATGTTTCCTGTCTTTTGACTAGTTCTTGAGCATATGGAATGCATTGTAGCAAAGTTTAATATGAAAATTAATGAAGTGAGCTGAAATATACTACTGATTATATCTTTAAAAGTATTTGAACCTTTGAACATTATATGCCTAATCAGAAAGCCTGAAGTCTTTACTAATTCTGTTTTATAATGCCCCTCTGCTCTTGCACACGATTGACAGGCTTCAGTCATGGGAACAAAAGGCTAACAAACAGAGCCAGGAGTAGAGTCAAAGTCTGGTAATTTTAGCTCTGTCCTGACTGCCATGACCTCACCATGAAAAGAATGAGACACCGGTTCCAGATACTTAATACAAAAAGACCGTGAAAGGGGAAAAAACAAGGGCCAGATTTATGTTTAGATTATGTGGCTGTAAAGAAGTGATATCTCTCAGTGGCAAGTCTGTGACTAAAGCAAAATTCCTGTTGGATGCTGGGGGCTTGCTGGGCAAGGTAACCCCTTTTCCACAGTTTAACAGGACTCACACCAGATTTCTGTTGGCCAGTTCTTCTGGCCGTAAGGGTTCATTCGGGTTGTGCCTCTCTGTTCCCCTCAGCCCTGCTCAGAGAGCTGAATTGAGATGTTGACACAGTTTCTGTGTGCATGATCCAGGGTTGGGTTGAGCTTCTTGTGCTCTACCCACAACATGTACAATTTATGCTGGATCAAACACTGTCTGCCCATAATTGTCAAATGCTTCAGATTCAGAAGGTCTTAGGAAACATAAAAACAAAATAAACACATGTAGAGAAGTGAGAATTGGCTTTTACAGACAGATGGTGACAGAATATTTTGCGGTAGCTGAACCCTTGTTTTCCTTGTAAATGTTGAGAGGAAAGAACAATGCATACTGTTCTTAATCCTGAGTTAATTGGAAATACTGAACAGTAAAAGAGCTGGTAGTCCGTCTTCTGGAAATATTTTAGCTTAGCCTGTGGCGTATTACTGTACCCTTCAGTTTTGTTTTGTAGAACTTCTAAGCTAACCTCCTCTTGAACTGAGTGATAAAGTTACTTAGGGTGAAAACCTATTAAAAGTGAACCATGTAGATTTTTAAGGAAAACTTCAACGTCCAAAATTAACACAGTTGAAGCACAAACTTAAAAATGATACGAACATAATCTGTTTTCTGCAAAATGAACTTGATATTTCAAAACATATCTTTCAAAATTGTTAACCTTTCCTAGCAAAGAGGGAGTTTTTGTGCTTCCCTTGTAATAACTGATGGAGTCCAAACATTTAAAAAAAAAAAATACAAGGAGGAGAGCATGCAAAAGAACTCACCAAGGTGAGTTCTCTATGCATTGTGTAGCTGTTCTGCAGTGTGTGAATAGGAATTTTTGGAAATAGGAATGTTTGCAGATGAAAATGTTCTATATTAGTAATTCTCTGATTTAGTGTTTGAGAATTCCTTTGATTTAAAGAGTATCTTAAACATAGAGAATTTTGCAGATAATCTTAACCAGGATTTATAGACCTCTTCCCAATAGTGCTTGTAAAGTGTATACCTGGCTCAGCATTGAGTACTGAATCTTGTTTATTTCCATCATGCTTGGCCACACAGAGAGGTCACTTCATTTCAGTTAAGTTGGTATAACTAAAGTGTGGCTGAAGTTATACTGATTTTGCTGGTTCCTTTACTTTTTGGAGAGTAAACTAAATTAGCCTTGCACAATGCCTTTTTGCAAGACTGGAATATCTGTGTGAGTGGTATTCTACCAGCAAATTAATTACAAAGTTTTTGTTTGTTTTTGGTTTAGGTCATAAAAGGGTTATAATGGAAGAGCTTTTCAGTGTTGAACAAACCTTAAAAATCTCTTTCTCCTTTTCTGTACTTTTTTTTGACCCATGCTCACTTTTGTCTGGATAGGGTCATGCAGTTCTCTCCTGTGCTGTTTTTATTCTCCTCAGGCACATCCTTCTGTGTTGCTCTTGCGTCAGAATATTCTTTTACATCTATTGATCATGTGAACATGGATCTAGAACTATAATTTCAAAGATCTTTCTGGTTCATGATAATGGTGTACTAAGAGAAAAAAACAGAAGTGATGATCAGTAAATAAGCTAATTAAAAGGCAAAAGAGCAATGAAGTCCATTTCTGTTTAAAAGAAGGCATCAAAGTTTTGAAACAGACGTGTTAAAATATCTCCTCTCCTTTCCAAGTCACAACTGATAGTTCTACTTTGCTGAGCGCAGTGTGGATGAAGATGATCCACGTAAGATCCATCTCAGCAAAATCTTCACCGTGATGTTTTTCTAAGAACAGGTGAACTGCTAGGCCTTGTCTTCTTCACAGGGAACTTGACACTTCTGGCCTTTTGGCATTTTATTGTCTCTCCCCACCATGTGCCCTTTGTTACAGAATCAAATGCAAATTCAAGAAGAGAGCTCTTGAATCAAAACGTTCAGAATTGCCACCGAAAGCCTATAAGCAAAGTTACTCTTTGGCGTTCTCCATATTATTAAAACCCCAGACACCGATGTTTCAGGTAAAAAATGCTTTCTGGAGCAGTCAGGAAAGTTTGGTAAGAACAATTAGTCCTACACGTTTAATTTTCTTTGGAGATTTCAGATGTACACAGAAGGCAACTGCATTTCATAGATCTGAATCACCTCTGTCACAGACCATGCACGGTCATTCTCCCAGTACACACACATACACACTAGCTTAGACTGGTCACTCAGGTTGAAGGCGGACTTCAGAAAGGCACCTCATGTGCTACACAAGCCAATCCTCTCTTCCCTACCGCACAACAAGACATTCACCAAGATTTATGGAGCAACTCTGCCAGGCAATTTCTCCTACTCTTAGTTTCTAGGAGAAAAAACTGTGAAATGGCAGTAGAGGCTGCTGGTCTGAAGCATAGTCTGGGGAGTCTCTCTGCTGACTTGTAAGAAATCAATGCAGACTTAGGTATCTAAAGTCGAACAGCAACCATAGCTCTGCTTTGCGGGAATGTCTCTGTTAAAAGATGATTTCTTGGCATATTCTGAGACTTTCTAAGAAAAAGATAGATACAGTCCTCTATAGCTAAACAATGAAGGTAACTAGTAAGTCTGTAAAGTTAAATCCTAACCAATTCAGTTCATTCTCCATCTCAACATAAAAGTCAAATATTTCCTGTTTCTGGACTGACAGCTTTACATTACAAAAAAAAAAAAAAAAAAAAAAAAAAAAAAGTTAATATCGAAAGGATTAAAAACCCCAGGCACTTAAAGACAATGAACTCTGGAATATTTTTTTGTTTAAGAAATTAGAAGAAAGCGGACTGAAGGGGCTCCATCCAAACCAAAATTACAGGTTTTGAACTGTTTGTAAGAAATAACCATCTGACCGCCTGGAGCCCTGGCAGTCTCAAACTCATGTCTGTGAGGGTGGGGGTGAAACGGTGCTGCCTCCTCCTGTGAGGATTGTCTATTAAAAAAATGTTTGGAACCACTGATGGAGACAACCTGGAAACACAGTAGCTGGTGCCAGAGATTGTATCTGTGACCCATTTGTTTCTGCTGGTGACCAAGACTCAGAAGAAAGTGTGAGGATTTTGATGACAGACCATAGGTGAAAAAGCTTCCACAGTTCTTCCTCATCCTCATTGTACAGTGGTTGGCTTATGCTCTGGGTTTTTGTAAATGAAGGTGGGTTTTTTTCCTGCTCTTAATAAAATTGTACACATTTCCTCATAAAAAAAAATTGAATGCAGAACAGTTTTATCTTCATATAGTGAAGTAATTCAATTTAACTTTCTATAGGGCTGGCCTTTGCGGTTCTGTCTTCAGTCCATCCAGTTTTTGGTTTATATGGCTCTTTCTTCCCTGTCATTATTTATGCCATATTTGGAATGGGACATCATGTTGCGACAGGTAAGTGTCTATTTGCTAAAAACATTTTCAGAAATAAGGAATTGGAAACTGAACTTTTTTATTTTGTTATAAGATCAATGGAAGGAAAATTTTCTAAGACTAAACAGAAATAAGATGTTTTTGTGCTTCTTTTTACAACTATTTTTTGCCAGTTTAAGTACATTAAAGAGCCTCATTAAGAATATATTGGAGTTACTCCTGCCATTATAATTTAATATTGCATTGACACTTCCTTTGTAAATGTAGTTTACTAAGGGCTTTTGTATTTTAACTCTACTTTAGAAATATGCTTCAGGCTAAGATTTTAACAAAGGGCTCAGCCAACAAGATACATGCAAATGGGAACGAAAAAGGCTCCACTGCTTCTTAAACCATAGAAAACACACATTACTTCTCACCTATCTAAAACACAAACCCTGCATTTCTCAGAAAAAAAGCTTTCTGTGCCTATTACCTGCTATAGTATTAAAGCCAGAGATTCTTCCAATGAGTTCAGTACAACTCCTGTCCACTTGCAGAGTAATTAAGTAGGCAGCGAAAGGTGCTCTCTGGCTACTATGCGAGTAGTTATGAGTTACTTGTTTACCCTCAGCAGGGCCAACAGCAGCTGCAAGAGTTGAATGACTTTGATCTCCGAATAGGTTGGTGAATGCTCTGACTCCAAAGAACCCAAGTTATAGACCAAAGTTGGAAATAATACTCATGAGATTGAACCACAAGTTCTTTGTTGTGCAGAAGTGGGCACTCGGTGGCCTCTGAAGTTTGCAGGAAGGATGAGACAGGCCCAGTAGTAAAGCATGGTAGGACTGGGTAAAGGGAAGCAGCCTCTGTGGTCATCAGAAGATGTAAGCAGGGAGGAGGTATGTTTTCCTTGTGGAGGAGAAAAACTCCTGAAAGGAGGAAAGATGGTTCTGGGTAATCACACACAAAATGAACTCTGCAGAATCTGATTGCTCGAGTGTATGCACTGACAAATGTTTTAGTAAGAAGTTAGCCACATATTTTGAGCACCGTTTTTGTTCAAAAATATTCAGTTAAATTATTAAAAATTGCTGAACATGTAGAAATTGTCTTACAGCAAAAGGAAAGCTCAAAGTTTGTTTTCCCTAAAGGCATAGAAAGTATTTGAGCTTTTGATGTCTGAGAAGGATCTGTGGATGCTGTTAGTGACTTGATGCTGTAATGAGTGATGGCATGTACTCAGCTCACATAAGAAAGAGGAGTATTCAAAAAAAGTGAAAATTTAGAATTTGGAAAATAATTTTGACACTTGAGTAGAGATAGATTAGTATACTTTTTTTGAATTTTTTTTTCATTAAATATATTAAAACATGAACCTATATTAAAAATGAATAATTTAGCAGTGTATTGTCAGCAGTTTGTTGGTGTAATATTGCTAGGAAGACAAGAATCCATCATACGATCATATGTAAGAAAGTAATAAGTATCTGGCTGACATAAATTCTAGTAATGAAAACAGATGATGAAATGGGTAAGCACAAGCAGCTAAGTCTGATGATTTATCCTTGGGAGGGAATACTGTTCAGAGAACCATTTGCTGAGAGTCCCACAGCTCCGTGGCCACAGATTCCTGCACAGTCCCTGGTGTGGAAACTTGTTCCTTTCACAGGTTCCTATTCCAGAATTTAATCTTAAGAAAAAAAGGAAACAGAACAGTTCTCTTGCTATCGTGAAGATTTTTTTAAAATAAATGTGTGCATCATATGCTGTTGATCCTTTCAGTAGAAATGTCTCATGCACTCATCCCACCGGCCTCAGTTAAGGCGTTGTGGTGTGCAGGCTGAACTGGAGCTATACCGCCTGCCCCAGATGCCCAGCTGCTCCGTAATTCCTCATGTACCTTGGCGATAATCTCTTCTCCTGCCAGCATTTTCTGTAAGATCAACGGGGCTCTCCATATGTGCACAGGCTATAAAAGTGCCCTTTGTTAGTGAAGTTAGTTATGTTAATATGAAAAGGAAAATTCATCAATGGCCAAGTTCTGTCAACTTTTACTCACTTGAAATGTCTCTTCTGTGACACAGCTGATCTAATTTGAAAGATTACTCACCTGAGCAACAACCCCCTACACCTTTTTCTTGGCTACTTTTGATATAATTGATCTCGGAGGATCCTGTGAGGTAGCTTCCTCTGTCATAATACCACACATAGACCTTTGATTTCAGATGGAATTTTATGTAAACTGTTTTTGAATCCAATTTTATGCGAGGAAAAAAAAAAGTAAAAATGAGGGAACGGGTTTAAAAAAAAAGGAGCAATTTGAAAAGCAAGATGTCTACAAGTATCCTGAATGTTGCTTGAAAAAACTGTATTTTAGGCCCAAGAAAAATGTGTATCATGATTCAAAAAAGAAAATGTGATCCAAAAAAACTCTTCATGGCTCAACAGGAAAATTAAAGGGACTGTCACAGGGAAGAGTTTGGCACCTGAAAAATGGAAAGCTTGACCAAATGAGGTGAGCAGGAAAGCCATGAAATGTGGTAGGTCAAACATATGCAGGAATTTTAGAAGGCTAAAAAAAGGAATTTGAAGAGTGCCATGGACAGGATGATCAAACTAGTAGTTAAAGGTTCTTTAAATACATCAAAATCAGGAAGCCGGGAAAGAAACGGGTGGGACACTTTTCTGACAAGGCTACAGGACTGTCAAGTTACCAGTGTAATTTCATCTGTCAGTAGGGCTCTGGAGGGAATCCTGGGAACTGCAGACCTGTCTTGCACCCATATTATTATAGACTATAATAAAAGATAAGATCACTGAAAGAGATGTATAATCAGAGTCTGTTGGAGAGGAGTTAATGTGACTCCTGTAAAGGCAAATCCTACCTCATAACCTCCTAGAGTCCTGTGTGAGTGTCAGTAAGCACATGGAAAAAGGAAATACTTTGAATAAGATATCAGAATGGTCAAACAGCTACTGGTAAAATTCCACACCAAAGGTTACTAAAGAAACTAAGTTGCCCTTGTGATAAAAGAAAAGTCCTTTTATTAATTATTAGCAGGTTAAAGGATAAGAAGCAAAAGGTAGGACTTAGTGGTCATTTTCCAGGGTGGAGGTGTCCCTGGTAGGTTCCCAAGGAATTCATGCTGGGAGGTTTACTCTATGAAGGCCAAGGTGAAGGTAGAACTGTATTCACTGGGTCCTGCAACAGTAGAAATAAAGAGAGCACAATGAAACTGGTAAGAGATCACTTTAAAACACTTTTAAAGTGTAGATTAAAGAAAATACTACAGCAGATGGTGAACTTCTGGAACCTGCTCCCAGAGGACGTTGTGGAGGCAGAAAATACAAGCCAGTTCAAGCAGAGATTCGACAAATTAATGGATTTTGTCCATAAACAAAATCTAAAAGGGCCAGATAAGGATATGCTTCCCTAACACAAGAGCTATGGATGTTGGGGGATTATGAGGGGAGGCAGAAAGTGGCCAGGCTTGTGTGCTTTCCCTGGGTAACACCTCCAATTGCCACAGCTAGAGGCAGAGTACTGTGCAAGATGGACCATTGGTCTGACATAGTAGGGCATTTCTCATGCTCTTAGAGCTCTGCATGATGTGTTTGACCTTTTTAATATTGAATTATATCATCCTTATTTATCTGTGTGTCATTAAACTTGCTTTACCTCTCTCGGCAAATAAAAGTTTGTCTCATAATCTGCCTCCATTTATTAGAGTGCAGATTGTTGGGTTTTCGAACATACACATCTGCTAACTGTAATGGGCTAGGTACTATGTATACAGCGTGAATTAATTGCCCTAGAAATTTGAATGGTGAACATTTGGGATCCTCAGACCAAAAGCTGTTTCATCACATCCAGGGTGAGTTAAAAGCATTTCTGATAACTTGAAATCGTTGTGAATTGTTGTGTTCGAACCTCTTTTGTTAACATGACTAAATGAATATGCTCACAAAAAAATTGACATTTAATTCACATGTACAAATGGTATTTTACATGAAGAAATGTGTGTTACATAAAAAGATTACCTTAAAAATTGTTCTTGGCATGACAGAAATGCACAAAATGTCACTTTCACTCATAATGTCCAAGTTTTGAAAAAGAGACCATGAGTCATGGGCACAGACAGATATAGAATTATTGGTGACTAATGCATGGCTTTTTTTATAGGAACTTTTGCTTTAACTTCCTTAATATCTGCCAACGCAGTTGAGCGTCTTGTTCCTTCAGTCAGAACTAATTTCACTACAAACAATAATTCAGGAGTTTTGGGCCTATCGGAGTTTGAGATGCAGAGGATTGGAGTTGCAGCAGCAGTTTCATTTCTAGGAGGAATCATTCAGGTCAGTGGTGAACACATATTCTGTATGCTACTGATGCATTGCATTTGTGACAGCTATGACCTTTGTAATACCTTTTTTTTCACTTCTCTCAGAAAAACTGACCATGGGTCTGGTCCTGCATTCACGAATGATGAAATTAATGTGTTTTAAGACTTTGCTGCTCTTTTGTTGAGATGTAGTAATTGTCTGTATACATGCTCCTAGGGTGTTGCAATATGAAGTAAAAACACATTCAGTCAGCTCTAATATAATATTCAGTTGCTGTTGGGGCTCCCCTTCCTTCTCCTTCAGAGACAAAACATGAATCAGCTCCTAGTAAGCACTGACATATTCCTGAGGTTTTCTATTGCCTTTGGCTTGAAAAGAAATACTATACAATATTCAATAATTAAAAACAGTAGGGAAAACGTCTTTAAATTCTCTTTAGAGTTCACACACCCATCGTTAAAGTGAAATAAATTAGTAAAACAGATGTCTTCAAATGATTCTCCAAAGCTTATTCAAATGATCAGAGGTCTTTTAAAATTTTTTCTCTTTTCCTATTCTGACCACAACCGCTGAGTTCCTTTATCCATTGCCAGTTGCTTAGGTCTTCAAAGAAGGCTTCCCTCTTTCCTTGTAAATATTAAAATGGAAGAAATGTTCCAGTACTCGACATTGCAACACCTCCTGGGTACCTGGCCTCCTGAAAGAAACTCGGACCCCTGCTCTTGGTGCTTTGGATCCCTCTACCATGCAGAGGATGAGCGAAGGAGCCCGGAATGGGATCTCCAGTGCCCCGCACGCTTAGCAGGAACTGGGGCATATGCTTATGTTAGTCAGTAGGAAATATCAAGAAGCATGGTCGTTTCTGTTGCTTTTTTTTTCATTCTTTTATTGGTTACAGAATTATGACTTGGGGTAGCAGCATGAGGGAAACCCTGCAGACAACATATGGAGTAGAGCTGATGCTCATTGCGCCTACCTGCTGCATGTGCTGTCCCGTTGCCCCAGTGTGTGCAACACAACACTGCATCGTGTGCAGGGTGCTTGTAACAGCAGAGTCCTTTGAGCATGCACAGAGCTCTTCATGTGGGAGTGCTGTGCTCACAGCCTGACAACCTCCTATGTCGCCCTCAGAGAGGCCAAAATGCCTCAAGAGGGAGGCTGGTGCTTGCATTTGATCTAACTTCAAAATCTGATACAGAAACTTTTTGCTTAGCAGCTGCAGAATCCCATTGGGTGTGTAAATCCTCTAGACCTCTTACTCTTTCATTCGGAAAAGTTCTGCTTTTTCACATGCCTTCAACCGCACCAGCTGACTTATCTCAGCCTATGTCCTGTATAAGCCTGATTGGAATGACCAGAACTAGAGCATCCTATGCCTGCATCTTCAAAGCAGGTGTGATTAGGGAACTGTGCCACGTGCATGGGCTCCTCTCCCGGGTCAGTAATGTCACTTGCATTAGAGTCATGCTAATACCGCTGGTGCTTGTAGTGCTGCCACTAGTCGTTTATGCAAGTTTAACGGTTAAAGACCAGACTAAAATACTTATTTCCTAGAGGAGTGCCTTGAAGCTACTGATATGTGATATGCAAGTGAAAGGCTGGATCAAGGCTGTGATTAAACTTTGCCATCATCCCAGGTGCTGTTAAGCGTGGGAATCCCCGTTTCTCATCGTGATTCCAGTCTCCTGGCTAACAGTTGCTGCAATTCCCAGATAAGGTGACAGGGCACATCTTGCTGGTAATGGAGAGCTAAGTCAGTGACCTGCTTCTACTTATCAGATTAAACTAGAAATTAAGGAATAGCCTGGAATAGATGAGGTATCCTGGGACAAGAAGAATAATACAATGCATTTTGAGGCTACAGTTTTCCATTGAAGACATCCTGAAGTACAAAAAGAAGTGGAATTGTCAGTGTAGTTGGTAGTTGAGATGGTACTTCTGTGGGAAGGGAGCAGACCTGGGTTATGGTGTCTGCTCTAAGACTGTTTGTTTATTCTGAAAAAAGTCAAAATGCAGTGCTCTAACCAGCCACTAATTACACAAAAACGACTGATGCTGTGACTATTCCATACCTTGGGCAGCTTCCACATGAAGGATGAAATGTCCCTCTCCAAAACAGCTGGTTCCTTCTTAGAAATAGTAGGTAAACACCTGAACCTCCTTGGCCAGAAAAGCAATTTGATACTATTTTTCCAGTAGCTTGGCTAAGTACTCTGATCAGCAAATAATGTTAAAGAAAAAAAAGGAAAAAACATACAAAATAGTGAGTCACGGAGGGAAGGCAAAGGGAAGAGGTGTGTTTTTGAGATGAACTGCTGTTGGCTGCTCTGTGTTTTGTGAAGACCATAAGCGTGCATTTGTGTGTGAGGCAAGCTCTGAGCAGGCTTTGTGAATCTCAGTGCCATCTAGACATGAAATAAATTAGAAATGGTTTCTGATCATCAGGCAAGAATAGGTGGAGCTGTGCATCGCAAGATGAGAAATTTGGGGCTTAGCTGCCTAAATTTTTTTCAAGTAATAAATTTCAGATTCCTCAACTGCTTTTTAAATCTCATGTTTGAGGGAATGTTCATAAAAGAGGGAAGATATTTAGTTATCTTAAGAGGCATTCTGATGAAGATAACATAGTATTAAAATAGAAAATAAGTAAACATAAAATAAAAACTGTAATTACCAAAAACATCTAATATAAAGCATTCACAGAGACTATTTCATTTTTAAAAGCAGAATGGAAGGTATAATGCGGATTTTTTTATGTTTGTGGAACTGCTACTCTATAAAGATAAACAGGGCATGGAAAGCTAATCAAGTTAATTGAATTATTCCTTGATATTTAATACCTCAGAGGTGTTGATGGGGAGAGGAAATGATGGAACATAACAGATGCGTTTGGAAGAATTTTGTAATTAGAATTGGATGATGCCTTTATAGCATCAAAAAATCCTCAAAAAAAGCTTTTGGATAAGATTTTTTTTCCTATTAGTATATGTGCAAGAATGCTTGCGTAAATATATGTGTCTATAAAAACGCCTCAATATACTAAACTGAAATTCAACATTAAATTTGCTGAATAAATAGAGGAAAGATGCTTGCAGTTCAAAGTGAGAAAAAAAAATCCTAGGAAAAAAGCTGTATTCTCTTAAGTACCACAGTGCTATAGACTTCAGTTGTGCTACTCTTCTGTAAATGAGAAATAGCTGGTTATTGCATTCCAGTCTTCTATATTTTTACTGGTGAGTTTTTCAGCTACTGTATTTTCAAAACTTATATATAATTAGTTGCTGATGTACAGTATTGGAAATAAAAAACATTTCTGGTTATCAGGAGAACAAATTTACATGGTCTATTATCAGTTTGTTTAATAATGAAGGAGCACATTTGAATATGCAGTGTGTTTTTGTAAGGCTAATATTCTTGTCCAAAGCTTTGTTTCCCTGTGGGGAAAATTATGCTGCGCTCTTCTATGTTATATGTAGTTTTTCATGAGGTACAAACATAAGTTTATTATACAGTGATCATCAGGAAAAGAGTTCATTTTTCCTTCACCGTGGAAGTAACTTCTTGCAGGCTCATATTCTGTACCTTGAGAAGTACCGCTAGGCTGGATGGGAGTCCTGGTTCCCACGACTACAGTACAGCATGCTACGTGTTAGTCCAGAAAGACCACAGAAAGAAGTCTTTTTCAGGTCCTAGAGTGAGGAAAGCTCACTCCACACACCATCAGAAGCTACCAAATGTTCTCAAGCTACCCACAAAGACCCTAAGAGCTACAATTAAAAGGACCAAAAGCTGCCAATTATAATGTCTATTGAAACAGGCCGAGAAGAGTTTTAAATTGACGACTCAGTCAAGCTGAACTGTCTGTTTCTGACTGTTGTCTCCAGACAGTCCATAGATGTCTTCACTTTTGCATCCTCTGATTTTGAGATACCCAATCCAACATACTAAATGAGAGGCTCACAGTCTGTACTGTTTCCTTCCAAGAGATATTCCCTATGGCTGACCTCGTCTTCTTCGCCGGTGCACCAAATGATCAGAAAGACTACCACCACTTTTTGTTCGGTTTAACAGTGAAAAAAAGCCGCACCTTCCAGAATGTGGAGTTTTGAGGGGTTTAAAATTCATTCTCCAAAACTGAATTCATGCAGCAGGTAACATGATATCAGCCTTTCAATTGCTGTGGACAGAAAGTTCGAGATTAGTGATTTCCAAAGAGCCGTTACGATAAAATTTTTTACTGGCCATAAAGTTAGATTGACTACACAGTGAGAGTGGAATTTTAACAATAATAAACTGAGCGCGTTGTCATGGGAAGAAAGTATTGAAAGTGGACAAGAACCAAAAGGGCTTGAATTAATGAACATAGAGGGCTTTGCTTTTTGCAATTACTCCTTTCTTTTCTCCTGGCTAAATCCCCATTCTCTTCTACTTGTCAGAGTAAAATTATGGAGCAGTAAAGACAGCTGCAAGAAAAGGTTCCCTTTGCATTATCTTTCTTCCATTCTGAACTTTAGTTTTCATTTTTTTCTATAATTTTTTTTAGAAATGCCACCTTTCACCACTTCTGTCTAATCACTTGGTTTTATAACTCGTTTCCATGATCTTTTCTCCTTTACTGCGCTTTAACTCAAGGCTGCTTTCCCTCACTTTCTCCCATGTTTTTTTCCTTTCTCTGACAGCTCCTGATTTCATTCACATGAATTTAATCAAGAACGTATACCTGGTGAAAGCAAAATTCATCTCAAGGAAGTTACTTCTTAATGAGCCTTTTTACATGTGTGATGTACTGAAAAAGCTGCACAAAGAAATTAGAGCCCTGTGCCTTTCAAAACATTTTTGTTACTGTGATTGCTCTCTCTCTGAAATATTTCTTCATCCTCTAAGAACTAAATTTTGAAAAATGAAAAATTCTGGCGACAATCCTAAAATATATGAATATTTTTTCCTTTTACAGTTTAAGAAAAGCCCAGTATTAGTACAAATAATGAAAAGAGAAACCTATTTGCCTTTGGTATTTTTTTGTGTTTTATTTTTTGCTGTTCTGACACTTCACTGTCAGTTTTCCCTGTAGTTTGTCTGCATCAAGAAGGAGGAAAAATCATAAAATATATCAAAAAATAAGATGGGAAATCAGCAAAAATGAGCATCACAAACACAGCAAAGATAAAGTAGATTATTAGAAATTTCTTTAAGAATATTGAACTTCCTACATTTTGGGTATTGCTTAGTGGATGAAAGATTTTATGACATAATGCAATGTGATGCAATTGTGTGCTGTCAGCTCAGCTTAGTTTCAAATGGTGTTTATCCAAAAAGCAGCCAAGCTGTATGCCTGTTGCCCAGCATGGAGGGTTAACTGGAGACTTGATCTGGGCCTGTATAAATGCTAAAAATTTCAAGTCTATCTGTCAAGAAAACTCACATGCAAGTAGATTTGGGAGGCTTGTTTCAAAATAACTTTTTGTCCCCTCTTGATCTAATCAGTTTCTGTACATTACTCACGTTGCAAGGACAGCAAGGGTTTCCCATACCAGCTTATGCTGAAAATTACACCCTCATCCCCAGATGTTTTTTGTTCTGGTTGCTTCATTGTTAGATCTTCAACGTGGAAAACTATGGATGCACATTACCTTTATTTAACTATAATGTAAATAAAGATTAGGATGTACACGTTGATGAAGCGTTGCCTTTGTTTCTGGAAGTCCTGAGCTACCTTCTGCAGTACGAGACGGGAGACCAAGCGTAGGCTGCTGCTTGTTTAACTGAGTGGCTACAGAAACTGTCTACCTGAAACCATACTCATGGTTTGGATGTATTTTACATAACCCACGGCTATAAACAAACAATAGAAAGTATGTTTGAAATGTGGCCTTTTAGTTGCTACCTGTGAAGCATGGCCCTAAAATGATGAAGATTTAAAGTAAAAAAATTAAAGTAAAAAAAAAAAAAGTAAATATGAAAGCGATGCTGAAGTTGTTAAGTTCTGCAATCATGACACCATTTCCCTGTAATACACTGCAATAACTTTCTCTGAAATGCTAATATTAACTAATATTTGTCTGTGATAATATGTAGTTCACAGAATTGTCTCTGTGGTTTTGATTCCACAGCTAAATAAACCGTCTCATTCTCTGGAAACTAAGCTATTACACAGTTAGAAATCTCACATCCATACAATACAAACTGATCTTAGAAAACAAACAAAAATTCACTAGGGGAGGGAGACTTTAATTCTTATTGAACTTTGCTACTGTGAACAGTGTTTTAAATATATGAATAGGCACACTATTAGAACAAACAGCTAAACAAAATATCTGAAATTAGTAATTATTGGTTTTAGGCCTGACTAACTAAATTACTACTCACTGAGGATATAACAGTAATTATCATTATTGGGGTCCAATCTTGAATGGCAATCAATGTTCTGATTGTTCGTAGTACAGAGCCGTCTGCATGCTATTAGTGGGAAATAGAAAAAAAATCTCAGATTTAATCTCTCAGATGGAAGAGGAAATTGCTCACTAGAGGTTTTTATGGTAAATTAAAAGCCACTCACACTGGTATTTTTTGTTTCTTTTGTGCTGTTATACTTGCAGCTCACTGCATACAGGTGAGATTTATGGTGAAAAAATAAATGGTGTTCAGGCATAAAGAATGATAACACTTGGAAATGATTCTTTTAACTTCAGAACAAAACAAAACAAAGCAAAGGAGGCTGTGATATATTCCAAAAAGATGATATTTAGTATCGTAAACACAAAATAATCCTCTTCTAGAAAGTATTGTAACAAACAACTCTGTGTCAAGAGCATGTAACTTTTCAGGCAGAAGAATAGCAAATGCAAAAGATTATACAGGTAAGAAACTGGTTTTTTATCTAACAAATCTGCAGAACACATTGCAAGGGGAGATAATTTAAATGTAACTTAATATCTTAATATGGATCAGAAAAGGATTAAGTGTTATGCTAACCACAGTAGCATCTGTAGGTATGTAACAACCTTGTTCAAAGAATTAAGAGCTGTCAAATCTCATTCTTCAGAGGAAAAGAGTGAGTGTAGTCTGGGATAAGGGGTGAAAACACATTAGTACACAATAATACTTTGGGTATTTGTCCTATATTCCTACGAAGTACCTACAATAGTTGTAGATTCAGCTGTAGTCCAGATTCCTGGATTAGAAAGGAACATTATTCTTTCATTATATGCCTATACTCTGAAATAACTTCTGTAAAAGTTGCAACAAAGCTGAAATAATCTTCAAGGTCAAATATAGCTGAGCCAAAGTCTACTTTTTTCTAGCAGAGAAATCCATTTTGTATATGGGATTGTGTTTATGAAATTGGATGTTGAATTTTTCTTCCTGTTTTAAATTTTCTGATTGTATACACATATTCTACTTTAAGATAGTTTAAGCATTTCTCAAATGCACCGGAAGCAGATTTTCAAGGTCTTTAAAATAGTTTACTTTTACTATAAATTTTTAAAGTTTGTTCATACAGAACACATAACTATATAAACATCCCTGTTTCTCTGTAAAGAAGATAAGTATTTTTATATCCTCCGTCATCTGAAGCAACTTCTGTTGCTCCCTTACCTGACTACCTACAAAACCAGAAACCTCAACTTACAAAGCTGATGTAACTAGAGGTAGTGGACTGGCGATACCTGACGTATTTGATCTTACGCTATTGTAGCATGGAAGCACCAAATATCACAGTATGTTGAACCGTACGCGCAGGGTCAGTGGGATATCAGGAGGCTAAGGGTCTGCCGGAGGAGCAAAGCAGTTGTGTGACTGCGTGGGAAGGGAAATCTGATGGCGCGGCAGCCTGGGGCAGGGCAGGGCTCCGTGGGATGGCGGAGCTCTCACCATGAGACTCATCTCTCTGTACTTTTAGCACCTAATAAATTTGGTAGCTGTTGAAATTACTAATGCTGGGGATCCTGATATCGACATGTTGGCAATCGGTAAGCTGGACCAAGATACATCCCTTCGCCTACTCAGGCTGAATAGCAGTGGAACAGGAATAAGTCTTAGCACCACCCTCACCTTTTGAGTTGCTTTACTTCATGTTGCTGTCTTGAGTTGATGTTTTTATAATGTTTATTGTGCTCACATATTTGGGTGGGAGAGAATACTAAGCACTACATGAAGACAGTTTCTCTGAGTCCGCTTTTGTTACTAAACTAATATTAGAGTCTGGTAAACTAGGGATGCGAGTAAGATAATGCGGGTAAACCCACAGAGCTTCAATGGGTTCCATTTTCAGCTATAGTTGTCCTTTAAAGGACTTTTCCTTTTCATCTTTATCTCGTTTATCTTACAGTTTATTAAAATGACCCTGGATCATTGTCCTGTCACCAGGAAGCTGCATTTTATTATAATTGCTGATACTCATGCCTTTGCCTTTTAGGTAGCGATGTTTATGCTGCAGTTGGGCAGTGCCACTTTCTTGTTAACAGAACCAGTGATAAGTGCGATGACAACAGGAGCAGCTACTCACGTTGTGACTTCACAAGTGAAGTATCTGCTGGGAATGAAAATGCCATATATATCAGGACCACTGGGATTTTTTCATGTGAGTTCAGTAAAAAAGATGGGTTATTCCATTAGCTAATGTTTTCTTAAATAACTGCACTATTTGGTTACATATAAGTGTAAGAAATTTGTTATGCATGCATGTGAATGAACAAAAGATGTAATACCAAACCCTTCATATTCTAGGTCTGTTTGTAAGAACAGATTAGGAAAACTTGATTAAGAATTAGCAGGAATGGGTCTTATTTTGAAAGGATACGGTAATCAATTTAAAATATGTGTATTACAGCATCAATAATTTCATTTATTATCCTGAGCAATTACACACTTGTACAGGGAGGGTTAACTCTTTCTGGATCAGCATGTGGGAGGGGTATATCCAAATACCATTCTAAACATATTTTCCTCATATTGTGCTGAATGAAACCTAACCATCATTGTGGTAAAAGGAAAGAGACCCATGATTTGTGGATCTCCTATGCAAAAATTACCCTAGATATGTTACTTATTGCTTTATGTTTTGCCATATACACAGCAAGTGTACAGCTTTAAGGTAATTTTTATAAAATGCATAGAACCTTTCATACAGTATCATGGTTACTCCCTTCGGAAAGTAGAAATTGTTGGTCAAAACCTTAAAGGGCAAAGTTGTATAATCTTATTGCATAAAAGATATGAGAACATATTCTTTATGGTAACTTACTCCAGCAAACCCCAAGTTTAGGTGCTGTGAGCATAATCTCTTGGCAGAAACATTAGTAGTATTACAATAGTATCTGTCAAAATTATATTTTGCTCATAATAAAACTGTATTTACTTGCTGAGGTGATATTTACATTGCACTGATAGCAACAAATGAATTGAGGCTTCATCTAGTTGGCCACTAAATTAGGACACCTTATTTAAAAGCCCTGACTATATTTTCTTGCACTGCTCTGCTCTTTAGTTTTTCCTATTGTTTTGGGAAATTTGTTACTGTCAACTCTGTGATAAGAAGATGTTGCTTTTTAGAATGTTATTTCATAGTATTTTATAAATTTGATAACATTTCATATGGATAATCCATTGGTAAGTTTTTTACAGGTCAAATTTATTAATGAGAATTAGGGGCATATAATAAACACAATTTATCTTGCAGGGACATAACGAAAAGTGTCAGAGCCATTTTTATGAGTAGTCAGGTGGCCTGTGAGACTATTACAAATGATTCATCATATATTAAAATATTTTTTAATTCTTTAAAAACCTCTTCATAAATACTTCTTCATATAAAATGTGGCTAGCCTCTTTTTCATGCCGTTTCCATGGAGACTATACTTACATACAGAAATATTGTCATCTTGTAGAGATGACTGGTGTTAAGTACCACAGCCAACACATAATCAAAACAAACATTATGAGAAATAATAAAGAACAGCAGTGATACAAAGAAATATTTCCATGTTGGTGTGCTGATGATATCATAAGTGAGGTCATTCAAATGCTTCAAAAGAAATCTATTCCCTTATCCCTTGTATTTTTTAATGTATCTGAAAGAAGTTCTTTGCCCTTCACTTCACTTTTGAAATCAAATCCCTTTGAACATTTTCCAAAGAAAAATTATCCTGAATTTTTTAAGGTTCTGAATTGCTCTGTAGAATTGTGTGAAAACAAATGAAGAAACAAAAACCCCTCTGTACAACTTAAAAGAATAATAAAAATGTCTCCATATTTAGAAGGGACAATTTTACCATACAAGTATTTTAAAAGGTTTCTGGTATGTGTTCAGACTTATGGGTTGCTTTAAGAAGGTCCAGTATCTCAGTCAGAAGCACCAGATTTAGATTTTAACAATCTTTTTTTTCTGTGGTGGTAGTTTTATATGAAAATTATATATATTAGATATATAGATTAGATAATTATATAATTAGATATATGTTAGTGTGCACATGTAACTAGAGAGTGAAAGGCAAATTTGGCATGTCTCTCCGGACATGTTCTTTACTCCAAATTCTTGAAATCCACAGACTGGTATTTTTGCTTACATTTTTTTCTTTCTCCACTCCAAAACAACTCCCACTCACAAAGCCGATTGCTTTGCCTCAGGCAGCCTTTAGGTTGGCAAAGCAAGAATAAGAATGTTTAATAAAGTGTGATAGGAGAGTTGAAAGTAAAGCAAGCCAGTGAAATGGATTCTTTATAGCAAGTGAGATCATGATTAAATATGTAAAAACGAGCTTTGTATATGGAGAACAAATCTACTACACTGGCGTTGAGCCTATGGGATTTTTGTGTTTACACATAGTTTATGTAATTTATTGAATTTCATTTTCCCTGTACATGGTTCGTAACACTGCAACAGAGCTGCACACTGCAGCATCAATTGGTATTTTACAAATGGGAAAGGCAAGGTGAAGGCAAAGAAGAAAAATGGTGAGGGAAGACTACATGCGAGATCTAATTTTTACACGGGACAAGAAAAGTCTCATCAAGATTTAGTTAGTATCTGAAAACAGAAAAACATATCTATACTTGCCCTTTATCCATGTGTAGATATATTTATCCTTCCACAAGTTTCTGAGAAAACGCAGCACTGCAAAATGAACTCCTGCAACGTAACCAACCTACTTTGCAAAACGGGGTCTTTTGTGGTTGTGTTGCAAGGTTGCTGCACAATCCTTGTGGTTGGGCTGCAATTAGCTGAAAAAACTTTCATGTTCCCACTATCAGTCCTTTTTTTTCCTTTCTTTTCCAGTTTGTTCCCTATACAGGTCACAGTAGTTGCCTGTACTTTCCCCCCCCAGTGTGTTATATTTATCTAACAAACATCAGAATGAAACATTTCTGAAAATGCAATGAGGTCATCTACTGTTAAACTGTATTAAGTGTTTTAACTAATATGTTCCTTTAATTCTTTTGTTTGCTTCAGCCTCTATACTCATTTTAGAACTAATCTTTTGGGTTTTCATGTACACATTAAAAAATAAGAACTCAGAGGATTTCATTATTCCATCAGAATACACATACTTGCTAGAATATAAACCATTACAATGTTCATTATTACCCTACGAAAGTATGTGAAAATATAGTGGAACTCAAAGCCGTTAATTTCCCATGAGAACAGGGACATTCAGTGTCTGTATATATGTGTGCAAAGTTAGAATATTGCTTTTTTCACTTATGTGCAAATTTACGCTGATTGCCAAAATGTTCACTGATTCCTCATAATATTGCCAGATCATTTCCATTAAAAACTTTTACACAAAACTAGCAATAAAAATTAAAAAAAAAGAAGCAAATAGCTTATTGCTGTATTTTAAAATTTTGTTAATTATATAATGACACAAAAAATTGCTTCATACACTGCAATATCAAACTAAATTCTGCTCCAGAATTTCTAAATTATTTCAGTAAGTGCATCATCAAAATATGTAAAATACTGAATTCATAATGATGTTTGTGACAAAAACATTTATAAATATTTCTTTTGAATCAGATGTCAGTGCTATTACAAGCTTGAGCTTTAGGTGCTTACATTTAGGATTTATGCTTTCACCTTGGATGAGTACAGTACCTGACTGGACAGTATACCATGTGAACTGTACAGTATAGAGAGATAACTGTAGTATATGTTAACCACATTCATGTGAAGAGCCACATGTTCTTTTTTTCTGAAGAGCCTGTCAGTGGTCTGGGAAATGGTCATGGAATGGTCAGTGGTCATTGTGAAATGGTTTGTGAAATGGCTCCTGGCTTTGCCGGTCATATAATGAAATGGGTGTTTTTAGGTTTTCAGAGAATGGTTCCAGGGAACAGACCAGTCAGTGGAAGCTCTTTAGTCTGATGTAGTAATGCATTTAATACTTATGTATTACTGCCAGAATTGTTTCCGTGTACTACAGACACTTTGGGGATCAGGCTGTTGGTGCTACTGAACTCATACTATGAGCTATGAAGCATTGGTAGTCCCATTCTTTTTCATTTATTGGCTGATATAGACTACACACCTAAGGGTACGATTTGAAGAGAAACACCAAAGAATAACTAGGCAGTTCATATAAAGTGTTTGTTGCAAAGTCTGAAAAAGCTATGACAAAGGTCTACAGGAGTTGGCTATATATTTTAAAAATTAAATACAAGCTTCTTTTTTAGACAATTTGTAAAGACAGACAGAAATTCTGAAAGCTTATGCATATTTCTTTGTAATCCTTCATTAAAATGATATTTATTCACCCAACCTTATGTCTCACTTTGTCTAGGAAAATTAAATTCAACGCCACAAACACAGATAGCTAATGCTGACACTTCAATGGACACCGTTCATTTCAAAATAAGCCCACATCTCTTTGACTTCAACCATTAGGAATCAATCCATTTCTTCCCTTTTCTTACCTCTTCACCTTAGATCTAGCTCAGCCTTTGGCGAGTTTGTGGGCACAATTTGGAATAGTTTTCCAGATTGCCTCCTCTTGTCCTAATTAATCACAGCTTCTGCTTGGGCACTGCGCCAAGTCCTGTGCACTCTTGAAAATGCGTTCTTGGAAAATGATGGGTACAGAGACTAGTCCCAAGCCACTCAAAACACAAGCCACATTGTCTGATTACAGTGGGGCAATATGTGGTTAAAAACTGTGGTTTCATTACCATTCTTCAGATTTATGACATATATAGATCATATTATTTAACAAGTCGATTTTAAAATGTTTTCCTGGGTTCTAAGAAAATTCCGTGCTGCGTTATACTGTGCATCCTTAATCAAAAGTCCAACAGCTACATTTCAAAGGACTGGACAAATTTTCCTCTTTATGAGGAAAATTACATTTTATCTTTTTTTTTCTGCAACCATTTTTAGAGGGTTTTTAATTGTTTTTTTCCTCTTACAGATTTTGCAAATATTCTTAGAAAGGGTGAGAGAGGAAAAATCAGGAAGTTATTTGTAATTTACTCCTTCTTCAAAATGAGCATCATCTCTTCAAGGAGTGACAGAATCAGAATAGTGGAAAAAAATTGTATCATCATATTGACCACCTTTCTGCTAGAACAGGGCTCTTTCCTAAGATAATTTTTCTAGTATTTTTTCCAGTCCAGTATAAATATATGTATTTAAGCTCCAAATTGTCAAACCTTATTAGCATTATACATGTATTTGAGAATAGGTTCTCTGGGGCAGAAAATTGTTAATCTTTATTTTGATAAAACTACAAGTGTCACTTTACATTTATTTTAGTGGTCATTTTAGTTGTTGCCAGAGAAAACACCTTTTTTAATATTATTATTTCAAACCTCAGTTGCTTCATTTTATTATCCTTAATGTTGTGGTTTAAAAAGAAGTTACTTGTGATGCAGTCTAAATCTACATCCTAGATTTTAACTGCTGTTCTCTATACAGTTTACATTTCAGGCTACACAATAATTCCAGGAATATAAATGCAGAATTCAAGGGACTGAGCCTACCTTGTTTTTTTCCCCTGCAGCTTTAGTAAGCATGTGTATTATATCCATTTTCATGCCTCTTTGTTCCTCCAGGCAATAGACTATTGCTTTTATTCATGAGGCCTGAAAATAACTTGTGATAGGGATCTGATTATTTCTTTGTTTATTGGGACAGAAGTTCCCTCTAGCTTTCTTCAGCCCTTCTAACCATTCCAGTAAACTTGTGAATTTTTTCATTACTTTCTGTTAATCTGTTGTGATACTGCTTTATGCCTCATTTTCTGGCAGATTCAGAGTAGAACTGAAATTACAGTTCACTGATAACTGTGTCATCTGTGCTGGTGGGAAGGCAACTGCATTCTTCTGAGTCTGTTACTTACAACATTGTATTCTTCATCAGAGATCCCTGTTACTCATCACCTTTGGTCATTCTATTCCTGTTCTGTATTTCTATTCCACATGTTCCTTATATTCAGCGCCATATTTCCTTTCTTCACCATATGTGTTCTTCATCGTAGTTTATCAAACTATATTGTTCTAACCATGTTCTACAGCATGTTGCACCACACCTTAACCTTCGAAAAGCTGAGGGCCTCCCATTTGCAGCTCCGTAGCTCTGCTCCAGTCTCTTCTTTCTCTGTTAACACTACAGTCTGCCTCTCACGTGCAGTGATGTAGCCATTCCCCAACGTCCCAGAGCCCGCTGCGGCAGGACTTTGAACCTCGTGGTCCAGCGTGCCCCACCCCTCGCACCCTTCCACCTGCAATTCCCGCACCTTGCCATGGGGAGTTTCCCCCGGAAAGCACTTGCCACTGATGTGTGAATCACCCCTTCTTCCCCTACTCTCTTTTTACCTCTTGCTTTGCAGCTTTTAGCTTACAAGTTTATGCTAGGGAAAGAAACGGGGCTTAGTAGATAATATTAGCTATTTAACTAGCCAATAACATACATATAACATACGTACACAAGGCTTGACAGCTAATTAGCACGTGCAGCATCTGGACCTGATCAAAGCAAGCTCCATGGAGCACTGTTTGTGTAATGGGCAAGAGCGACCAGCAGGCAGATTGAGCGCCCTGCTGAAGCTATGCAGTTCCTCTGGAAGAGTATTTGGATGGATCCCCTTGTCCACTGGAGAGGGTGCCCTGAAGAGGATGGTCTTCTGGGAAGATTCCTGTTGCTTCTCTTTCCATCCAGCCACTACTGCTTTTCTCTTTCCCTTTTTGTTCTTCCTCTCTCTCCTTCTCTTTCCCCCTTCTTTCTGTCTTTTAAAATTTTTCCTCAGAAGTAACTTTTCCTATTAGAGTTGATGTTATGAGCTATGGACACTGAAAATAAATCTTTGTGCGTGTAGGCTTCTCTCAACATTTTTGTGCAACACTCTTTTATCTCACTGAATTTAATGAGACTGAATAAGAGAAAGATACATATCATGTTCACTGGAATTTTATTGCTTGTTTCAACCAATAGAAATTTGTAAATTCATATGTACAAATATTTGCTGCATTTTTTGAGTTTTCAAAAGTCCATAGGATTTTAGCAATAGTAAATTGGTGATTTTCTTCCTTGCAAAATCTTAAGTGTAGACCAGTTTGTCAGATGACTCAGCTCCTGCAATATTGATTCAGCTCTCACAGATTGAGTTGTGTAGTTTGTGTAGTTTACTATTTGAGTCTGAAGTTGTGTAGAATATGCCATAGCATGTGACCCGAAATGATCTATTTTTTTTTCACCTGTGATTGTTATTTGCCGTTCACTGTAGATTTATGCTTACATATTTGAGAATATCAGATCAGTTCAGTTGGAGACTTTACTTCTCTCCTTGCTGAGCATTGTGGTGCTTGTTCTTGTTAAAGAGCTGAATGAGAAATTTCAGAGAAACATTAAAGTTGTTCTTCCCATCGATCTAGTTTTGGTAAGTACAAAATCAAACATCAGACTTTTTGCTTTACAAAGTTTTCAGTGGTTCAACTAATCTGCTGAAGTTTACTGTGTTGTCTATAGTTACCCACAGCCACACCTGCCACTTATTAAATGGATAGCTAATTTTCATGGCTGTATGTTAAATGTAAGAACAGGAAATAGTTTGGCTAAATAATTAAGAAAGAAGTGACATACGTTCCCAATTTGTATAATATTTTTCATGTGTTTACTACTTTTTACATAATCACAAGAACATGAAGCCTAGAATGCTAAAGTGTAAGAAGTTTGAAATAGAAAATGAAAAGTAATGGGCACATTGTAACTCCAGGCAAGTCTTGTGCTGGGTAGTTGTGGCTTAGATGTTGCTTGTTGTTTATCCACTACGAAGTTAAATACCTAAGCTATTGCTTTCTGTAATTTTACTTACAGTTTTCCTTTCACACGGCATACGCTAAATTGAAATTAGCTATTGCATCGTAAATCCCTACTTTAAGGATTAAGCTATAGTCAAATAACCAGCACCAGGACAGAATATTTTTGTTTTTCTCTAGACATCTAAAAGAAAATTTAAAAAAATGAAGGGCAGGTGCTTTTCAGAGTAGATCATCACAATTACTCTTCTTTTGTTGGAAAAAGTTATTTACAAAAGAATAATTTTTCTTGGGCAAAATGCTGGAAAAGAAGGTAGTGTGGTTCTGGTCCCTGCTCTAAGATCTGTTTCTGTGTTGCGTTTTAAACAATACTGGATAAAACGTACCAGCAAACTGAGGATCACAGACTGGAACCTGTGCCTGTTCTATTGGGATTTGTGTGTCCATCTCATAAAAAGTACGGGAAGTGAGTTTGAACCTCCTCAGGGCCAAACTTTCCACTCCCTCAGCAACATTTATACCTGCAGGAAAATAACTATAAGAGGCAGCCACATCTTCTGCTGTGTTTTGTGCCGAAGTCAACACTGCCAGTCTGGATTAGATGTGCTTGGAGAACATCAGCTGAATCAGACCACTCAGGAGCACCTAAATGATGAATTATTTTAAGCTGCTCACGTGAATGGCAGTGGCCTGGGGTGCGTGCTGCATAGAGGCGGTTTGGACACTGATTGGCAAGATTCCTGAGGCTTTACAGAGACTTGTACAGATCCCTTTCATTAACATAGAACATCCAAACTCCACCATAGTCCTTCTTTAGACATCTTTTCTAAATTCATTATTGTGTCCAGATCTTAGTTTCTTTTGACTCTCTTCCACATTTGCAAAAATTTTCGTAATAATACTTCCCTGTCTTATTGGATTGATCTAAGGATAAATGCATGAACGCTGTCATGTGCTTAGGTATGGCAATAATAGGGACCATGTGAGAAGCTAAAAGCAATAGAAACGTAACATCTTTTTCTGTGTTGAATCAATAGATAATTGCTACATCTGTTGCCTGCTACTATGCTGATATGGAATACGTCTATGGGCTAGAAGTTGTGGGACATATTCCTGAAGGGTAATGTGTTTTTTGTTAGCTTGTGGCTTTTAAATATGTTTACTTCTGAGAACAGTCTCTGAAGAGGTCAAAGTTTTCGTTTTCTGAAATAAGAAATGGCAAAAATCTATTATGTTCATTTCCAGCCTCCTCAAATACTGTCTCACAATTCAACCCTATGTTAACAAGGTATAACTGCATAGATATGATCATAAAAATGCAGACTTTCTGGTACATTTTCATAGCTTTTTCATTACTTTATGGAATAAAAACTAGGTACTAAGTACCTGATGATGGCTGATGGATGCATGACAGGAGGACAGAGCACTCTCTACAAGACTATTGCAACCTGCTTTTCGAGGGTTGCCTTGGGTATTGTAGCAGAAAGGACTTGCAATGAGATAAGGCTTGTAGATTACTACACTTCTTTCTTCTCCACTCACTTACATAGTAATTTTAGAAAATGTGGTTTCTGAGGAAATGTAAAGGATTTAGATATTCTTAATCTAGAAAAGACCATTCTGACTACAGATAGTGATACATTTTTCTCCATGGCCTTGAAGAGAAGGAAAAAAAATATTCAGAAAGAGAAATTAGATTAGATGTCAGAGAGAATGTTCAAACTCTAAGGGTTGGTAAGGAATAGCACAGCTGTTGTGTAATCTCCCTTTTGGAAATTGCAGGGTTTCCCTAAATTTCACAAAGTACAAGTGCAGGACAGCATAAGTGCATGTGTGGCAGCTTGCACTGATAGAAATAAAATAAGGGAAGTCACTGAGAAAGAAAATTGGTTTTAAGTATTTAGGGCATTCTATTACATGTTATGTATCTGAGATTAAACAGGGCTAAGTGTGCCCTTTCAATAAGTCTTATGAACAGCTAAATTGTATTAGTGCAGCTTTAAGCAGGAGCTTATTTTCTGTCTAACCTCACAGCAGAAGATTCTGTAGTGTTGAAAAACACAGGCAGAAGCCTGGATCGTTCCTACGTATTTTTAGGCACTTACCTGAAATATCTAACTGTCTTGTCAGTGGAGAGCAATAGAAACCTTCAGAGTGCGGTTTGGCTCTTAGGTGGTGTGATTTGTGCTCTGGAGAGACTGAAGCCTTTTCGTGGAGTACGGAGACAATCTGGGGTGATTTGGTTCTTAACTGAGGCATTTCATTGCAGTCCTCATTAGAAGGTCTCCATTAGATGTCCATACTGTCCATAAACTACAGGAATACTAAATTGTTTAAAAGGTTTAAACTTCACAGGAAAGCCAACTATAAAAAAGAAAAAATATACAGTAGAGTTTCTTTTATTGCGCTTTACAAAATTAGGGAATGGTTGCTGATTTTATCTGTCAGTGGGGGAGCTAATTTATAAGGATCCCTTCATAATTTCTCAAATTGAAGTTTACAAATGGAATACGCCATCTGAAACTGTTTCATCTTCCTGTACAAATTCTCTCCTGCAGTTCCCCACAGATCTTATTAATCTAAAATATTGGAAAATGTCACCGTACAAGTATTAAAAAAATCAGCTGTGCATGCAAAGATTGTTTCTCTTGTATTTTCACGAATTGCAGGTATATTGAGGTTATGTTCCAGGCTTTGCAAAAATGACTGTCTTTATTTGTTATAGGTTACCATCACCAAAAACACCACCTATGAATATCCTGCCTGAAGTAGTTACTGAAGCTTTTGGAGTAGCACTGGTTGGTTATGTAGCATCACTAGCTCTTGCCAAAGCCTCTGCTAAAAAGTTTAAATACACTGTGGATGATAACCAGGTAAAGCTCTTTCTCTTTATTGTCAGTAAACCTTGAAATTGCTTCACCATTCTGGAAATGTGTTATAGATGAATATATAGTAGGAAAGGGTGAGGTCCATGTGGCATCCTGAAGCCTTCCAGTGATTACAGTAAACCCCAAATCTAGTCCAAATCAGCTCTTCAGAACACCCTAGTTAGCTGAGCTGCTCCTTTTGGGGAATCGCATCCTTCAGGATAATCTCATACTACTGCATTTGGTGCAGCCAGCAGCCAATTTGGGTGTTAATGCATTTTTCCAGTGTTCTGAGACAAGACAGCTTCTCCTCTGGCAGCTGAGCTCTTGAAGACCAGCTAAGATGTTAAATCAGCCACCGATTAAAGAAACAAAGCAGTTCTAAAAATAAACTAGGTACTTATAGCCCCAGGACATATCTGATGTTATAAAATGAAGCTTATGCAAAGTAGACGTCTCATCTGAAATATAGGTTTATTTGTATAAAAGAAGGAGAGTGGGTTCAGACAACACTGCCAAATTTGCAGCCATAGGAGCTTTCTGTGCAGAGTTCCACTTTATAGCAGGGGAGCTTAAGTAAGGTGGGATGTTTACTTTCTCAACTTACCCCACTGCTGGTCATGGCAGGTGGGTAACTCCAAGCCAACTGGAAATCCGTGGAGACAATTATTCAAGCACTGTGGTAAGAAACACCCTGTTTTAGATAACTGGCAATAGTGCTGTGTGATGAAAATGCTGCCTCCACCTTTCTCTTAAGTGGTTTGGGATAAATGACTTAAGGTTGAATGAAGAACAGCTGGTTTTGCAGCTGGAGGTCTATTTGAACACCCTATCTAGACAGGTCAGTCTTGCTACATCAGTGCATGTCTTTTACCACTCTTTGTGTCATTGGAAAATATGGTGGGAATGTTCTTGTCTACTCAGGTCTCTAAAACTAATTCTCTTCAGAATGGATACATTGTGCCATAAATTTCTGCTGATGCTTCAGAACCATGTTTTCTTGGGAGAAGAGGGAAAATGCTTTGAGCTTAATACAAGTCAGGCTTCAGGGCAATATGCTGTATTGTCTCAAGAGCACTAAATGGAGCACAGCAACCTGTATGTCTTTCCGCACCTTTGGAAAACTTGTAGCTGACACAGCTTAATTACTGAGATGTCGGAAACTATGTGTACGTCTGCATCGAACAATAGAGAAAAAGAGCAAAACTTCCATGAGAATAGAGGCTACAGTGGCAGCGGGGTGGTGCAGCTGTACTGTATTCAGGGGCCAGGCATAGGGCTCTGCATGGTGGCCTGTGGGTGTGCAAGGCTGTCTGGGGACCTTTAAGGTGGTGCTGTCCTGTGTTGTGAAGACAAACTTATGAGCAGGTGTTGCCCTGGCTGAATACAATACCATTTGTGTCCTAAGCACTTCTAGCGGTATTGAGGTCTTTTCTTACACATTGCCCTCAGGAGATGAATGAGCTCCTTACAGTCTGGGGAAGAAAACTGATGCTGGGTAGCCAAGTTGGGGTGCTTTATTAGAAAACACTGTTCAGCTCAGGCTGCAGATACAAGGTGGCTTCCCCACTTTTTCTTCTATAAATCTTTGTTCAGACATGTCTGCATTTTGACTGTGAATAAACACCAAATATATTTGTAATGAAAGACAGCATGCAGATAGTATTGCTACCATACTTCACTTTCACTAAAGCATGCTCTAAAAGAAAAAAAAATCACTGGCTGTCTTTTTCCAGTAGAGTCATAAGCCAGAAACAACCTGGACACTGTCCAGATCCCACTACTTGAGAATCTGGCCTGTTAAAAAGCAGATGTGGATCAAGATGTAAATATTTTGGCTGAATTTCATCTTTAAAACTTAGCAATACCATTTACTCTGTGAACAAAATGCACCTCCTTCTTTTTGATGAATCTGGTTCAGCAGTTCTAGCATTCAAATCAGTTCTGAGTTGTGAGAAGATATATTATGTTGGGAGATCTTTTATGACGTACATACGTGATTTTTTTTTCCCTCAAAAATATGGCCATCCCTTGTCATTGCTAATATTTACATAGGGGACTCCTTTGTTGGCAAGAAGCATTGAAATGACAGAACAATAGGAAAAAAACATATTCTGTTTAACAACTTTGCAGGAATTTTTGGCTCATGGCCTCAGCAACGTGATTCCTTCATTTTTCTTTTGCATACCAAGTGCTGCAGCGATGGGACGGACGGCACTTTTATACAGTACGGGCGCCAAAACACAGGTAATGGGTTCGAGTGAAGTACGTAGGAGAATTATGGCTATGATACTGCTCACTGGAACTTGTACTGATTTATCCATTGTATTTCCCTATTCTTCCTTTTCCTGTGTCCTGGGAAATGACTCTACCCCGTCATTTTTAACAATCTGCGTGGAATTGCATCTGATCGGCAACTGTCTTTCTCGAAAAGCTAATGGTTCCACTTATTCATTTTTACCTCGTTAATTCAATATAAACTCTAAAGTCTACGGCAGTAAGGAGGTTAGGAGTTGTGTTTTCGGGCTGCAGGAAACTACACAGAAGTTCTTTCAGTTTTATGTGAATTTGTTAGCACTGTAACAAAAGTGCCCTCTAATGGTGTTTAATGGATTTAATGGTACAGGCTAAGCTGAAGTTTTAGAAAAAAAACAGATTTAATTTAGTGCTTCTATCTGATTTTCGAAATAAAGTGAAAGTAACCTTAACAACTGCTTCTAAAAACCCCAAGCAATCTCCCACCTTCTGCCTTGTGACACGGTGTACTCATCCGTCCCTCAGTATATATCAAGCCCACAGAGATGACACTCTGATTTTTGAGGACTTTTTGGGTTATTTCCTACTGTTGGAAACCAACCCCGGAAGTTCTTTTTGCAGTAGCTCAGAAAAGAGGGAAGATTATAATTGTGACCCCTGAAGGCTGTTACCTGTCCAAACCATGCCTGTGAACAAGAGAGGCAGCAAACTGCTCATCTGTGACCTTTGCGTATGGTGGCACCAGGTGGGCCACTGCAGCCAGGACACCCCTGGGGCAGCCCCCAAGCACTGCCTCTCCCTCCTTCCTCTGAAACTCAAGGTGCCATATGAATGCGATGTCCTTTGGAGTTTGTTGCTATTGCCTTTTTATAACTGTTGCTCTCGCCTGTGTAAAGGACTTTAATTACAAGGAAAAGGGTAACAAGGGACAACTGACAAGGCTAAGTACAGTCTATAGGTGCTGTTTCTTCTTGACCATGTCCTGCAATTATTTCGCATGCAGATACCACAATACTAAGAAATGGTACAGGGCTTTATTTCAAAACTCTACATGTTAATTACTTGCTAATTAGCCTAAACGGTATTCTGAACTTGATTAATCATAATGAATAATTTATAATTTATTATATATAATTTATTATATATATAATAAATTATATAATTTATAATTCATTATATAGAATAAATAATAATCTTTAAAAGCATTTATATGCAAATAGTTTAGCTACCACTTTGCTATTAGCTATTTCATATCTTTGAGTTGGATTCAATGTCATACCACATGCCGTCATCCTCACAGACATCCTCTTCTGTTACCTGTTCACGTATTATTTGTACAATTTGCAGTTGTACTGCATCATGGCTTTTCCAAGGAAGCTTTAAGGTAACCTGAAGACCTGTACCTGAAGACCTATAACCTGAAGGCATATAGGGTATCTGAGCACGTCGGCTCTGGTACATGTAGGCAAAGGCCCCGATAGAAGGTTATTCGATATATGAAATGGAAAAAGAAACCACCATAGTTTGATTTAAAGGTAGGAAGTACATGGTAAAACTAACAACTATCTGCTTGGTATACTGCTTGCACAGTATAGCAGAGCCTGCATCCAAAAGTTAGAGAGTGGCCATGCATTAGCACTATGAGAGTACTTTAATAAACATAAAATTCTCTCTCCTGCCTTCTTTTTGGAAAGCAACACATCCACTTAATCCTCTGCTTTTGAGGCTATCTAGGCAGAATGAAAAGATGAGAAGAACACCACTAATAAATGTTGGTCAGATCATAGACAAGAAGAAAAGTGAGGGGTTGCTTTGACTACATGGAGACAAGTCAGTTTACTTTGGCATACGTCATGAAAGAAATGCAAAAAGCCTTTCGGGGGCTCAGAGTAGCCTTTTTTTCTCCAACGGCTATACCTGGGATTCAGTGATGTCATTTATTCTTCACTGATATCTTTTCCTGGGAGAAAACAGAAGTGAGGGACTCTATCATGGGCTGGAAGTGTCCTTCAAATAGAATCAACACTTTTTATTTTGCTTTTTGGGAAGGCAGAAAGAGGGAAAAGTTCCTTGTGACTTTACTAGCAGATTTTGTGTCCCTTTTTCTGTAAACACTCTGTCTATCCTTCTTGATGGTATTTTTAAGTACACCGCAGCTTTAATTTTCTAGTGTTTTAACAACTTGTCTGGTCTTGTTTTTAACAACTTGTCTCTTAAAATGAAACCTAATTATTTTAGTAAAGAAACATATTATCAATATAAAAATAAAGTGAGCATCTGTCTACTTATCATCAAAAACCTTCTGTGAATCTGGGCTGTATCGTAATGAACCAGAAGTACCCTACTTTGTGAACAGTCGGAGTGGAGTAGACTGCAATTTTACTCTAGTTTTCCATCAAATTAATACCATATAATACTGTGAAGAAACATATAATTGTTAGAGCTTACATTTGTCTGGATTCATGTCACCTGCATTAATTATAATTTTCAATATAAATTAAAAAAAAAATTGTTCCTACATTTTCTAATGTCCACTGATATTCACGTGAAATCATTGGTGGTTTCTGACTTAACACAATAGTTCCCTTTTAGTGTTGATCCCAGTAAAAAAAGTTAGAAAACTTCTCTTGTGCAAAAATGCCGACACAGTTCTCCACATATAATTCTTGCTCAGTGTTATGACAGATGAGTTATGTAGTGCAACATAGGGTGCATGGCTATAAATATGTTACAGAATGACAGTGGGTGCTGCGAAACTTCTGGGATGAGATATCGCACACACACGCTCCGTTTAATAACCGAGTGTGTAAGTGATGCTGTGGTCTGTGTCTGTGTGCTGTCGGCAGGGTCAAGCACAGATGTTGAGATCTCTTACTATGTTTTCACTGTAGTTGGCTGAAGGTAATCAGCAGAGATTAAAAGTGACATTATATGCATCTGCAAGCCATAGATAAATTAATAGCTAACATCTTCACCATCTTATTCTTGACTTTGTCTACAATATTTGATAATTAGTCCTTTTCACACATTTTAATATTTTTTTTGGTTAGACTGAATGATCTGCTTTTCTTATTGTTTTAGGTGGCTTGCCTTATCTCTTGTGTATTAATTCTTGTGGTGATCTATGCAATAGGACCTATGCTGTACTGGCTGCCTATGGTATGGTACTTTTCCTTTTTAAAGATTATGTCAAACATTTTCTAATGACTTAATTTATTTCAGGGAAAGACAGTACTACCTCTAAAACAGCTCTGTTTAATTTCAATGAGAGAAAGAATACTAAGGGCACAGGAAGTCTCGAAATCATAAAATACAGAGGTGACAACATAATACCTATAGATTTTACACATACACAGTTGCATATATAGGCTATCACATAAGTATGTAAGAAAGCATATCTCTTCTACTTACTTTTGGCACGTAGTTTATGAAAAATATACATCCAGATTGCTGAGGATTTATAAATTGACAAAGTGTGGTAGAAATTAATGAAGATCCACTGTTTTTCTTCAGTTATACGTATGATATATGACTTTGTTTTTCAAATAAATTTGACACAAATTATTTCAGATAGTGATCTAAGCTTAATTACAGAAAGATTATGAGGTATTCTTATATCTCTGTCATGGAATACATCTTCTACACTAAGATTCTGTAAAGCAACGTGGTGTGTTTTCACATAAGCTATATCTAGCTTTTGGTATGACAAATTAATAGTTAATTTTAACTAGAGGCATGTCAAAGATGCAAAATACAGCTCCAAAATTATCCATAATTCTGCCATGTTTGTACATGAAACTTTAACTCAACTGTGCTTTAAATTTACTTTGTGCTATTGTTTACATAGCGTCACATGAAGGTTCTCACTTTTCAAACACAGATCCTTTTCTAGCTTATTTTAACTATGCAAAGGAAGGACACTTGAAGAGGGGTGGACAATATGTCCTTTTTCTTACTATACTGCTTTCTTGCCTTCATTTTTTATATGGATTATATGTCAATTTTGACTGGTTTCCTGTAGGTTTTTTTCCCCATATTTAAAAAAAACCTTTTTGTATGTTGCTTTCTTGATATTTTATTTGTTGTCTACCATGCTTTTTCAGCCCTCCCACCTATGCACTGTAAGTCCATTGCATTGTACTCCATCCTTTTTGGCTCCAGGTGATTTCTTCATCCATCTCCTCCTCCTTTCTGATTTGGAGAACAATAAATTATTTTGTTTGCCTCAAAGTTAATGGATTTTTTGCCCTAGAGGCCTTCTCTAGGTGGTGAAGAAGGGGAGTTAAAATTTTTCACTATGTAGAAGTTGAGTGCTGATGTGCTTCTGAGTCTCCCCGATATGGCAGAACATAGTTGGTCTGGCAACACATGGAGAGTCTTGGGAAGTCCTGAAGTTTCTGTCATTTTTCTCACAGTTAGGTGGCCTATAGATTGCCTTCAGGAAAAAAAAAATGGATTTGATACTGTTATGTTTGTGTCACAAGGACACCTCTGCTCATCCCATTTTTGAAACACTAAGTTCAGGGTTTTTTTTAATTTAATTATAATATTGACTGCTAAATTGAAGAAAGAACATTTGTTTTCACTACCAATTCTGCAAATGGCTTTTGTTTTTTATTTCTTTGCAGTGTGTGCTAGCAAGTGTTATTGTTGTGGGCTTGAAGGGGATGTTAATGCAGTTCCGTGACTTAAAAAAATATTGGAATGTGGATAAAATAGACTGGGTAAGTGAAACTTAATCTAAGGAGGTTTTCCTGACACCCTTTAACAAATACCTACTAAATAAACTTTAATACTTCTGTGGTTCTAGAAGAGATAAATGCAAGCCATTACTATTAGGGGGTTTGTATAATATTGGCTTATTTTCTGTCTCAGAAGAACAGCATCTGTAATGTCAATTGTATTAAAAAACCGTAATTTTAGCAAATTACAAAGAATCAAACATAATTTAATGCTAAAGATGTGTATACAGACAGATCAGGTTAATCTGAGCAGATGTGTGTCTAATTTTCTATGCCTTTTCTAGCTGGTTAGCATGCTTTTGCTATTGTAGTATTATTGAAGAGATTCCGGTATCTTTGTCCTCTGGGGATATGGAGTGACTGTACAGGACAAACAGAACTGGAAACACTAGAGATGCAGAAAGATACATGTCCTAGGGTGCTGTACATAAATTGCCTTAAGTCTTTCAGATTTTGCAAACAGAATATCTATTGTTTGATCATAATGAAAGATTCTGCATATGAGAGGAGGAATATGTCAGAAAAAGCAGATAGATGGAAAGAGACATAGTACAAAAATCTAGCTTAATGCAAAATCTGAATAGTCTGACATACATTTGCACAGAATTCCTAGCAAATATTAAAGATGAGTCCATGCTTAGGAAGACTCCTAGATTTCTCTTCTGTGGGAGTTTTTTAATATATTGGCCAATTAGTGCAACCAAAACCTCTAACCACTTACCTAAATACATATTGACATCCCATCAAGATGGATGTCAATATTTATTTAGGAAGTTTTGGAACTTCTGTTTATGCAGTTTCAGGTAACAAATATTCAGAAAGGTATTTTGGCCATATCCTCCTCCTCTGTGGTGGGAGATATAGGTTACTGGAGGTAATATTGGACTGTTGAACTCACCAGTGACTTAGTATTCTACAGCAGTAATGGTATGTCTAGACTGAATAAAACATTTTTATAGAGTACTGGATTTCAGTATGGAAAGCAGTGCTGAGTGAACAACGTCAAGTTTGGCTATTTGAGATTTTTCACATTTCATCACAGAAGATAAGAGTTATTTTTTTTGTATCCTCCAGAAGAAAAGCTCTATCTTTTATGAAATCTTATGTTCCTCAAGCAGCAAAATTCTGAAAATATTTTCTACCACTTGTACTGTATTTGGTCTTCAGCTTAACCTAGATTTCCAGTGTCCCAAGGGGTGGATGATGTGTATCAAGAATTATTTTGGGGACAGCGGACTTAAGAAAATTGGTAGTTATGGGAGAGATACAGCTTCTCTATCAGTCCATTGAGGTAATAAGTAGTTAAGTTTTCCAGCAGGGTATTCTGGAAGCTCACTAGTCTTGATGCGTCTTCATAGATAGACTAGCCTGACTGATTTTCGCTTTTGTGGTTTTGGCAGAAAAGGATGGATGAGTAGCTAGTTATTACATCTCTGACATCTGTCATTATTTCTAAGAAAGGTTATAGAGAGGGGAGTTTGCTGGGTTTATCTTTTTGACTGGATATACTTGAACAATGATTTATCTTCAGGTAGTTGCACCATCAGTCCTTAGCCTGACAGGCAAATCATCTTGCTTTAAATAGCATCATCTAAAGTAAGGCTGTAAACGTTGATCTTGCATTGCTGCCTGGTCTGAGGAGCCCCACCAAGCCCGGTGATTTCAGTAACTACACTGGTGTTGATTTTGGCCTGAAAAGATTCACCCCAGCAATTGACAGCACATTGGAAATGAATCAGTTCCATTACCCAGGTTATCCAAAGTGTTTTGAAGATAGAAACACTAAAAAAACCATTTGGAAATAATTAGCAGCTGTCCTTTCTGGAACTGATTCTTTGAAGGGTGTGTGTCATGTAACATAGAAGTCAGGTTTGTTATGCTCATAGGTCTGGCAAACAAGAGTGCATGGAAACAGAATATTATGGCTTTTGTTACCTTGTTCCTTTGCATTTCTTTAAGCTTCTCACTGAACACAAACAGGATGAGTAATATTTATTTGTTGATTAGTTCTTTATAAAACATAATCTTGTTAAATGTAAAAGGTACATCTTAAAAGGTACAGCTCAGGAGTTGACCTCGATGATCCTCATGGGTCTCTTTCACTCATGGTATTCTGTGAGTCTATGAAATCTCTCCTTTCAGCCATGGATTGCTTTTTCTTGCAGATTTAATGTTTAGGAGCAGCTGAGTTCAAAGGAGCAGGTAGGCTGACAGACCTAAGTAGCTAATACTAAATATTATCAGCTGAATAGTATTAGGTATATTTGTTTCAGTTTTCTTTCAAGTTGTTTTTTATCAACCCTCAGGAATGTCCTGTTTTTATATCACACTTCTCAAATCACATTCAATTTCTTTCCAGCTAGAACCCCACTGCCCTTACTCCAAAGAGCCCTTTCCTGTCATTCACAGCATTCACAGGAACTTCAAAGGTCTCTTGCTTCACTTAAGGTCTTCTGTCAGTCCCTACACCTTCTTGGATGACTTCAATAATTTCAGATCAATACTTGCTCTATTCCGCTATATATGCTAAATACATAACTGTATGCATAACAGTATTTGTCCTCCCTCTGCTATCTTAATCTTTTGGCTGTTTCTAAGGTGTTGATTCATGTGTTATCTGTTTTGTACATTAACCTGAGAATGATTTGTCTTGAATTTTTGCCTATTTTTGGGGAACTACCAGGAAGTTGATCTGGAATTCTTCTGTAAGTTTATCTCACTTTTCAGGTCCTCAGATCAAAAGTTGATTTCCATATCCTTCCTGCAAGCCTAATTTCTTATGCAGGTCTACTTCTTGACTAACTTCCCTTTTTTATTCTCCAGCTTGACAGTGCACTTTCCTAGTATCAAAAAAAAGGCCAGTGAAGTTCCTGTTAACTCTTGTTTTTAAGTCTGAACATCCCAGATGAGCTGTAGCCATTTAAAGTAGGCAAAGACTACTACCTGGTAATGGACTGCTGAAGAAAAATGTTCTTTTTGCTGTTAACAGTTGGACTTGAAAGTGACGAAAGATGGTGAAAAAGTATTTCAGAAGGTGACCCTCTAAGTGAAAAATGACAATAGAATAAGGATTATTGTCATGAGTTAATTATATAACAGGGATTTGGGGTATTCAACAGAGAAATACTATGGCATTTAAAGAGAAAAAAATGTTAAAAATCGTGCAAATGACTTCACCGGGAAATGACCACAGCTGAGGCAGAGCTAAGTTGTATGCCTGACTTGTAAAGCAGAAAGAATGGCAACAATTTATGGTAAAAATTACACATTACCGTTCCTATGCATGGTGCCATGAAGGGAGAGGTAGTTATGGATGTATGAATTGTAAATGTATACACATATATTGATATATAAGGATGTAAAGAACGCAACTAATTCAGAAATTAAAGTAGATCCAACAAGGAGGTTCTCGCTTTCGACAAGTGACCTCCAAGGCAAGAAACTCCATCTTGCCAGTGTGAGTTTCTAAGACATGGAGCCACCACCCTATCAATCTATTTTGTCAAAATAGACTGGAGTAGGGGTCCCAGGGAGAGCATTCCATAGAATTTTGGAGCTCACTGGTGCAATTTCATGTGTTTTTAGAACTTTTAAACATATTACCCTCAGGAGGGAGATGAACTTTTAGATTTGTTCAGGTATTCATCACATAGGGGCTCTGATTAATGAGAAAGCACTGAGACCTTTGCTATATAAATAATTTTGCAAAGAGCAGGAAAATTCCAAAGCCATCTCTTCTATGATAATAATTTTACATGAATGCTTCCAGCTTATGACATCCTGGAGAGATTTTCTATCCTTCCCTCATTAGTGAATATGCTACCCTGAGTTATATTAGTTTTGCTGTATTTAGTCTCAGTGGAGTGGGACGGAATTTACAAATGCTTAATCCATTGAAAGTGTGATTGCCATATAAATTCTTTTTTAAGAATAATATTTATATCAGTCCATCTGTCTCCAGGGCAGTCTGTGCAAACAAATACCTTCTCAACCATTATGTATGGAATGCGTGTGAAAAGTTATATTAAAGAACTACTATAGCACTTTAGTCTTAAGCAGTTCCTGTTTTATGGCTGTAGTGGTCTTCACTTCAGTGCTTGAATCGTAAGTTTTGATGAAGGGTGCCCTGAAGATGTATGCATGCATCAGACATTTGTCTGCAGAAGGACGTGGGAGCATGGGCATGCTACGCAGCCTCCCTGGAGCCAGAGCCTTCTCCTGGACTCCAACATCTTCTCTGCCAAGGCACCCCCTGAATGAACAGGGCTTTAATAGGATTCTTCTTCTGGGTACATGCTGGTGCCTGCAGCAAGGGCCTCTGTATCTGAGCAAGTCATCAGAGCCTTGCATTGCAAACAGTACAGAGCTGGTCAATCAAGTCATGTTAGGGTATGATTCATTTCTTCCTGAAGTAGGCAGCAGCGTAATCAGGTAGGAGTCAGGTGAACTGCATCCTAAATTCCCCTCACTCTCATAACCAGGTCTCTATTGATTTTGTTGGGAATCTAGACAGCTCACCCAGCTGCAGACATCTCCGCAGTAGATGATGTCAAGTGAAATGAACCTTATCCATACAGGCAATAGCTGATCATTTTGGTTTGCAAGAAAAAGGGAAGTTTATAATCTGGTTCCAAAGTGGTATAGAAACATTTAGTATCACAGTATCTTAGTATTGCATTGTTTAGCCATTGGCTCGGAGAGTATTCTCCCACTTCACCTATTTATATGCTTTTTTTCCCCACCAAGTTCCCATTTCACACTCCCTTCAATGGTGGATGGATAGACCTTATGAAATGAAAAGGCCTACATGGAAACACACTGTCCACAGAGTTTCGGAAGCAGCTGCTATATATACAGTCATAGTCCCTCTCAATGCTTCCTATGCTTTCTAATATATATAGAATTCAACACAAATCCATATCTCCTACTTGTTTCTTTTCTCCCTCTTTAGATTTTTTTTAAATTAATACAGTACCAGTATATTTTGAAGTTGGATTTTGTTTTGACTTTTAAGAATAACATGTGCCTACAATACTTTATTATTAAGATTTGAAGAATGATTAGATTCTATCTGTCCTGGGATATACAATAACCATCTTGAAGTAAGTTGCCAAAGAAAAATTTGATATTTTTACGACCTCTTTGTTGAACCTTGTGACAACCCATGAATTAAAAAAATGTCTATCAGATCAACATAACTTCTTTCTACAAGTTTGATGCTACCCTACCTAAAAAAGTACTGATTCCAGGCCAATACAAAGCACTGAAAGGGTGATTGACAGATGAGAATATGATTGTTTTGGCTCATCCTCTACAACAATGGCAGTCTCTGGTTACGGTTAAGATGTGAGATACTAGGCTGCTTAGCAGTCAGCAGTACTTAAACATTTTTGGCTTTGATTCTTCCTATGTAGGCTTTGTATTGGGTTTTCACGTTTTCTGTTTTCTTCTGAGACAGAAGCATTTTTCAGGTCTTGCAGCAATGATTTAGTTAGATGTGATGAGGCTCAGGTCTGCAGCTGAAGTGGATTGCTTGATCTCAGGCATTGCCAAGGGTTCAGCCTTATCAGGATGGGCTAATTCTTGATCCCACCTGAATTTCAGGTTTGTAGTACTTCTATGAGCCCTTTCATGTCCAGTGAACTCCTTCATAAATATATATTGGATTTGTAAATTTTAGGATTACTTTCTCACTGATTAATCAGAACTCAATGTTTGTTGCTCATAAAGGTATTCTTCGCAAATATATACACAACAGTTTGTATAAGATGTCATAAACTATAACTGGAGGTTGAGCACTGTTTCAAAGAATGAACTACTTCTTTACTTAGCAGCCATACATACTATGTATGAAGAGACTGTAAAACCTTTGGCAGTAGTTTAAAATTTTGAAGATGAGGGAGGAAAAGGTTTCAGTAGAGTCATGTAACACTCTGTCCTCTGTGAAGCACAAATTGGTACGGTATGACTTACATTTTATAATTCATAAAATAACAGTTCTGAAATCTGCTCAGGCAAAATTCCTGTGAAAGTATTCTATTGTCTCTGGCTTTCCTGAGCTAAGTGAAAACATCAGAAAGGATAATTTTAACACTGATTGTGCCTTTGTAATGTGATCTTTTCCTCTGCAAACATTAACAAGAAGCACTGTAATTGTTGAAATGGGCACCTGTGGAGATCAGTATATCCAGAGGAGTGAAAATACTTTCCATCCTTCTTTAACACTTTTTATATAAAGATTAGGTGGCAGTCTTTGCTTATGGCTTCCTCAAGGAAAGAAATATGTGCTGACATTAGGTTGGTATAAGAAATCAAGTAATTTGTACTTTTCTCCTTCTAATTGTAAAATCTGGATATCTCTCTGCCATACACATCATTGTAGTATGGAAATATGAGTGATTGTTTCTGTTTAGAAAATAATTAAGAAAAAATTTGAAATGTTAAAATATTTTGGGTTTTTTTAATATTTTAAATTCCTTTTAAAGTGACTTTTGTTTCAGATATGCTTCTTTGTATATTTTTAAAATTGTATTTAAAATGAATCCAAAGTTTTATTAATCAAACATTGAAAGATGGGGAAGTAATCTGAAATCTCACCATTTCTGTGTGAAGAAATTCATTCCCCAATAATTTTTGTTTGTTATAGAGTTAGGATAGTCAGCTGTACTCTGATGAATGCCACTTTTGATTAATCTCCTTGCAAATTAGAATTCCCACTTACACAATTAGTGGGAGAAGAACTCTCTGTACGTGACCTTTAGGGTGCTTCACTGTGTAAAAGGAAAGGAAGATTTTAAATGCATGCAGTGAAGAAGGTGACAAAAACTTGCAATGTGAAAAATAAAATATAGGTTTTACAAAACAACTGAGTTCATTCTGAATTATGCTGTTAGCGCAACTACACATGCTATTTTAAGTAACTGTGAAAGGAACCTCTGTGAGCATTGGGATGAGTAGTGCCTTGTCATATGTGTTCTTCCATGGGAAGGCATTATTTTAATTGCTAATTCAGTCTTCAATATTTGCCAGTTCAAAGATCTGAAGTTCACCTCTGCGAAACTATCTTCGCTTAAAAAAATTATTTCTGATTCATAAAATGCATATTGTTACAAAAATTGAAACTAATCACCTCTTTCTGTTTCCCTCCTTAAAGAGCATATGGGTTAGTACCTATGTGTTTACAATATGCTTTGCTGCTAACGTGGGACTGTTGTATGGCGTTGTCTGCACTATAGTAATTGTGATTTTCCGCTTTCCCAGGTGAGAAATAAATTTATCGAAATGTTCTAGCAGCACATTGTTATGTCTCCTTTCTGGCACATTGCTTCACTGTCGGGATAGACATACAGTACACTAAATTTAACAATGAAACGTCGGGGTTTTAGTTGCAGAAAATTACTAGAAAAGACAATTCAGAAGGAAAAGTCACACCTGTGCATTTACTGTAAGCTAAGGGTCTCTAAAACATTTCATACTATGGCATTATTTTGTGATTTCTCTTAGTATTACACATCTCTATGCCTCATTAGGTGAAGGTAGCATAAGATCAACATAAATATAAATAATATATTTTTTTTTCCATTAGATATTTATTTACCTCTTAAGGAGAAAGTATGTCTGGAAACCCTTAGTAATTAAGTGCCCTTTATAAACTCCTAGATACTATGTTGCACAGCAGTTGACAGTTAACATTTGCACTGCTAATATACATTAAAGAAACATAACTGCACAACTATTCTAACGTATAATGAAAAGTACATTATAAATCTATGTATGAATTAGAAAAGCCAGGACAAAGAAACTAGAGCTAATACAACTTTGCATATTCTTTTTTGTATATTACAGTTGCTACTTTGGATCATGAGTAAAGGAAAATATCAGTTGAGGTTCATGATTTTTGTGCCACAAAGTTAATCCATAGATCACCAGTCCTGCAAATGACTTGCTGCTTGCAGGGAGTTGTTTGCGTGAACATTGAATCCCACTGAAATTAAGTACAATATAGGCAGCTTCATTTAATGCTTGTTAAAGTTAATGGTGTTAACCATTTATGCATAGCTCTGTTCTCATAGAATAAGTTGCAGAACCAGCGTGAAAATAGCTCAAAATTGCAAGGCAATTACAAATTATGGAAGAAGGTTTCTGCTTGAATCAATCACTACCTTTTTGGTGATTCTGCTACTCAGCAAACTAAAATTTTGGTAAATTCTGCTAGTAAAGGAAAAGGTAAGTTTTCATGTTGTTTACACCCTGTGCCTGGAAGTCTGAGGTTCTGCCACAGCAGAAAGGGAGTTATCTGACACAAAATAGCACGATCTTCTGTTGTCTGATTTAACCAGAGACCTCAGTCTGAACCTCCACTAATTAAAGTAAATAAGACTCTTCCCAGTGATTTCTGTGGTCTTCAGTCAGGTTGCAGATGATTGTCCATGCAAGCTAAAGGCACTGAACAAGTCAACAGCCTTAAAAACTGTACTGCACAGGTGAGGTTAGCAAGAGAACATGCAGTAAACCATGCAGTCATGGGCAAAAGTGTCAGAAAAAGTGAAGCAAGAAGAATACCGTAGACGATTTATTGTGAAGTTTCTGTTCAAATGCCAGAGTATTGGATGTGGTACATGTTATGTATCAGAATGTATTAAAACCAGCAACAGCTACAGCTTGATTTATGCAAACAGGAGAGAACAGCTGACTTTTGCAAGCCTCATTTAGCCAACCCCAGTACCTGCAAATATTCCTTGCACATCGATGCATCTATTAAATGTTTGTATTTTGGGATTATTTCCATTGCCTAGCTTTAAGTACAGAGCTCAGATGGTAGCTAGTTTCATAGCCGTCCTGTTCTGCAGTTAAATGTGTTCCTGCAAATGATGTATTGAAGCAGAAGGTCCTACACTAAGCTGCCTTTTCAAGGCAACTTTCTCTCTTCAGTGGCTGTGTAGAGAGCATAGGGATGCTGGCTTTTCCAGTTAAGTTCCCCACTTCGATAGCTAAAGAGCAATGTTCTGTGTCATCATACAAAGATGTGTCAGTTTTAATGACAAACAAAACATCCTTAGTTTTCATGACCCATAGTTATTTGATATCTTTTTCCCCCTTCCCTTACAATATGATTTTGCAGGTAAAAAATATTAATTAAACCTCTGTGCTTTTGAAGCTGTAGATTGTATATTAACTACCTTGACTTGAGAATAGCTCTCTGGCCAGCTACAAAACAGTAATGAAACTTAAAATTAAGATTTTATTTACCAGAAATTTCCGTTGTTCATATTTTTGAAGTGATACATTATGATTTTAAAATGTGCTTTTTACCCTTTAACTGGATCATTATCACAAAAAATAAGCTCTGTATGCCCCAAAATCCCTATGGATTGCACCATCACGACTTTAAACTTCTATGATGCAGTTTCGGGGTGTGTCTCTTTCTGTTTCTGTGCAAGACTACTAATGATTTGCCTTACAGATCTTCTCTGTGTATTGATTACAGAGCAAACACACTGAATTTGAAAAATGTGAAAGAAGTGGAATATAAATACAAAACAGAAGATAATTGCGTAAGTTAAATTATCTTTTTTTGTGTGTTCCACTAATTGAGATTTGTTTATTTTCTCTAGTTTGTTACCAGATTGTAATCAGTGAGTCAAGGGAACATTTTCATGAAATGACCACTTGAAATCTAAAGCCAGTATGACATAGTAAATACAAAATTAGTCTGGACATCAGAAATTGGAATATTTTCCTGGTTCTGCTGCTGGTCTGCAAAGTGAAGTTAGGCAAGTCCTCTTAGATCTGTCTATCTTAGTTTATTTGTTACTTTTAAGTTAGAAATTGCTCTTTGTAAAAGTTCCCGAATTCCTAAGTCTAAGGAAATCTCTTGGCAGCAACGGCAAGGTCCATCTGAGAAGGCAATAGCTGTCTCCATATTCTTATCTAATTTCCTCATTTCCTGAAAGTCCTTTGAGACTTTCATCATCCACAATCTCTTTTCTGACCCCATTTTTGCCACCAGCCCCTTGTGATCGGACTGTCCCAGATGACGCCGTGTGCGGCTGGGGAAGGAGGGACAGCATCATGAAGTTGTCACGGACTACTTCACACGTCTCACCACCCTGTACTCAAACAAGAGTACCCTCACGTGAAAAACAGATGGAAGAATCTCTCCAAAAGACTGTGCTTTTAAAATATGGCTTCTTATAAACTCAAACCTACCAGTCAGAGATTTTAAATTCTTTTGGTTATTTTCATTGCAATTATCATCAAAGTTGCTTGTGGTCAGGCCTATGGCAAGAAAAGAAGGGTAATGATCCAGAGAGGTGAACTCCCTCCTCCAGGATGAAGTGGTAGGTCAGCAGCCAAGAGAGAAGTAGAACCATGTGTCCTTTCAGCACGGAGTCCTGTCACTAGGACATCCCGCCTTCTCTACCGTGGCAGTTTCTACTATGTCCTCTCTCCTTTCCTAATGCTTATGAAGGGTGTTATGTATCAGTAAGCAACATGCTCAGCAGTTATTACCTCACCATTAAGAAGCTCTCCCCTAAAGAATTCATTTTTTCTGGCAAATGTTTTCCATCAGAGCTATCTTGGGCTCAAAATCTGAACTTGGCTCAGGGGGGTTTACTGTTTTGGCATGCTGAACGATGCTGGAATGTGAAAGGTACATGAGAATGGGGAGGACTCTGAAATGTGAATTAAAAACTCTGTTGCTGAGGCTGGCCCAGCTGTCAATTATTATATCACTTTTCATTCTTAAGAAAAACGTTGGAGTAACTTTGTCAGAGATGGGTAACCAAAATTTGATTTGCCTGCTTTTTTTGTATCAGTTCATAAAATATTTTGTACAAATCCCTATGCATCTTTTTTTTAAGCTAACTGCTCCCCTGCTTTTTTTTCCTTAATCATTAAGATTAATGCCAGTAACCAAGTAATAACAAAGCAGTGTCTGCAGACAGTGGGGAAAATAACATTTTGTTAAGAAAGCAAATTGCTCAAGAGCTTATTACACAAAACAAAGAAGGAAAATATTGTTAAGATTTAGAAAAATGCATTTAATTGAATTTAGAGTCACTGGGTTGCAGCAGGCATTTAGGGTAATTTTTAATGTATGAACGTTAGACTGATCCAAGTTCCGCTGGTAAATAACAGCTTAGACATAAACAACAGGATTTTTAAACATGAAAATATGTAAGCTTAATGTTCTACCCTGCCATTAAGGTCTGTGGATTTATAGAAGTTATTTCATCAATAGGAGAAAAGACACTTTAGTATGGAAAAAATCAAGAGGGTATTTAGAAGCTTATGTGAAACACATTGCATCACAGGCGTTCCCTGAAGTGAATTCTTACCCAAGCGTAGACAGTGCTGTGCAGAGTGCACAGGGCAATTGCCTGTATCCTCCTAAGTGGCAGTGGGGATAGGCCACCTGAGATAATTTTCTTTCTTTCTTGGCAAGGACACGACAAAGAGGAAGTCCGTTTTTCTCAGAACAGTTCTTATTAAGAAAGGAGCTAGAACCAAACCAGAGCCAGGAATAACTGAGCCAAATTTGGCACAGTTGTCCTTGCCCATCCTGGAAAAAAGATTGTACCTAAGTCTGCCATCTGCTTTATTTGGCCTTACAATTTGAGCCTTTCAAATTTTCCACCTTGTATTTTCGGAAGCTTATTAGCTTGTTGATCATCACAGGCTTTGATCTTTGCACATCAGCCTTCCTTTTTCTCAGTTTTCGTCTTTCACTTTGCTCGTTCTGGTGTGGCACCAAAGTGCTCACTTGTCTCCACATCAAGCTGTGTATGACATCTTTTTTAAGGGAATATGTGGGATGTTGGCGTATTTCTCCATTCTCCATTTCTCCATTCATATTGCCCTCTGTTTCGCCCTTATTTTAGAGTTTTCTTTCATATAATCTTAGCCATTTTAATTGCCAGTTAGGCTTTGCCACTTGACTGACCGAGATATGTTGGTGATGTGATATTTACCACAATCACATTCATAGGTAAATTGCGCAAAGTCCCTATACATAGTCTGAGGTTCGTTGCCTCAGTTTGGGATGTTTGAAATGTTTCCTTGGTCTGTATGATGGTCGCTGCTGTGGTGTCCGAGAGATCATCTGGTTCCCAGAAGTCTGAATAGCAGTCTACAATAAGGAGGTCGTTTGTGTGGTTTGTGGTGAAGATTTCCATTCCTGTTTTGCTTGAAGGTCTGTTGGGAAAACTGTGTATCGTCTTCAATGCAATCCCACGCTTTTCTGAACTACTTAAAAAATGGTCTGTGTGTCAGCTCCACTTGTGTTTGAGTGCGACCTCGTTATACGTCTCTGACTTTTGTTAGGAAGAATAGAGCCTTTTTGAACCTATATCCTCTTGCGAATTCTTGGTTTTTACTTCCTGTTACCCATTGTCACAAGTAGTTCATTTTTGAGAGCTGATACTCACACAAATCAGATATTTTATTTCAGTAGTAAATGGATATTTTCTGTATCCAGACCCTTTATTGCACTTAGTGATAGAATACTTTATTGCATATAGCACTTTTTTGGACTGAAATCCTTTTGGAGAACTTCTCAGAATCAGATCTGTTGATCTGCCCTCACGGTCTGCTGTTGTCCTGCTGAGGTGTTGTCAGCTGCAGTGTTTGTCCATTAAAATCTCATCCTGTTTGCATTCTTGCAAAGTCGGCAAAGTTTTTTATGAGACTGTTGAAGCTGACACTCAGTGATATCATGTTTTGCATGTGAAAATAACTAGTGGGAATCATTGCTGTGCAATGTTCGGGTTGTGCATTCAAGGATCCTCTTTTCATCTCACCTGGAAGGAGAATGCTCTGAACTTCCACATGTAACCTAGAGATCCCCAGCTTCCATAAAAGACGTATCTGAAAGGCAAATTAATCCTATTGCTTTTTTGGCTACTGGTGCTTATGAGCAGTGTTATTGTGGCTATTTAAGAATCTTTAGTTGCATGCATGCCTGTCAGGTAGAAAATGCTACTGAAAATATTGATAAATTTTACAGGCCACACATGATCCTGCTTATTCCTGTTTACAGCACTCGATGCATAAAAGCTTAATACAATTATTTACTGGAATATACATAAAGAACTTCATAAGTAGATGTAATATCTTTTACTAGATCAAATAGTACAACTGGAAAAAGTGGAAGACCCTAACGGCTAGCACTGTTCCTCAAGTCTGAAGCAGAAGCAGCAGAAACCAAAGCAGCTGAGAGGCGTTGCTCCACATTGAATTTGGTCTGTCTCAGACCTAATTTTCCTCAGGAAAAGAGAGACATGAGTCATAATCTGCTGAAAATGGAGAGCTAGGAAGAATGAGCGTAACTCTACCTACCTACAAAATCAGTATATTTATATATAAATATTAATTTTCTTACTAGCTTTTGAAGGTGTTTTAAGTCCACCTTGAGAATGAGAGTGCTTGTTTTGTGGGAAATGTTCCCCACTGGTACCTGGGGGTTTCCTGACCTTTATCTGATGTCCTTCAGAAATCGTTCTGGTGTATAATGTCTGTGTTTTGGGCTACACAGTTTCATTGAACGTACCTGGTGAACTGGATGAAACTTATTCAAAGAACTGCAGAGACAGGAACCAACTGACGGTTCTCGTGTAGATTATTTATTGTGTTGGTTGTAGATATGTGCTGGCAGTTTTAAATGTGTCGCGCAAGCTTGGTCTGGGTCCACTAAGTATTTCCATGGAGAAATATCCCTGTTGCACTAAAGTAATCTTCAGATAACTGAGATGAACATTTTCAGCATTCCTCAAACCACCTGCAGTGTTTGCCCCAAGTCCTCATGTACTTTTTCCAATACATATGCTTGTCTAATAAAAGATATTCCCTGTCTGCAAACCTTGCCTTGCCTATGTTTGGGGATCATACCAACTGAAACAGTGCTACTATTATTTGCCAGATAATAGTCCTTATTATTATCTATCATAATGAATATGATTTTGCTTTCATGTTAACTTTAATTAAGGATAATTTTCCTTATAGGTTACTTACTTACATTTTCTTTTTTACTTCAGTTGTGTGTGAAGACTGATCAAGACAGTTATCTGTTAAATCATTATCATAACCCAAAGTTCCTTCTAGGTTGATTTACAGGAATTTTCAGGACTTTTAAAGAAATTACTTTGTTTTTCAGTCTCCAAACCCAAGATATCTTCTCAGTATTTTGTTTATTTCATTCCACAGGAATCATTAAAACAGGTAAAGATAGTTTCAGTCAACAACCCATTAGTCTTTCTGAATGCCAGGAAATTTCATGCTGACCTGATAGAGATAATCCAGAAGGACAGCACGAGCAGCCAGGCATGTGAAGATGTAAACAAGGTAGGATGTGCTATATGCTTCAGTAATCATGGTGACGGTGTTAAGATCGTGATTGCTTTCCTTGCATTTCTTAGACAATGCAATCAGATACTGAAACAGATATAAAAAGGTAATATTTCAAATTATTAATTTAGTATAGAATGAAGTTAATCTTAATCTTAGTCAGATTCGATAAGGATTGTTTTCTTATTATTACTTGAGCAGAATATCTCTACTATTTCTATATATGATCCTGTAAAAGACATTAAAGCACTGATCCAAAGCTCTTCAAAATTTCTGGCAGAACTTACATAACCTCAGATACTATAAGGTTTGTGATTTTAAAAAGACAATGAGTAGCTACAAATCTACTTGAATAAAACGTGAGTTTTTTGCTGGAGGTGAGTCCATGAGAGATAGACACTTCATTTCTGTTTCTAACTATAAATAATTCCAGGAGAATTAAGAAGAAGGTACAAACTGGCTAAAGTTTTTCTCAAAGGTAGTGTTTCTTTTTAATTTTCTGCACTGATTGTATTGGAAAAATAAACAGTATAAAAATTATGTATAACTTGGTTTTGGAGAATATCTCCATAAGTACAGTATTTTTCAAGTTTATCTGCACATAAGTACTGCAACTTCCTACAACACTCCCTAAAAGGGAAAAAAAAGTCGTCTTATTTTTCTATCGTTACAACGAAGACCTTCCAATACTGTACAATGCTCACTGTAGGCAATTTCATCCAGTTTGGCAAACTGGGCTGAGAAAATCACAGTCATTTCCTAGATGAGTTGTTAAGACAGTGTTCAGCAATGTGTGTCCACCACCTCTCCTGTCTCTTGCCAAAGAGCTGTGCTACCCATGCCTACTTTGATGGGTGGCTTCTCCTCATTGTACAGAAATTCAGCTCAGAAATTGTGCTGGTGTTTTTCCTTGGTTGTCCTAGGCTGACTGATTTGGATAGTATGATAACAAACCCTGAAACAGAGAGAAATTACTTAGGATTTGGATGGAATTAATTTATGAGTTAATTTAATAAGTGTAATAAGTTAATAAGTTAATTTAATAAGTTCATCTGTAAGTTACTTAGGAGGGAGATTTTATCCTTTGTCTCTTCTGTAAGGTATTGGCAGTAGAGCTGCCTGAAATATTGTGCATAATTTTTTGGGGGGAATAAAGGTCTTTCTGTAGCATACAATGGGAGTGAAAAAAAATTGCACTTTGGACTTTGTTTCTGTGCTGTATTTCTGGTTTTAACTCATATTTCTACTGAGAACTTAACATTCATATTGAAATCATTATAAAAATATTTTTCCAGATAAAGGTAATTGTTTAATAAATTTACATGTCAAAAATGTTTTCACTAAAATATTAGCATAGCAGATGAGACTGCAGCAAGTAGAAAATTAATCAAAAGTTAATCTTATAAAATCACTGACAAGAATTTATCTTTTCAAGAACATCTTTCCCATCTTTTGACCACTTCTTAACCAACCCCTGCTTCCCCAAAAGCATCGTGTTCATAATTCGCTTTCTAGAGGATCCAAACATGACAGGTTGAGTCATCTAGAAAGAAAAGCGAGAGATCAGTTTGGTATAACTTTAGAAGAATACTGAGAGACATACTCAGCAAACACTATCTATGCAATAGGCTGCTGCATACAATATGATTGTGGAGAGAAGGAGTAAACTTTGATATTGAGAAACAGCATTCTTATGTATTGCATTGATTTTCTCTGGTTACTATGCATTGGACTAGTTTTCCTTGGTACGTTAATAGTTTGTTGCTTTTATTTCAGTGTGAGCAGAACACATTGCTCTGTTCATTTTCCAATGGAAGTTGTCATGGTGAGTTTATTATCTATAAATGATAGTAAAACCAAGATGGATATAAGTGTGCAAAATGGCTCCACGCTTTTCTATTTATTTCTATGTGAACTCAAGTTGTCTGGAGACTAATATTTTCAGTTAGAACAAACGCTCAATGAAGCATGAGTGCTAAACGGTGTTAAATTCTGTTAACCTTGGCCTAACAGGTCTTATTTTTATTCTGCTCTTGACTGACTTTTTAAGATTTCAAAAACAGGCAACCCATGAAAATACCTTTTCTGCAGGAGTCCCTGCTTATTTCTCATGAACCGCTGTGTGCATACTGAGACAGGTATGCAGTGGGGGGAACCACTTCCACGTTACTGCCTGGACTGGTCTTCAGACAAAGGCCTAAGAGGCTGTTTTGCTAAGCTCTGGTCTTGTTTTTCCTGCATTCACAGTGGGACTTGAATATTAGTATGCAAAAAGTAAAAATAGGGTAAGATTAGAGCCATGTTAAATTTTTGTGATCTTTAAAGCTACTTAGGAGAAAATCTCAGAAAACATCGACTGAATTATCAGTGACACTATGGCCATCAATATTGTACTGTATATCAGTAGAGAGAATAAAGGAAAAAACCTAAGGGTTTGCTTTCAATTAAGAATTAAGCTGGATAATTCCACTCTTCCCACATTTTATAACACTTAAATCAAACCAGAGCACATACATTTCCATGGGAGAGCTGCACCAACCTTTTGCAGAAGATACTTTACACAGATGACTTCATTGTGGATGGAATTAAAATACTGTGTTTATTTAAAGCACTTAAAAGCATTAAGGCCACAGTAAAGAATTTGATTTGGGGGCTGTTGTTTAAATGTTTACATTTATTAACTAGACTCATGACATTTTTATGATACCACAATGTTTAGTTTACTTGGGGGTGACAGAGTGCTTTGCTGTAACACATAGCAATGTAATGATAATGGCTACCGAAGACTATACAGGGCTATACTGTAAAATACTAAAAGAGTGCAAAGCACTTTATATGTGAGGAGATTTTTGGAAGGTCTTGGCAGTACGTATTTCAGTCCTGTTTTGGAGGAACTGGTTTCTCATGTCACAGAAGTTACAGACAGCACAAGACCTCTTTTCTGATTGCATAAGTCCTGCCTTGAGGACTTACGTGCTCTGTTGTCCCTTGTACCAACCAGTCTATGGTGACACTTCATGAGAGCTTTAAAATAAAAACCAGAGGGGAAAAAAGAAAAATCCCTATAAAAAGTAAAACAAGCCGTGAGGCTTAAATTTTTAGGAAGGAGGGGAGCAGGAAGACATAATCCTTAATCCTTACGGCAGGTGTCCTGGAAGGCGCAGCAACGTACATCTTTGTCAAAATCTTTCCTTTCTCCCTCTGGGGAATACCGATTTGCCATTGGTCTCTATCAGCACCAAAGTAAACCGCTGCTGTTGCCCTTGTCACGGGTTCAGAGAGGGAGCCGGGCTGTATCTACCCCCGTCCAGAAGCCAGGCAGCCTCTACTGCAGTGCAGGAGGCCAGCTGCGTGGGAAGGTCTCGTGAGTAAGTGACAGGGAGAAAGAGTAAGTTCTTTTGTTTCAGAGGCAGAGGAGGTGTGTAGAAAAGATTACAGTGAGCAGCCTAGCAGATCTCATAAATCCTTTCTTGGTTTCCGTCACAGCGATGTCAGGCAGGAGGTTTCCTTTGAAATTCTGTATTTTTGTTTGGTACGTATCTATTAATGTACGTTGGACAGTACAAAGACAGTAAATCTCTGGAGGTGCAAGTGCAAAAGGCTCTAGCTCTCAGACTACTGTCAGAAAGGAATTAGCACTGTTATAAATCTACACCATGGGGAAATTATAAGTTCTCTCAAGAGTTTAAAATCTTTCCTTCTGCTCTGTCAAAACCATTTAGGTTAACCCATCTTTACATTCAGAATTCCTTTCCTTCATCTCTTTTTTTGAGTTTTGTGCATTATGATAACTAACATTTGTTCACAGAGCAATGTAAATAAGATGTGCATTATTTTCTTGTTTTCCCTTTATGAAAGCCAGGAATCATTTATCTATGTGCTAGTTCAGGACACATTTCAGTGTTCAGGAGTGTGCATAATTTAAGCACAAGATGGCCTGAGGTTGAAGAATGAGTATAAGACCTTCGCAAATCTTACCAACATCTTTTTTTCTCCAGCATCAGTATGTGATAGTATATAAAAAAAGCACCATAAAATCTTAGGAAAACGAAACACTCCACTTTATGTATTTGTCTTCCTTATAGAAGGAAGGCTTAGTTAAGCCATAGGCAGGCATTTAGGTACTACAGAAATGAATGTCATATCAGAGCTTAAAAGAGAGATATATTCTCTCTGTATCCCATGTAAACTTTTCCAAACAAGCCAAGATATTATCCTGACTCATTTAGAAATTATTCAAATCTGAAGAAGCAATTCTTTAATTCTTGAGCGACTATTCCTGTCTAAAACATCTCACTAATGATATGTTCTGCCCGTCATCACTTCATCCCATTGCTCTGAAGGTCCTTCATTTGTGCTTCTAAAATGTGCCATTTGCTTGACTGATATCCCAGTACATAATAGTAAAATTTTTATTGTGACAATTTGGGCTTATTTTGTTGAACTATCATTATTCTTATATGCATTTCTTGACTATTCTCCCTTTTAATTAAAGTTTTTCATTTATCAAATGTGTAGGTGAGTCGTTTCAGTCATGTCACAGTGAGCGATGTGTTTTGATATTAGACTGCAGTGGACTGAATTTCTTTGACTACACTGGAGTCTCAGTGCTGCTTCAGGTATTCATGATATCAGACAAATTCTGTATATAGAAATATAATTACACATACAGGTTACTGGAGCCAGCTACTAGTCACCTCACCTATATCAGTGGATAAGCATGAAACTCATGGAAAAGATGAACACAGATTTGGTATTAAACTGCATTGTGTTTATACATAGAATTATATAAAAAATAATTCTAAAGATTTTGCGTGATATTCAGTGCAAATGTAAGTATCTGTACGTAATGGAGATGAGTTTCTGAACTTTTTTTTTCTTTTATTTTAAAGCTGTTTTAGGTCATATTTGACCCTGTCATATCAGTTATGTCAGTTGCAGTGTAGCTATGTGTAGATTTACCGCTTTAAAATTTCAGCTTTTAATTCTGTGATTTTATCTGTATGTCCTGCTTTCCACTAAGCCAGAGGTCTTAGTGATCTCCATGTTTTCTTCTGTGGGTTACATACCTAGCAGGCTGGGCTCCTCAGGCATTGCAGGAGCTCCAAGAAGCTCCCAGAAGACCAAAACCAGTAACCACATAATGAGCAGTTCTATATAGTGGATGAAAAATTATGGTCAAAAGCTATTTCTTACGTTTCCATTGGGTCTGGCATTTAATAGATGTGTAGTGGGTACAGATTTAAGTGGGTATGCAAGGTTTCATTCATATAATTTTTCTGAGTAAGACAGAAGACCAGATTTGAACTTGGGTCTCAGCCCAGGCCTTTTCTTATCCTAACCATTTTCTCAATTTACTGCAGTGATTAAGCAGTGAAGTAAGTGCTGCCTTAAAAATGTTAAATTCAAACTATGTATAGGTGGGGATATAGTATAAAATAAAACTGGAAAAATTAAATAAGCTGAGTGGGAGTTACTCTTTATTATGTCTCACCTCAAAATGTAGGGCATTCAATAAAATTATTAGATAAAATGTTGTGGTTTAGCCCCAGCCGGCAATTAAGCTCCACACAGCCGCCCGCTCACCCTTCCCCCCCGGCGGGATGGGGGAGAGAATCGGAAGAGCAAAAGTAAGAAAACTTGTGGGTTGAGGTAAGAACAGTTTAATAATTGGAACACACACACACAAAAAAAATAATAATAAAAATTGTAATGAGAAGGAAAGCAATGAGAGAGAGAGAGGAACAAAACCCAGGGAAAAAAACAAGTGATACAACTGCTCACCACCCGCTGACCGATGCCCAGCCCATCCCTGAGCAGTGATCGCTGCCCCCAGGCCAGCTCCCCCAGTTTCTATACTGAGCATGACGCCATATGGTATGGAATAGCCCTTTGGCCAGTTGGGGTCAGCTGTCCTGGCTGTGCCCCCTCCCAGCTTCTTGTGCCCCTGGCAGAGCAGGGGAAGCTGAAAAGTCCTTGACTAGTGTATAAGCACTACTTAGAACAACTCAAACATCAGTGTGTTATCAGCATTATTCTCATACTAAATCCAAAACACAGCACTATACCAGCTACTAGGAAGAAAATTAACTCTATCCCAGCAGAAACCAGGACATAAAGCATTAATTAAAAAAAAAAAAAATTGTGAAACTGATTTCCAAAAGATCTTAGAGACCCCAGAAATAGAAATTATATCAAAGAAGTGTTAGACAAATTTGTGAGGGGTAAGTCCATCATCGGCTGCAAAATGCGCAAGTTGAGAGCGTATTTTGCCTCTGAGTAAATGACTGGTCCAAAACGGAGTTACCCAGGGGAGGAACACACCCAACGTGTCCTCGTTGTTACACTCCTTCCCGAAATATCATCACTGCTGCTAGAGGGATTTGTAGACTGAGTCAGGCTTTTGGTTTATTTTTAAAAATAGGGTATTCTGATGTGGTTCTCGCTGAATCTCTTCTCTCAGAATTGTTCCACTTTGTATGGATTATTTAAGCATTTTTTGAAGGAAGGACTGCTTTGGATGTTGCTCATCTGCCAGAAAAGGCCCTAGTCTGGTTCTAGAGTTATTTTCACTTTTTTTACTTTCTAGCTTATTGAATACTTAGTCTCTGTGAAGTTGAACATTTTTAAATAAAGGATAAAGAACAACTTACTGCAGAATGTAGCATGACGGTTATGGTGCTTTTCTGATAGCCTGCTGGAAGTTTCAAAGTTTCCTAGGTGCGATTCATGCCTTTGTGGACTGGTAGGTAAGCATGTGGAGAGGAGATGGGGAAACTTGCTGAAAAAGGAAAACTGGAGGAAAAAAAAAAATCTAACAAATACAATTTTAAAAGTGCTAAATTGTTGATCAAATTGAGATTTAATTCATTTTATCACCAGTAGAGCTGTAGAGCACTTTGAGGAGGGGGGAGTAATTCGTGTGGGTTGGTGGTGTTTGCATTATAGAAGGGCTCGCTCTGGTGGCTGCTGGCAGAACAGCTTCAACAGCAGCACTGCCTGCCTGCTCTGGATACGTTCTTTTCGGGTATTTGGTTCTCTGTTGGTATTTGAAACAGGCTTTTTTAATTTCATGTTTTCACACATATAGATTTACATGGACTGTAAAAACAGACACATCGATGTGTTGCTAGCACACTGCAAAGGCAAGTATCAGCTTACAGCAAAATTTTTAACATGACGGTTTATATATCCTCACTACTTTATCAGTGCTCAAATGTTTGTTTTATTGCAGCTTCCTTGATAAAAGCAATGCAGTACGGTGGAAATCTTGAATCTGAAAATCCTGTCTTCTTTGAATCTATTTCTTCAGCAATCGATGCCATTCAAATTCACAGGGTGAGACTTACAGCAGGGGTAGGTGAAGTCTGGAGGGCTTCTTGGATGCTCACAGCAATTCATTAAAGTCTGGGGAAATCTTATTTACCCAGTGAAATTTTTGTGTAGAAATCTTTTATCTGTCTAGTCTCTACATCTGGTCCTCGCCTCTGGACTGCAGTTATCAAGTTTTTCCTGCTAGCACTCTCTTCCCATCACCGTCTCTCCTTTAGCAACAACTTCTCGGTCTTCTATGCTAGATCCAGAGGCCCTGTATTGTGGTGCATTAATCTGGGTGCATTCTTCACTGGAAAGCGTAATGTCATCTAGAAATACCTAACATAGCCTCTTGGTGAGGCAAATTAACTCTCACCTCGTTCTGCATTACTGAAACTACATTCCTGCGGTCCTCATTCTGGGTTGCTTACAGCTACTTCACACAGAACTGTACTGTTCTGACCGAAACGCTTCTGGATCCTTAGCAAGTTTTTTTCGAGCTAATAAGCTTGTGTCTACCCTGCTGTGTTGGCTCACTGGTGGAAAGAGGGGGGAGGAATTGCACGAGGTGGAAGAGAGAGCTAGAGGGAGAAGGAAGGCTTGGCTCAGAAATTGAGGCTTGAGGCTTGAACATGCATTTGCTTGAACATGTATTTACTCGGTCAGTAATTCTTGTATTCCTTGTGAAAAAGATGTAAACCTGGGTTTTCCTTATAAACTGTGAGCCATTTCCATTGTAATCCCAGCATAGCTGAGCATGCATTACAAGTAGTGGACTTTCCCATGGTTTTATTTATGATTCCAAACATGGCTAGAGCTTGGCTCAGAGCACTTTGGAGAGAGGGCTCATCATGGTCTGTGGTTTTGGGGTTTTTTTTCTCCACTTTATATTCTACTAATTAAATTAGAGTTGCCTATGGACAAAATCACTTTCCATTGATTTATCCAGATAAGGTGAGTTGGCACAGTTGGTCTAGTGGATTGACCAGAAAAACATGTTCTCTTCAGAGCTTTTCAACATTTTTCATTTTGTTGCCCTGCAAAAGAAATAATTTACTAAGTAGTAACTGCAGGGCAGAAATAATGGGGATGACTATTGTATATTTTGTCTGGGTCTGATTAGATGATTTAGGATGACTGTTGTGTTATAAAATGTCTGCATTCTTTATAGACATTAATTAAGCTTCCTAACATTCTTGTAAGATAGTTATGTACTAGCATTCCTGTTTTATGGAAATGGGACATGGGAAGACCAGGACAAATGTCCAAAGTGAAAAGGGATAGTTAGCGCTCAGAAGCCCACTTTTCTAGGAACTGATCCCATGTTTCTACCAGAGCTGCTAAGCAAATCAAAGCTCTCAATAGTGGCTTAGCAGATTAGTCTGAAAGGCTTGCATGCAGCCTCAAATTTTAAATGTAATTATGAACAGTGTATATATGCTGCTGATGCCTCTTCAGAGTATTCAGAGTATGTGATTTGGGTTTTTTTTATGTGTCCCTTGCATTTAACACCTGAAGATAAGATGAACAGGAGTAAAAAGGCAGGGTGAGCACAATAGCAGCACCACACTGTAACACAGTCTGTCTATGTACTCTTCCTGTGCCTTTTTAAGATGCTGATGTCAGCAGGAATTTTGAGTGTTTATATGAAGGAAAAAAGGCAGGATAGGATAGGATAGGCTAGGCTAGGCTAGGCTAGGCTAGGCTAGGCTGGAAAAGAACAGAAGGAAGGAGTTGGCGATTTATGGAAAGTGATTCATTCCGATTTACATTTCAGCTTCCCCCCACAGCAGGAAATAGTCTTTCACCGGCAGAAAGGTAGAGGCAAGAGGGCTTCATGGTTCCTTTTCATCTCTGCTGCTGTGCAGAAATGCAAAGGTGCTCTTATCTACATCCTCCAAGGTTAATGTCATGTAATTCTCATTTTTATGTTGATAAGTTGGTAAGAGAATCATCTGTTGCTTTATGCAGTTCATCCTCATCATAAATAACTTTTTGATTTATTAGTCTTTATAATGGTGGGATTTTCAAACTAGCACTGCTTCATCTGCTAATTTTACATGATATTCTAGGAAAACATTGTAATACATTTTTTTCTGTTTCTCTCAATTTAGAATTACAGCAAGTTCAGTGAACAGAGTGAAGTGTGATGTCAACCCACTGAATATGGCTAGTTTGATCTGCTCATATTCAGAATGAACTACACCACGGTTTCTCCTTAGCTTTTTTCTCCAGGGGATCTCATAGATGATCTTTTGTATGCCATATATATTTACTACATTCAGTAATGACAGATCTGCCATTCAGAAAAAAATCTTTCAGCTGCCATGACTCAGAGAATGTTCATACAATTGTTCTATAGTGGTTTTATATAATATTTTTATATACATTTAGATACAAATTATTATAAAGCAGGCATGAGGTACTGTGTTTACCAGTAAGGTATAGTCTTTTAGATATCTTCTATTGTAACATTAGTTGTAATATGCATCTGTAGTTTTGTGCATGGAATAATGAGACATTATGAATTCTTAAAACCAGTGTGTTATAATTGATACAGTACATACAGGAAGCCATATACCAGTGCATACTCTGTTTCTAATGGCTTTACTTACCCTTTCTTCTGTTCAAGACAGCCAGTTGCAATAACAGCATCATATCACAGCTAACATATTCTTCTATTTTTTGTACTTGGTTTTGTATGCTTTTTAATGCCTGCCAAGGTCAGTGGGAGCACTGAGAGAAGGCAGATGTATGTTGGCTAAGTGCACTGGATCGTCTCCCCCTCTAGTAGTTGTCATGAGTTATTGTTATGGTTTGCTACGTTTTCAAAGCCATAGGTATTCTTTAGCTCAGATCGAAGAGGAAAAACTGGTAATATTTTTCCAAAACTTGTTCTTGTTTCCAGCACAGAGTAGTCTGCATTTCCAGTTTCAGCTGTGATTTTTTTGGTGGTGAAATCTTCAGCTGTAGCAGCCAAGAAATGACAGTAGAGAGACACATAAGGTGTGTGCCACATTCCAACCCCAGTTCTGCAGTACGTGTGCAAGCACACAAATGGGGTGGGGGAATTCACGGGTTGAGTATTTGGCTTGTAATTATGGATTGCCAGCAATCGTATTAGATTATGCTATCATATCAGTACCATATTATGTGGCAACATGTATGACATTTTTCCTCTTGCCTTTGTTGCTATACATGAACACTAGCAATAAAATGTAAGAGTCGAGCAAAAACCAATCCAAAAAAGAGGAAGGATGAGGAGTAGGATTTTTCCTCACAGACTTCAAAAACATATGGAAATAAAAAGGTAAATGAATATGGCACAGCTGTAATGCCTGTCTTAGCACTACAGAGAGGAGAGAAGTACAAGGGTGCTTTGTGCGGCTGGAGCGTATAGGCAAAATCTAATGCTAAGCATCCTGTTTTCAGCAGCAGTTACGGTTGTATGCTTGTCTGGACTTTCCTTGCTCTCTTTGCCCAAAGCAGCTGCTTGCAGTAGATGAGGTGGCTCACGGAGTGATTTTCGCATCCCTACATACTTGTGTAAAGGCATCGATAGGCTTTTCTTCTCGTCTTGGTGATTCCACACTACTAGAAGACAATGGGAGAGAGCCATGGGTTTTTTTACCCTTTCAGTTATAGGTGACTCTTGGAGTTATTCCCCACTTTGTCCCACAGATGACCAGAATTGTTCTGTACATGTTCTGCTGAGACTGCTTTCATAAATACTACGTAAAGGGTTGATTAGTAACTGTGAGAAGCCTGCTATACACAGGAGAAAGAAGTTCTGTACATTGTCCCAAGCGCATTCATTTCAGATGCTGTAGTTGATTGCAGACGACTCATTACATCCTTGGACTCGGTAACAGGCTATAACATTTGATTAATAATTTCCTCAAACAGTTTTAGTAATTTTTTAACACTTTAGAAACTATTTACATTGTACTTTAATTGTAGAAGCATCAATTGTATGTCACAGCTGAATGGAGATCTCAACTGTAAAACTGAAAAAATGAATAAATGAATAAATGGTATCTTTTCTACTAAGTTCAGTAACTATTCTTTGATGGCTATATGTTTTTTTCTGAAAATTTACAGATAAGATGATTAATGACATTGTTAAAAATAGGGTCTTTAGGAAAGATAGCATCTACCAGGAGACTTTCGGTTTTAGTCTGAATGATCTGGTAAATGGAACAACATGGAAGCTTTTAAAATTCTTTGTAGTGTTAGCCCTTCATGAAATCCTCTGCATCTCTGCATCAAATTAGCAATTTTGTAGTGTTAATCAAAATGGCTTCCACTTTCCACTGCTTTCAATAAGAATAACTTTTCCACAGCTAAATGGCTGTTTTGAGATGGACATTTATCTCCATTAGCTCAAAGAGCTTCAGTGTAATTTTAAAAAGTGTTTCATCAGTGTAAGACTTCCAATTCAAAATGTCTTAATGCCGGGATCACTGCTTGATTGTCTCTCAGGGCAGAATCCGGGATGAAATACATTTCTTCCCTTAAAACATTTAATCATAACTCTAAATTTCCTGACCTTCCAACGCTGGGCTTTGGGATACTTGTAATATTCCTGTAATGTGTTTGACCTTATATTAGGCTAATTAGCCTAAATTTCTTTCTATTTCTGAGAATATACATTGTTAATTAGATTCCCTTTCCAGCAAGTGGCACCACTTAGGACAGTTGTTTCTCAGTAGAACAGAGCGTTCAAGGGACCCATGAAGACAGCTGCCCTTTCAATTGCTTCTAAAACGCCTGTACTGAGCTTAAGCTCTGTCAGACCAGAACTGCTTTATAGAACCATGGTTAGTGGGTGAGGGAGGGTCATTTCTTTTTTACCATTGGCCTGGGGGGGCAAATTACTTCACTACTGATGCAGTTTCTGTTTCTCCACCACCACTCCTCTGAGCTACTGATGTTCACTAAAACTAGTGATTGCATGTTACCTGCCTTCAAGTGACCCGGATGACATGCCATCAGATTTCTTACACCAGTGACCGACTGCCAGGAGATCACCGGTCTCCCTGCTGGTGGGCTGGGAGTTCCTTAGCGTCTTGCCTGAGTCTGTGGTGGTGGTGTGTTTGCTTCACTTGCAGAGTCAACTGACAAACAACTGCTCAATTCTTTAGTGAAGATTTAAGGAAACACCCTAAACTTTCTAGATTAAGTTTTGGCATTTACTATCAATTTCAACCCTTTCCTCAATGCTTCCTTGTATAGACTGTCCACTGGCTTCCCTCTGGCTCTCAGGAAGAATTACTATGTAAATCTATAGGAGCTTAACCCAAAACATCCCAATTAGCTTCACCAGAATAGAATAGAATAGAATAGAATAGCATAGAATAGAATAGAATAGAATAACATAGTTCAGTTGGAAGGGACCTACAATGATCATCTAGTCCAACCACCATTATTATAAAATAACGGAATAGAATAGAATAGAATAGAATAGAATAGAATAGAATAAACCATATTTATTCTTCTGATTCAGAAGTGTTAAGTGAGCCAAACTCACCATGTAACAAAGAGACTGCATAAAGTCTGTGTCTCCTTATAGCAGTGCAGGCCCTGGTCTAGCTATCCACATGGAGGTGAATTACAGCCAGTAAGAATAAGGGTTTTAGTTATTGTGCCCTCCTGAGGCAGACATTCATCTTAGTACCTTCCAGCCTGATTTACCTGAACATCCCTAGGGAGTTTTCAGAGTAACGCAAAGTTTTATTAACTGTGCTTGCATACATAAGCTTGTGCAGTGTTAGCAATAAGGGCAGAGTCCGGCAAAGTGCGGAGGGCTATCTGTTCTTATTGATTTCCAAAGGTGTGAGAGATACTCCACGCCCCGTAGCAGAGGCTCGAGGAAATGTCTCATTTACTAACAGGTTTCAACTGATGAAACCAAGAGTTTACTACTCTGAGTAGTAAGCAATTCTGAAAATCTAACCATTCACTTTGATTCCTATACATGTACTTAGATGCTCAGATTTTACATTCCTAAATTCAAAATGTATGAATCATCTAGTTATGACAATCAATGCTTCAATTTTGCACATTTTGGTGTATTCTCTACTTCATAGGAAAACTTTAATACAAGATTGTTTTCAAGAGATAGCCCAATATTTTCAGAGATGTTTTATTTGCTTGATATGTTTGGAATTTTTAGCTATTTTTAGGAATTAATTCTAAATTTTAGATAGTATATTATGTGAATGAAGAGTTTTCCACAAAATTTAAGATGTGCTAATCAGAGTATGTTAAAATGGGGATCTGATCATATGCTTCTTACAGAATTTGTGTTTCACACATTCCAAAAGAAAGCGAGCAATGAGGAAAAAAATAGAGTGCAAACTGATGTTAAGAAATGAATATAGTGACAATTATAAATTAGGCATAAAATATGTAATAAGGAAAAGACTGTTAACATTATATTTATGCAAATTAAATGTTTCTAATTCTCATCGTATGTCTTTCATTTTAAAGGTTATTTGCCCTGATTCTATGATTCAAGTGTCACAAGGTCTGACTTTAGCTGCTTTGACATAATTCATTTGACAGCTCTGTGTGTCATAAATATATAATGTAACAAGGAAAGGTATCTTCGCTGTTGAATGAAAACATTAATGCGTCAACACTGTGTGTGAATACTGTTTGACATTTACTAGTTACAAAAATAAAATATACAGTGTGTCTTGAAAATATGGCACTCCTATTTTTGGAAGATACTTTCTTTGTCTACAGAAAGTAGTGCCTCATAAATAAATGAAGGAGTGCAGTTCCAGAGTGGATGCTAAATGGTGCTTTCATCATTAAGATGGATTTTTAGTAAAGATCACATAATCTGTATGTTTCCATATGTTTTACAATGCATTTAAGTATTTTTTTCTTGTTTCAATTTCTGTGTATTAGCATATGCAACAATAAATTTATACGGAAATAAATTGGAATATGAGACAATTTACATGTAGAAGGAGGAAAATGCCCTCATTATTTCAATACTTAGCAGCTTCTGTTTTTTTACATTCTGTACTAACCAGTCTGTAGTGAGATATTTTGCCTTCTCCAACCTCAAAATGTATTAAATCTTAATAATGAAAGAGGAGAAATTGCATTACATTCAGAAGTTTGACTTCCTCACAGTTCTTAGGGGAGTATGGCATCTAACAGACGTTTTTACCTCTGTAAGAGATACAGAAATCTTGGGCCAATTTTTCCACTATTGCCTCTATGCATGCACAGTCATTTGAATATGTCTTTTTAATTGTCATTTGCATGTACAGATGGTGCACCTCATATCCAACTTGTGCATACTGATGGTATTGCTTATATAAAGTCTGTGGCTTACCCCAGTAGGGAGGAAATTATGGGTAAACCCTCCCACCCCCCCAATAACTGTGATGGCATTAATGGAAAATAGATTGACATATCTTTAAAAATTTGGCCTTGAAAGTAGCATCTTAATTTTTCAAGCCTGGTAATTTGTGAAAGCATTTGCCTCTACCAAAATTAATGCAGCCTCTACATTTTTGATTTTACAGTGGTTCGCAAAAGTATAAACAATTTGCAGTGCCATAAACTCCCAGTTGCTATACAGCTAAGTATTCTTAATGATATTCTTAATGATAAAGGCTATTTTGTAGAGCTGTGCTTCTCAGTTATACTCACACAATGACAAGGAAACCACTTTGGAGTGAGATGGCTGAGCAACCTCATTCTTTTCCTTTCCTGATCTGGAGCATAGAAGTCCAAGATCAGCTCTCACCAGGGACTTGAAAAGTAGCTTGAGGAGCGACTCCCTCCCTAAGGGGAATCCTCTGGCTCCATGGCATTTCAGGAGAGCATGACATGCAAAAGCAAAGAAATGGCTGGTTAGTTTTTCTCTAATGTGCTTTCCAGTAATAAAGAGACCTTTTGTGCTGCATACATTCAGGTGATTAAGGATTGATGGGAACTGAGGGAGTGGCTCATAGTGCTGCACAGGTTGTCATAAAAGTCCATGCTGTCGCTTTGATTGAGTTGGTGATGGTAAATACTTTTTATCCCCATTGTGCTTTGACCGTGATGCTGTCACAGTTTAAAAATGCAGCCAAATCTTAGGTATTCTTAAAAACTCCACAATGCTGAATTAAGCTGCACCCTGTACATTCACTTAAATCCCACAAAGTATGCCCCGCTACTTGGATACACTGTCTTACATTCCATTTGAGAGACAAAATTATTTGATCTTTTAATTAATAGTTGTAAGTTTGGGGTGAAGGTACTTTTTGCACATTTTTTGCTTTGTTGAGTAAATCACAAACTTTATACAAACAAAGCCATCAGCAAATGTGAAACTTAGGCTGTTGTTTGTAGACCCAGGTAGTAGAGTTAAAACTGCTTGCTGCTCATCAGTTCAGGAAATGTGGTCTCTATTAGTCTACAGGCAAAGTGGCAGAGCATCAGAGCGACAGGACAAGAGGAAATGGCCTCAAGTTGCGCCAGGGGAGGTTTAGACTGGATATTAGGAAAAATGTCTTCACGGAAAGGGTTGTCAAGCATTGGACCAGGCTGCCCAGGGAAGTGGTTGAGTCACCACCCTGGAGGTATTTAAAAGATGTGTAGATGTGATGCTTAGGGACATGGTTTAGTGGTGGACTTGGCAGTGTTAGGTTAACGGTTGGACTCGATGATCTTAAAAGTCCTTTCTAACCTAAATGATTCTATGATTCTATGATACATAACATGCCTTGGATGGCTTCAGATTTGAACCACTTGCAGCTTCTGGGGTGATTGAACCAGTAAACTGATGGAAAAAATATATGATTTTAGAAACAGAGGACTGGAAAGGACCTGTTCCATCACTGAGTTGTGTTTTCTGTGCGATCTGGTAACCATGTTTTATAATCTCAAAGAATGATCTTTAAACCAAACTCATGATTGCCTGGGACTTGACTTGCTATTTCAAACATTTGAAACCTGAACAGGCCATAGTAATTATAGGCACAATTCATCTGTGGTAGTCTGCAGATGGAGAGAGTTTTCAGAAATGGAAAGTAGTATTACCCAAAGAGCAATTGTACAGCCCCACCCTGACGTACTTCACACACCTCCGCTCGCGATTACCTGCCCTAGTCCTGATGACTTGCATACACACATGTTCCTCATGCAACGTCCTCCATCTGTAAACTGCTGGGACAGACTGTAAATCCCTCTATGAGCTGGGGGGAACAAGATCCCTGTTTTCTGTTCTCCTGAATAGAAGCAGGAAGGAGCAGATGATATTTGCTAATTCAGTCTTGAGAATAAAGTAATTGGCAGATCACATCCATCCTGCATGCTCTTTGTGACAAAGGGAGAAGTGCAGCGTTTTGTTAGTCCTGCAGTTTTGAGGAGGACTGTCTATTTCTATACATCACACATCAGACACTGAACATCATGTCTGCCTTAGGATCCAGCTCATCTGTGCTACCAGTGGTATTAGAGTATTTTGCTGTAATGTCTATAGCTGATTTTCCATTCTGCCTCTCTGGACCTGCTGTGTTTACATCTCTACTAGAAAAGTCCTTTTTAGAATATATTTTAAAATAGCATTATGACATTTCCTATCCAAGAGAGTTTAGTAGTCACAGTACTGGAATTGTTAGTTGATGCTCCAGTGTGGTTAGTTTATACCCCAGAATAAACTAATAATTTCAAACACTGTCAGCATTTTGCTCCAAGTTCCTTTTTCTCTTTGCTCTCTCTGCAACTGTTTTTAAAACTCTGGAACTTCATTCTGTTCTGTTTTAGCTTGGTTCCTATAGCCAAATTCTTAATTCAGAGTACTTCCATAAAGGAAGACATGCTTTGAAAGAATGAGAGCAATCCTAACTGATAAGAAAAAAAAAGTGCATTATTTTTGGTCTTGGAGCGTTTCCAGATTTGAAACAGGTTTTGGAATATTACATTTGCAATCTGCAATTTGTGATCATTTTCATTTTATTTTCAGTAGTAAAATTGTGTTTAAATCTGCCAATCATAGCGTAGGTTCAGTGCTGCCCTGGCCCCACCGTTGCCCTCATTTCACGTCTCCAGTATGCCTCTTCTCTTCAGTTCCCAATCTCATGAAACAGAGATGGTGACCTGTAGGGGACCCGCGATGCTCTGCAGACCAGGGGATTGCCTGCTTCGCTCCTTCCTTCTTCCTATCTCTGCTATTGGCAGAGGGTCTGCTCTACAGACCGCATAGCTGGTGGTCTGTAGTCACCCACCAAGTGCTGGTGGGTGTAGTAGTCACCAAGCTACACGTGAAATGGTGCAGATGCGGAGCTGGAGACCAGGGCTAAGATGCTGGTGGGCTGCGAGGCTGCGGTGCATGGGACTGGGAGGAGAAGGGCACTGGGGTGGGCAGTGGGGCATGGGAAGAGAGTACACAGGGGAAGAAATCTCAAGGGAATGAGACTGTATGATATTGTGTGTGGATGAAAAAGCTGAAGAGCACATGGTGCAGCTGGGATGTCAAGCTTCATGGGGGTGCTGGACGAAGGAGAGGTAGACCATAAAAACTTGAACCAATTGCTGTTGGCAGGCCCTTGATCTGCATGCAAGGTCATTTTCTTCAGAAGTGCAGTTTGCCTTACACAAGGCTAGTTTCCCCACGCTGCCATTGTTCCTGCTAATGTGGTTTTAACAGCATTTCAATTACTTCATAGCAATAAAACAAGAGGATGGGTTTTTTCCTAGAGTAAGACTTCTTCAGACAAAATGCAGCATTTATAGGTGTTTCATCCACATAAGCAGGAAGTACATGTATAAGCAAGCTCACATCTGCCTCTTTTCAACCTCACAGACTACACCTTTTCAGAGAGACAGGTGGTCCATAAGGAGGAACAGGTGTATCCTGAGCATTACCACCTCCATATTATGGACAGTCATTGCAAACATTGCGCTCAAAGCACTTCAATCATTTCTCCATCAATGTCACCACTCAGGTATGTCATCAGGAACCAGCAGGGGTAGTGGCAGCTCTGTTCATGGCATGCATGCAAGAAAATTTAGGATAGGACTAGAAGTGTGTTAACCAAAAGAGACAAAGGTAAAGGGGAAATACTTTCAGTTGAAAGATGAATTAAAAGCTAGGAAAATAGTTGTAGAATAACCAGTCAGTTAGGACTAGTCAACAGTTATCTATGAACAATGTTGACAGAGTTTCATGGGGACATGGCACCCTATGCCTCGGTGTGTGCCATCACTCTACCCACACAGGGGAGCGCCCAACCAGGTGGTGCAGTAGGGACACGTCCTTAGTACCCTCCCTGCACCCCCACAGCTGCACTGGGGTACCCCCGGAGATGTGTGGGCACTACACAGAGGGCTACTGCGACCCACTTAGCACAGGGCAACCAGGCGTTAGTGTAGCCAGAGGCATTATTGCACTGTTTATCAGGAGAGACATCCGTGTGGGTTTGGACAGCCTTCTGCACGGTCCTCAGCTTGGAAAGGCAATATCCTGCCTGCCTGGGCTGTGTGCACCAAGGTGTGGTCTGAGAGCTTAAACTGAGCATTGCCAGATCGACAAAACCTACTGTGCCCAGGTCTGGGCTTCCCAGCAGAAGAGATATGGCCATATTGAAGTGAGTCCAGCAAAAGCCACGAAGCCTGACATAGGAGGAGAGGCTGATAGAGCTGGGGCTGTTCAGTCTGGAGAAGACAAGGCTCAGGGGGATCTTATGCGTGTGTATAAATACCTGATGGGGGGAGTAAAGGAGAGTAAAGGAGACAGAGTCAGAGCCTTCTCAGTGGTGCCCCGGAATAGGACAAGAAACAATAGGAAAAAACTGAAGTACAGGAAATGCCACTCAAATGTACTTTTACTGTGAAGGTGATCAAACACAGGAGCAGGTTGCTCAGAGAGGCTGTGGAGTCTCCATCCTTGGAGATACTCAAAACCCAACTGAACACGGCCCTGAGCAACCTGCTCAGGGAGCTTGGACTAGAGACCTCCAGAGATACCTTCCAACCTTAGTGACTCTCTGAGTCTGTGTGCCTGGGGGACCACAACTTTGGCCAATTAAAGTGTGCCTTTCTGCTGGCTGTCACCCTGCCTCTCACCAGCTCTTGTACAGGGACCTGCGTGCAACCCTCTCCCCTCTCCAGACCCGCAGCAAAGGCTGATGCACCTGATACCACTGGTCTTAATCACTGGATATCAGCCAGTATGGAAACAAGCACACAGGCAGATGGGGTCTGGACAGTCTTATGTGAATATTGCTCAAATATAAAACACATCCTGGGTTGCGGAAGCCACGGTGCAATAGCCTCCACCTCCCAGTCCCAGATTCATGAAGGTAGGTACTGAGGGCTTTTCTGCTAACAGAGTAAAAAGGGCTCACTCCTTTTCAAAACAAAACTGGAGAAGGGCTTAGGCTTTCTGTGCCCTTTTATATGTCATCATGGTTCAAACAACCTCCTGAGAGCTGAGGTGTCCAGATTTAATCACTGTTTCTGACTGGATGTTTTCAGCCATGCACTTCCTGTTCCTCCCTCGGGAAGGTGCCTTAACTCTTCTATGATTTCTCCTTCCTATGGACTTTATCTTGCTGCCTAGAAAAGAGGGCAACAAGATTCGTTGGGGCCAAGGGCAAAGGCAACAGAGGGCATGAACTGGTGATCTAAGGTGAAGTTCCTAGGATCTGTCTTTCTAATGGTGGTTTAACACTAAATATATAAATTGTCCTGGGAAGAGGGATTGGTGCCCATGAGCTCCACACTCATTTGACTTCCCCAAGCACTAAAACAGAGTCTGTCTTTTTCCCAGGCTGCCCATTTCAGGCTTGAACTCTTTGTGGCATAGCTTTGGTGACAGGTATCCTCACCCACCGGTGGGCAGTGTATTCCTCTGAAGGTAAAATGGTAGATTTGAATCTTTTCAGCCTGAGAAGTAGATTGTTTCTGGATTTCTCATCTTATATGGTAAAAAATGGGCTACTGTATTGAAGGAGCTACCCTAGCTTATGCCTGAAATGAGGGCCACCACTATGTTTTGTTAGCTCTCTGCTGTCGAAATGGTGGAAACACTGAAAGATTGAGGGGGAGCATCTTTACGTTTCTGCAAGGAGTAAGGGAATTGCCTCGCTGCTTGGCCTGGTCAGTGGTTGGACAACTCTGGTGACACCAGAGCCTGGGTACCAGCTAAAAACAAACAAATTGTTCTAATACTGCAGCACCCCTCAAAGTCAGGAGCAACTGCCAAAACCCTTACCAGGCTTGGAGGTGTTGCCTATGCCCATGCAGTTGTCAAAAAGAATCTTTCCACAGAAATACTATTTCCTTTAGTAAGTACCAGGAAAAAAAAAAAAAAAAAGTTTAATTCTGTGGCATGTAAAGTGTGTCTGCATCAGCAGTTTCTTCCCCATGGAAAACAGCAGGTAAGTTCTGGTGGGAGTCAAGCTTAGGCTTTTTTTTTCCCCTCCGATTTCCTGGCATTTGTTAATTTAAGATAGATGCTTAATGTTATATTGACATATATTTTTATGTGTCAATTAACAGATAAATACATTATGAAAACTCATTTAGGAAAGGGCTGACACCAGACAAAGCCTTGAGGCAGCTGTGGAGTGCCGGGATGCAACATCTGCTCCATCAAATTGCACTCAGATGCTCCCATTCTTCGGCTGTTTGCCGCTGCTCTGCGGCGTCTCAAGCAGCTACGTACCTCCCCAGGACATACAAGTTCGGACACAGACCCACAAACGCCAAATGTCTCTGTTAATTCTCCCAGGCATAACCAGCTAAAGAAAGTTGTCCAGATACACAACCCTTTGACATCATGAAATAAAAAAATCTGAACAAGCTACATGCTGTGTTGATTTGTCATGTGAGATAAGCTTTTGTTGATTTATTTACTCAGTATTGAATTTGACATCCATCTGAAATATTGAATCTACCTTTGGAGCCCACCTATTTTCTATGTTATAAACCTCATTTGGTAATTTAGCTAATGTAAAAATGCCTTCCATTACTTGTGGTGGTGCTTCTCATGACATAACAGAAACTGACTCAGAAAGTAGCATATGCTGTTATCACCCATAATAGATCAGCCACATCTCAAAGACTGGAAGCCAAAATTACCATTTGGCATGTCTGTAAATTCAAATATACCGTCTGTCCCAAGTTGAAAATTAATGGAATTTTATCTATTTTATGTATATATCAAAGGCTTTGCTTTCACTACTGCCATAAAAGATTTTTCATTTAGTATTTGTATTATAGTAACTCTCCATGGGTGTTTAATGTTGTTGCAGAGCTCATCAGGCTGCAATTTGTAAAACACATCCCCTTCTGCCTCTCTGCAGATTGTTTCCTCCACATCGAGGTTCAGTGCTTCCAGAAACACACTGCTGGGAGAAGGACCCTGAGAGGCTCTTCGGCCATCTCTCTGTCCCAAGGCAGGACCCACGAAACCATTCCCCATAGCTATTTGTTAACAAAATGAAAGGCAATACTAAAATATTATACATACATACATAGACACATCTCTCCATATATGTCTACTGTATGTCAAAAATTCCTCCACATGGTCTGGCATTATTTAACTTATGTTTTAAAGGGCCTATAATTCAGAAAAGGACAATCACTGAGGAGGAACTTTATCTGCACACTTTCTGAACAGAAGACTCCTCGACAGCAGGCAGATTTCCATGCATACACATGGCAGGATCAGACCTTTCACGGGTAGCTCAGTTCTGTACCTGTAGTTGTGGTGCATTTTCAGCCAGCGCACAAACTCCTTTTGAGGGTATGTACGTGGTGGGTTTTTTTGCCCAACTGAATTCACAGACATTTTTTTCAGGCAGCCTCTGCCACTCAAGTGTTTTTGATGAAGGCTTCTTTTCGACAGCTACAGTTTCTAAAAGGGACAAATTATGCGTCCAGTCCTGCAAGCCTGCCTGCAATGAACGCCTGTAGAAATCAGTGGAGCTTTCACATGGCAGATGGCTCCCTAGGATTGAGTTCTACATAATTTTGCGATATTTTAGCTGGGGATATTTTAGTGGCTTTTTCCCTATGCATGACAGCATGATTTGCTGGCTGCTAGAAAATGTCATCAGACCCTTTCTCATTCCACAGTGAAACCTTTGGATTTTTTTTTGAACAAGCAAAAATGTTTTGTTTCCCTGTTGTATAGGACACTCCTATCTGATGAGAAATATTTCCAGATAAAAACAGTGACAGTAGAAGGGTAGAAGGGCAAAATAGTCATGTTATGTTTCAAAATAGACCTAAAGCCAAAAGAAAAGGGGAAAGGTTTTTCTAAAAGCCTTTAAACAAATGTCCTATTATTGAAAATACTTCTGTCCCTTAAAATCCTTGCAGAGGATTCTCTCATGATTTCATTTTTGGTGTCATCTGATTTCTCCTACAATGTAATAAATGCAAAAACATGATAAATTCACCAGGTTGAGCTTTTTTGCATTCGCTCAAAAAGGGTAGTTGCTTAAGTGTAAATTCAATGGTTACTAGAGATCAGTCCACAGCCAGCCTGCCTCCTAGAAAAACACAGCAAAAGAAAAAAAATCAATGCAAACCTCTCTCTGTTTTGCCAGCATTTGTCTTAGTCCCAGAGAGAATTAACTCATTATCCCTAGCCAGGCCTATATCTGCATGCAGAGATTGCAGCAGATTACTTTGCACTAGTTTTGTCAACAGATTTTGCAGTGTAGATACTTCTCCTTGAAGCTGGTCACACAACTGGTTAGTGGTAACAAGACATATTCTGACCAGCTACTATGGTGCTTACAATGGACTTGCACACCCAACAGATGTTTAAATTCAAGAGACCCGTCCATGAGTGAAGCAAAGGTTGTCTGGCTCCCTGGGCAGTCTATAGAATGACATAGGAGCCCTATTCAGACAGTTTACATTTCCCAGAGTGTCATTCCTGTAGAACGTATACACAGCTATGACTTACCATCTCTGGCTAGTAAGATTGATTCTGCCATCAATTTTTTTGAAGGTAGGTGTAATTTAAGCCTCTATGTCTGTGTTATAGACCGAAATAGGTAGTCTGAATACATCTCACTCCTCCCTAGACTTCGTAGACTGTAATAGCATTTACAGCCCAGACAAATACACAACCCCCTTGGTAGTTTTTTTCATTCTGATCTTGTGAATAATTATTCCCTTTCAATGCTTCCACTTGTTTTCATTAGGCATTCATTCTTCTTTGACCCTTCACTATGATGGATATTCAACAAAACTAAAATTAATGTGGCTTCTTCATTTCCTTCTTTATACAACAGCATAATCAATAACATCAACTGATCTCTGGAGACAGGAACTGCTAGTTAACCTTCCTTGCCACTCTTGGCTGAACAGTTTGGCTTTGCAGGGCATAAGACATTGTAAATTGCAGAAAAATAGTGGCTATCCTTAAAAATATGGTGATACAACAGTGATTTTAACAGTAGGATGTTTTGATTCATTGTTCACATAATAAACACTTCAGGATTTGAGTCTGCGCTATTGAAGAGAGGTTTTTTTGTTCAGAATAATTCTTAACCATTGGATCAATGATACTCTGAGCCAGACACAAGATCAGAAAGGTCTGGAGGCTTGGGGGAGTATTCAGAATCCCATCTGAGGTCTCCATGCAAATTTCATGTGTTGTCCTGCCTGAGCCTGGAAATACAAATGGGAAAAAACCTCCCCAAAAATACAGTACCAGGCATGATATGGGATCAGTCTTTCCTTTGCAGGATGATACTGTATCAAAAAGACAAGAGAAAGTGATAAGAAAGGAAAATGGATAACAAAGAATTTGCTTTGGCAGTTGACAGTCACAAATTTTTTTTGCATCTGGTAACCAACACAGCTAGGGAGGAAGAGTGCTCATTACTGCAGCAGAGACAAGTCAGCATGCGAAGAGTTAATAAGCCTACATTTAGAAAATTAGGGAAATAGGACCTGGCAGAAGCACTTTAAGGCATAACATGCAAAGCCATTTTTGCTTATCAGAGGCATTGCAAACTTTAGTGACATCTGCTTTAGTGACTTTCATTGTTGTCCAGCTCCTCCACAGAGTTCAAAATTGTGTAGCTGAACTGCAAATTGTCTAATATTTCGTGTTGAAGGACTGGACTTCTTTTGCCAACAGAGAAATCAATGGATTATGAGTTCACATTTTCCAAACTCTGTCCAGCCAGCGTGGGTGACCTCTTGCTTACATTCATAAACTTGTAGACCCACTTCAAAATGCCCACCATTCCTAAATACACAAGCAGTACTCTCCATATTTTGGAGGAGCCAGTTTTTTGACACCTTAACATATTGTTGTCTAAGTAGTAACTTTCACATACACATGTGCTAAGCAATACTCCAGAAAAGAGGCAGTATCTTAGTCTCCTTTTATATTCCAAAAACTAAGTTACATATTGGATTGTAACATCGAAACCGATATATCCATGTTGTGGTTGAAGCCCAGCCAGCAACTAAGCCCCACACAGCCACTTGCTCACTCCCCCCTGGTGGGATGGGGAAGACAATCGGAAGAGGAAAAGTGAGAAAACTCGTGGGTTGAGATAAAGACAGTTTCATAGGTAAAGCAAAAGCCGTGCACACAAGCAAAGCAAAACAAGGAATCCATTCACTCCTTCCCATGGGCAGGCAGGTGTTCAGCCATCTCCAGGAAAGCAGGGCTCCATCACACATTAACGGTGACTTGGGAAGACAAACACCATCACTCCAAACGTCCCCCCCTTCCTTCTTCTTCCCCCAGCTTTATATGCTGAGCATGATGCCATATGGTCTGGAATAGCCCTTTGGTCAGCTGGGGTCAGCTGTCCCAGCTGTGTCCCCTCCCAGCTTCTTGTGCACCCCCAGCCTACTCGCTGGTGGGGTGGGGTGAGAAGCAGAAAAGGCCTTGACTCTGTGCAAGCACTGCTCAGCAGTAACTAAAACATCCTTGCGTTATCAACAGTTTCCAGCACAAATCCAAAACATAGCCCCATACTAGCTATTACGGAAAAAAATTATCTCTATCCCAGCCAAAACCAGCACAGCTCCCCAGTACAAGAGAGACATGGACATGCTGGGGAGAGTCCAACAATGGGCCACGAAGATGATTAAGGGACTGGAGCACCTTTCTTATGAGGAAAGGCTGAGAGAGATGGGACTGTTTAGCCTGGAGAAGAGAAGACTTTCTGCCAGCCATCCTTAAAAAGTTTAGTTAGTGTATTGGAAAGTGTAAGAATGTGTTGGTTTTGGCTGGGATAGAGTTAATTTTCTTCATAGTAGCTGGTATGGGGCTATGTTGCTATAAAGCTGGGGGAAGAAGAAGTAAGGGGGGATGTTCGGAGTGATGGCGTTGTCTTCCCAAGTCACCATTACGCGTGATGGATCCCTCCTTTCCTGGAGATGGCTGAACACCTGCCTGCCCATGGGAAGGAGTGAATGAATTCCTTGTTTTGCTTTGCTTGCATGCACAGCTTTTGCTTTACGTGTTAAACCGTATTTATCTCAGCCCATGAGTTTTCTCACTCTTACTCTTCCTATTCTCTCCCCCATCCCACCAGGGAGGGAGTGAGTGAGTGGCTGTGTGGGGCTTAGTTGCCGGCTGGCGTTAAACCACGACAATCCATTAAAGATACTCTCTGCTAGGGGTCCTTAAAAAGTTTAGTTTGTGTAACTCACATCAAAATTCAGTCGCAAAGGAGAGAAAATAGAGAATGTTTATTGTCAGAGGTAACATTTTTTGGAATTGTCATAATGTTTGTAATAATTCATTTTGTGGAGTCACATCTAGAATAAAGGCAACGGTGTTGTCTTCTCCAATCTGGAATTTGAGAGGAGCTAGTCCTTGCAGTGGCAGAAAAGGCAGAGCATCCCTGAGACGCCAGGGATCAGTTCATTGGTTATCAAAAGATATCGTTGGAGAAGTACCAGATTCATGGATTGACCCCTGAAGAAGAGTTGACATATCTGAGATATTCCCTGCCCTGTCTAGAAGGTGAATTCTGACACTACCCAGCAGCATCGTAAAACAGAGATGGTTAAAGAGAGGATAAGTATGTCAAAACAAATTAAGTCTTATATTTTATTCTGAGAAAAATCTTTATTTTCATTCTTTTAGGATGGATTGGGAAGGGAAAAAAAGCTGTTTTGATGAAAAAAAATTCTTGTTCCACCAGTTAATTTGATTGGTGCATAAAACATGAAAGTACAGTGCTTTTTGTACACCAGTGACAGAAAATATATTTAGATTTTTCCATTTGAATTTTTGTATCATTAATTAAAAGGATCAACATTCTTGAATTCTTTTAGTAAAACTTTCATCTTAATTGCAAAATCCTTTTTCACAGGGGAAAACATTTTGATAGAAAATTGTCAATTTAGCCTGATGTAAATGAGAATTAAATCCTTCCATGTTGGTGGAGAATAACAATGATGTAAATGAAATTATAATGTACTGGGGAAAAGCAAGTTTAATTTACAGGAAGCAAAAGCCTTAGTGGCTGTTCAGCTGAAAATCCGTAACATCCTTCCAAAGGCTCAGTCTGAGTTGCATCCAATGTTTTAGCTGCTTACGAGATCCAGATTTTAATTCAGAAGACGGAACTGTCTTGACCAAAACTTCTGCGGTGTCATGTTTCCAAGTTGTTACCCATTCCAGGAGATGCTAACACAGGCAGATTGTGAAGGGCTGATACCTTCCAATACTTCGATGCTGTTCCATGAACATTAACTGAGCTGAGATTATTTTATTTTTATTATTTTCATCTTCCAACCATGATAAACAGGAAACCCAGTTAATTAATCCATGTATTTCATGGACTGTCAATATTGAAAAAAGATGAGTTTTGGTCAATATTTTGCATCTAATTCTTACTAACATTTGAACAACAGACCTGTACAGATGCTCTACTTCATTGATAGTGAGTTTGAAGTACGCACACTATTGCTTGGACACTATTTCCAAGAATGAAATGAAAAATAAAAATATTCTTAATCTAAGAACAGAAAAAATGTCATTTGATTGCTCTATTTACACTAGATGCTTATAAGAATAATATTGATTATACAATTCATGCATTATTATGCAATCGTAATTAATATTATTGATTCAATTAATTTGTTGGTATTTAAGTAGACTCCTGCTGAAAACTGTTTGCACTTGATTTGTGTTTGAAAATGTTTAAAAAAAGCTGAAGTACAACTGAATAACAAACTGTATGGGTATTTCACTGACTAACCAGTCTTGTGACTTGTTATCTAAGAGTAGCACTGCCTGAAAACAATTTTATAGAAGAGCTTCCTGACAAAAGTGCAGTTTCATTATTTTCAAAATACTTAATCTATTGGTTTTGAGAAAATGTACTATGAAAAAAGTAAAAACAAGATTTATTGCTTCTTAATTGGTTTAATTTACTATCCTATTCAAATGCATTGACTATTGTATTATATGTGATGAACATTTTAATATAACAGAAAATCCAAACAAAATATCTAAAATGATAACTGGAAACTCAGAATTTTAAGCTGAGGGATTTTTATGTTGTTAGAATGATGTTATTGAGGTCAGAATAAAATAACAATAGATAGATTGCTGAAATAGATTACTTCAATGAGCATGTACTATTTTCTGGAATTTTTATTCCATGAGAAATTTTGGAATTCCAGCTCACCATTTCAGTTAATTCAGAGCAGAGAAAAAGGAAAATATCACTCAAAATTGAATGGCACTGCACAATAAATGGAATTAAAAACTATGAAAAAAGAAGATGGAAAATCTTGGTCTGTGAGGTTGCACTTTTTATGCATAAAGACATGTATTATGTTAACAAATCTGCATATGTGCACATGTTAAAGGAAAACAAGGATTTTGACATGACATTTAAAATATTCAGGGGTTCATCCTCTGTATTGCCTTAGCTTGGAGAGTATATTTATCACTTTTATGAGGACACATAATTTATACCTACTCTTCACTTGACCCAAGCCACTAAAGCAAACGGATTACCATCAGTTCGTCAGTTTATACAAAGACTCTTTTCACTGACAATGCACTGCTCCAGCACAATAACCTAACAAAGGCCCCACATAAAAGACTTTGTAGTGTATTTTTAGGATACTTTGTATAATTTTGATCTACTTCAGTATACTTTGCATACCTTCTCTGTGTTGGTATTATTTGAGTTTTAACTACAGTGAACTTTGTATAAAACTACAGAGGAACCAAACAGGGAATTAAAGAAAAAAAAAGAAGAATCCCTTCTATGCTTTCATTTGTGGTCAGTCACCACTGTACTCCCTCTCATTTCTTTTGAGATTTGTAGCCAAGAGCAGATCTACAGCCATCTGTTTTTAATCTGCTATTCAGGATGATAGTCTGTGGATCAATGAACTCTAGCCATAGTCTATAGAGAAACTGCAAATCTTTTTGGTATAATTTCCAGAGGATAATAATATTCACAAGAGACTTCTTTTGCCTTCCTTATCTGCAACTACAGTTTTTCATAAAAGAATGGTATCATAGCTGCCTGTTCCAACAATTGCTTCTGTCATGATGCATTATTGCCAGCGAGCTAAACAATTGAAGTCATAAATCTCTGAGCTTTTAACTACGCTACCACTGCCCAAAGGAGATTTTGTGAGACAGCAGTGAGCTAAAGAGAGTCAAGTGACTAAATGCAAGAGGGTAAAATGGGACATACAAGCTTTCCTTCTAAAATATTGTTTGGATTTTCTTGCAAGAAGAACATAGCATGAAATAAAGTTCCTTGGCAACTCTGAAATTAAACAGGGTGCACTTGCTTCAGTTAATGCCCAATAGATACTAACCATACTGACAAAAATGAGTAATTCTACTGACTGTACATTACACTGAGAAAAACATTTCAGCAGGAAATAAAAACTACTGCTTGCTGTCCTAGTGCCCATTGACTTGGCACCTGCTGGGAATAAAATGCACAAATGCATACACTAAAAAGTGCTAATCGCCCTGGCTATCATATAGTTCACCCGATTAGCACTCCCCTACACACACACTTTTGTGCATGACTTGCAACCGTCCTGCCAAAGCCAAAAAATATGTGGCTTATTAAACCCCTGAGAGGGGTCTGCAGTGCTGCTGCTTCTCCCCTCCCCGCCCTGTCCTGAAGAAAAAGAGGGGAGAGTATTTTGAACTGAAGTAGATACAGGTTCTCCATTCCTGAACTGAATTCAACACAATACTGCTGGACAACGCAGTACTCTCCCCAGAGCTGGCTGAAATCCCTTGACCCTAAAGGATGCTCATTCCCACATACGCATTGCCATTCCTTGCAGAGGGGCATGAAGGCATGACAAGTCAGCCTACCAAACTGCTCCAAATAAAAATAAATAAGCAGCAGTCCTAATCTGTTAACTCTTCCAACATGCTTTGTTATTTCGTTCAGAAATCTGTCCGAAACAAAACCAGCACAAACTCAGGAACACTTTCTGATCTGAAATGCAGGCCTCCTATCCGAATTACTGCACTTAAAAATCCTTGTTGATGTGAATACCCATCTTTTCAAATTATTGTTATATATCCCATGTAAGCTGCAGCTTCCTCATGTCTCCTGAGAAAAACCTAAGCTGACCATGCTTTCAGATTCTTGCAACATTATTGAAGTATGTTGAGATTCCACATTTTAAATCTGAACAGCTGAATTCTCCCCTTAGATACATAAATGCAATTCCCACTGAAATCAATTAAAGCTGTCTTGAAATCTCACAGAGTACCCTAAGCTTTACATCTATTTATATCTTGGAATTAATTGGAGATATATCATCTGAATTGTCTAATGGAATGATGAATCGCCCCCATTTCATTATCTGGAAGGAAAGTTTGGATGCTTGATCCACAGCTTTTCACTTGCCGTAAATTTTCAGAACCGCAGCTTCTCTGTACACCTTCATTTGTATAAATTATTTCAATTTCATGGTGCTAATCCTCTTTTTTAGTGAGCTTTATATGGATTTCCTGTCAAGAAAGAACTATGGGAAAAAAATTGTATTTTAAGTTTTAACCAAGGTTACTCTTACATAAAATATTTCTACTCTATAATATTATGGAGAACATTTTACAACAAAACAGATTTTATAAGAAATCAGAAGGGCTATGGTACTAACCTGGGAAGTATTTGCCAGGGAAATGACTATGATGATGGAAATTCAAATTGTTGGGGAGTAGTGCTTGCCCCATCCAGGTCAATAGAGTTTTTACCACTGATTTTTGTGCTGGGCAGGATTTCACTCTGCTCAAGGGGTGGGACTTCTCTCTTGCCAGCAGAATCTTTAGAGCATCTGAGAAAAAAATGGAATGGAAATTTCTTCAAAAATATTATTTCAAGAGTGCCTAGAAACACTGGTAAGCAAGTTGCTGATTCTAAAATGACTTTTTACTTCCAAGCTGTCTCCGTTTTCTATTAAAAGTAGTAAGGATTCTAAGCTTATACAAAATATTCCAAATTAATTACAAAATATTTTGTCTGAAGCAATTTCTGAGATATTACTTTCATTGCTTTAATATAAATGTTTTCTTGGTTTTACCGGTTTTAATTTGGATTGAAGTAAAGTTAGGCTGGGGTGGAAAATCCATTTTTAAAGGCATATGTGGCTGGGACATATAAGTACAGGTCAGAATCTATCAGTAGCCCTTCTAGATAGCCAGTCCGAAGCAGCGTTGTTGAGAATGGAGTGTGAGGAGTCATATAACCAGGAGGTAGCACCTAGAGCCAGGGACAGGGGAAAGCAGCTTTTCTGTCTTCCTTTCATTTCTACCACAGAGCTAGTTAGCTTCAGCTTTACATAAGAAATTGCCTTCCTGACCATACTTTTAATAGAACAGCCATAAACTTTTAATTAAGAGATAATCTGAATGAAACAGAATATTTTCATAGAGTAATAGTCTCCTGCTGTCAGGCAGGCAAGGCATTTACTGAAATGAGATTTATCTTCAAAGCAGAAGATATCGATCATGTGCTATTACAATAACAGTATTATTTCTTTTACCAGGTGATTGATGGTGATGCAATGATTTTGATTGATGGATGTCACTACACAGGAGAGACAGTGGTTTAATGCAGTTACTCAATAGCAGACCTCTGAATAGTTCAAGTCATAATTGCCCCTTCTGGGGGTCAGAAAACTAGGATATTTTAGAAAACAGTGGATATTTCTTCCATAGAACAAATTTTTCATTTAAAATACCATATGATTAGGATACTTCTTAATCAATGAGCTTATAAGTACTTAACTACAATAATTTTAAATTCTTTCAATAATTTTTTCCTAGCAATAAAACAATTTTACTAATAAAGTGTAAGAAAGAATAAAGAATAATTTTTTACATCCATCCTCAGAGTTTCATCCATGATTCATGAAGTGTTTCTATGAACACAGAGTGCACCTGCTGTAGTCACCCAGCTGTGTATTTTTGGGTGTGATTTCATTTGCCCACAAATTTCCTACTGGGGACTCCTGTGCCCCTCTCCCAGGGGTATGAGAATCTCAATAATCTCTTAAGATCGGTGAGGGATTGTGTGTGTGTCTGTGAGGGGGGAGACACTCTCCCTCCTGGTCATCACTCAAGGCACAGCCCTGCCTAATCTTACTTGTGTCATCCATTTCCCCCTTAAAAATATCTACAGTTCATTCATCCTTTCTCGACATATAAAGAAAGTATATGAAAATATACTCCTTTAAATACAGGTGGGAAAAAACAGTTTTCTTTTATGCTGGCCATTTTGTGCCAAAAGCTGTTGGCAAGATATCCTTTTCAAGAAAAATGGTAAGAACTCTAGCTATGGTTTCCCCTCTTTTTTTTCAATTTATTTTATGTCTTCTTCCTGAGGACTTGGTATGTCTCACAAACCACTGAATCTGCCCTAAATATTGTGGTCTATTAATTTTCCAAAGTTTTGGGCCTTTCTGCCCTGAACAAAACAATACACTGATATTGGGTAAAAGTGCTTAAGTGTTTTTATCTTTATTTCTACATATTTGATTAATTTACTGGGGTTTTAGCAGCTGTGGAAAAATGTTTGTTTCCTGTAGCCTGTTAGATATTGTGGTGAGTTGGGAACCTTACAGAAAAATGAGAAATGGTACTCATCTCTATTTTCACAAGTTTGTTTAATTGACTCTAAGTCCTCTGTATTTTCAAAGAAAAATAGATACAGGTAAATATAAATAAAGCATTTTAAAGTTTGAAAAGAATATTTTGCAAAAGATAGGGCATGACAGGTCTGGCACTGTCTGCCAAAAGTAGATCCATGCTGTGGGTACGTAATTAACCAGACCTGCTAAACTCAGTGCTTGTATTCCCTAACCAGTGACCAAGAGAGGTAAGGGGCTTTGAAGATCTCGAGAGGCTGATTTTTTTTCTGGCAAGTTGAGGCATCTAATGAGCAACAGCCTCCCCTCTGGGGGCCTTAAAAGGAACCTTTAAAAAACCTTTAAAAGGTTTCCAATTGATTATGCAGGATATTGCTTTAGCCAGACAGAGTATGCCAAAGTTTAGGTGCCCATCTTTGGTCACCCTTTTGACCAAATATTGCATCCCTCCTGCTCCTGCTGTAAGGAGGGAAGAAGGAGGACAGGGACAGGGTGCATGTACTGGAGTTTTGGCTTTCACCAAGCATTTTCTTGGCACACATTTTGCTCTCCATGTCTACTCTGGGTATCCGCCCCAGCGAGTGTGGGCTTGTGTTGTCACATAATAGCTATGTTATAGTGAGATACAGGGATGTGCCGAAGTTTGGGCATGAAATGAGGAGCTAGGATACAAGTCAGAATGAATACAGGACTTCCCTTCTATTTTTAAACCTATCTTTGTTGCCTTGCTAGGTAGGATTGAGCAATCTTGGTGTTTGAGAGCCTCAGAGAGCTGCATCTTTTACCTCCCCTCTTGCGCGGCTTGCCGGCCTCTCCCCCCCCCCCCCCCCCACGGCATCGGTAAGGATGCTGCTGGCCTGCCATGGCGCCTGGGCAGCTGCCTGTCCCCTGGAATCCCACAGCCATCAGCCCTGTCCTGCTCTTTTCATCCACGGGGGAAAGGCAAAGCAGAGAGCTCTGTGTCCTCAGCGGGTGGCGAAGGCGAGCCCCCTCCCCGCTCCTCGGCTCCTGCCCGGGAGCGGCGAGGGGCCTCTGGAGGCTCTCGCTCTCGCCCGGTGCCTGCCCGGGAGCGGCGAGGGGCCTGTGGAGGCTCTCGCCCGGTGCCTGCCCGGGAGCGGCGAGGGGCCTGTGGAGGTTCTCGCCCGGTGCCTGCCCGGGAGCGGCGAGGGGCCTGTGGAGGCTCTCGCCCGGTGCCTGCCCGGGAGCGGCGAGGGGCCTGTGGAGGTTCTCGCCCGGTGCCTGGCAGCTACGCCGGCTCCGGGGGCCGCCGGGCTCCGTGTGGGGGCACAGGCGCTTCCCGGCGCCCTTGTTTCCCGCCTCGCTTGGCGCCGCCAGGGAGGCCGCCGGGGAGGCCGCCTCTCCCTCCCCATCCTCCCCGCCGCTCACACTGCAGGCGCAGCTTGCCCTTCATTTGAATAAAACCATCATCAAAACCATTCGGTTGAGTCGGCTATTAAACCACTTAATTCCAAAATCCATACCATGGGTGATTTAGAAAGGACAATTAAAAAGCCAGAGAACAGTCTGTATGGTTTTTTTATTGTGAACTTCATCAGCCCAGAGTGCCGCTTGCCATCCGCTCTGCTAATAAAAGGCTTGATACACAAATTGAAATAGTGTTTTATAGGTGCCTGCTCCTCTACCCTAGCCTGTCAGAAAATGTTTCCTTGGATATAAATCACTCATTTATTTTATTTTATTTTATTTTATTTTGTTCTGACTGCAGATTTAGGGCTAGAATAAGAGTGGCCATGACATAACCAACAGAGAGAGAAAGGCAATGAAACAATCACCCAGCGGGAGCCGTGTGGCTCTTCGCGGCTGGGTGCAAGACCAGCCCCGGCTGTGCTGGGAGCTTAACACCCTTCTCCTGCTCAACGTAAAGCTGCAGCAGGGCTTGGGAACGAGCCAGCTCCATCACAGCTCTGCTACTGCAACAGCGAATGCCGAACACAGCCCCTGCTCAGGACCGGGACCAAGGGTTCGATCTCACGCTTGCCAGTCAAAGGCAAAGAAGATAGGACTTATATCTGCAATTAAACTGGACAAAATTCTGCTTTAACATCTATTAATTCCAGAGTAACAAAGCTGAGAGGAGAGTGACTAAAATAAGAGTCACAGCAGGACTAATCTGAAGTTAATTTTTTGTTCTCATGTTGTCCTCCTGGCTGCTCAAAAAAACCCTAATATCATGCTAATGTTCCTTTTCACAGACACCGCATGAGACTTGCCTGTTCACATCCTGCAGCGTCTGAACGAGAACCTGGCCCAGATCGTACGTTCTGCGTCTCCATCTGTGCTGGTGGGTCAAACTGCTCTGTGAAAAGAGCTCTCCCATAGCTCCTCATATTCAGCTAAACCGGCGAGAATCTGAAGTGCCAGGAATCTGGATTGAACTCAGCTTTCCCTTTGATTAAAGAAATCCACATAAACGCACAACTGAAAACCTTCCCCTCTTTCCCCAGGTGAGAAGGAGGGCGAGTTGGAGCGGTGAGTGGGAAGGGCTTTGCCCTCGCTGCGGGAGCGGAGCGGTGGGATGGTGCTAGAGCAGCAGGAGTGGGAGCTGCCTCCCATGCCTGGAGTGGAACTTAGCAGAGAGAAGTCCCCCAAAAGAGCTAATCTAGCCCACAACAGACATCCCTGACTGTGGGCCTTTGTGAAAACACTTTCTCTCGTGTTCTTCTCTTTGACAATTGCCAAGGCAGCGCTCCACACTGGATAGCATTAGTGGAAGTGTGTTTCCTTGCAGTTTCTACAACCGTCTGGTTTTCTACTTCTCTCCCCCTTTCCGTTTCCTGTTGGCACTGCATCCTAAACTCCTAACCTCTTACACACATGCACAGTTTTTTTTCACTTGCTGGGAGGTGCTGCACAATGAGATCCATGTAGTGAGAGTTCAGTTGCTATATGTTGGAGCACCGCATATGCTAGCCAGTTTTCTCACCCACACCCCTCTCCGTGGGATTTCTCAGCACACTTGCTTCCCAGCTCCTGCACTCAACATGTGGTGCAAAGTGTAGTGGAATATCCGGGTCTGAGGCCCTGCAGTGTACAGGAGGACTCTTCCTGACTTGTATTAATATTGCTGCCAGTGAAATCTGTGGCATTTTGATTGCTTTGGATCTCCAGTGCCGAAACGTGTTTCTCTCTGCTTACCCATATGACTCTCCTTTCAGCTTTTTGTCTTCACATGAAAGAGAGGGCAAAAAAATTCTTTTGATGTTTTTGAGAATATTGCAAGATATTCTGAAGAAAACACCATTTCATTTGCTCAGGCTCTTGTTCATACAGGCTTTCATGACTTCCAGGATTGACTATTTTAATTTGTTCCTGGTGGTGTTCCAGATTGTTTGCTAAACTGGCTGCAGATGGTTTTGAATGTTGCTGCTGCCAGAATTGTTACTAGGACTTGATCTACAGATCATATTTCTCCAGTCTCACGTTCCCTCTACCCTGGTGCCTGTTAAGCAGCATATGGCTTTAAAATTCTTTTACTGACTTATAAAGCTTGCAGTGGCCCTGATTCACGTTACCTTCCTGACCTTTTAACTCTTTAGACTTTGGCTTAGGCTCACGGCTTATCTGATGTAGTGTCCACTGGCAGTTCAGAGCCAGCATGCAGAAACCAGGGTCGAGTATGGCATGGCTTGTCATGCTTTTCTGTAACTTCAGTGAAGTGAAGGAGCGGGTTGGTTTTTTGCTTCTGTTGCCTAATATTCAAATGGTTATCCCAAGCTTTACACTAAGCTTTTCTACATAGATTTACACACAGACACAGGCACACACAAGTCAACATACAAACAGTACACTGCTCCTTTAAAATTGAAAACTGCAAACAAAAGCACTTTGATTCCCAGCTGATGTACAAGAGAAATGATCTAATAAATTCTGGAGAGCCACTTCCCCACTACACTGAGTGAAGAGGGAGAGCTCCTTGTATGTGCATGGCATGAAAATATTGGGAACACCACCTTCTTTGATTTGCACGCCCTTCAAATATTCTGATTACTGGAAGTTCAGGAGTGTCGCTCTTAGCTTTCTGTCAACTTTGTGTCACCTCAGCTGAAAAGCAGGTATGCAAAAGCACTGCCTTGCCTGGGTATATTTAGTCACACGGTGTTTGGTTCCCCCTTAAATAGCTAGACGCTGTTGCTGGTTTTCATCCCTGTCAGATGCAGAATGAAGGACAAGAGAAGGGAACTGGGCTCTTTTCACCTGTAACTGGAAGTGCTTATAGAGCTTTTATTGTGCTGGTACAGCACAAATGCACAGTGGGTGAAATTTTGTATTTACTGAAATCCATGGGAATTTTGTCAGTGGCTTTATTACAGTCAATGCTTTAAGGAGTGAGGCTTAGAAGCAGCTTGGGTTGCTAAGGTTGGCAAGTGCATGGAAAGAGTTCTTGCTGTCAACAGCCCAAGTCAGGATTGCTCTGAGAGCCACTGAGATGTAATCAGGGGGTGTCATAATTTTAGAGCTCTCTTCCAGAGAAGAGCCACTCTGCAAGCCTAACTTCTGGCATTTATTTTTCGAGGGTTAGTCCAGGGTGTATTCCAGTCCTCCTGCTACCCTTAAGCCCCTCTGGAGCACTGAGATGTTTGTCTCCATCTGGAAGGAATTCAAAGTGCTCCCTTCTGCTTCCACCTCAATCTGCAAAACCAGACCAGGAACCCCAGTGCATTCCAATCCTCTGCCTTCACTGACTGCAATGCAGTTATTTCTGAGAAGATACATAAGAGTTTCTTTCATCTGAGTAGCTCTGACTTTACAGATCTCTTTTTCTTCTTAGTCTCCCCAGTTTGATTCTCTTGGTGAGCTCCTGTATCTTTTGTACTTACTCCTTTTTATGCTGTCTTTCTACAAGCTCTCTTCTGTTCTACTTTCCCTATGGAAAACCATCCCAGCCTTTTTTGCTTCTCTTACTTCTTCCGGAGTTGATCATAGTTGCATATTATATTATCCTGCAGAAATTTAAAAAAAAAAAAAAAAGAGGAAAAATTGGACTAGGAAAAAAAGGGGAATAAAAAAAGAAAAAAATAGAGAAATTTGAAAACTTATCTCCACTGCCCTTTAATCTGACTGCATTCTGGCTGTTTTGCTTTTGTATTGCTCTGTCAAAAAAAATGGGGAGGAAAGGGAAGAAAGAACGGAAACATCAGCACGTCTTCATAAAAATCCTTCTCTCAAGAGAATTGTATATTTTATGGAAAAAGAAGTCAAAGTTCAGATTACTTTTTGGAGCATAGAATATATTAATTTTATTCCTGTATGGTAAATTCATCGAAGGAAAATTGTAGCGCTCTATAAAAAGTTAGAGTGCCCTAGCAGAGTTTATGAAGTATACGGAAAAGAACTGTAGCTATAGGGCAGGGAACATAAGACATAGGACATGGAAATTCATTAAAGTTCATAACAATTTACAGCTGTGATGTTGAGGCCAGATGACTTATGAAGTCCCCAGGTATACAAGCAGGTCAGCGGTAAGCAGAAATTAGGAGTTACTTTTCTCCTGTGTGTGCACTGGTAAGACTAAAATGAGAACATGGCACATGGGTCTACAGTCGGCTTTTTAAACAAGATGTTGAGCAATTGGAAAAAAAGAGTATAGGAAAAGGAGGAAAAAGAGTAAACAAAATTATCTGAGAGCTAGAGAAGTTACTTTGCCTTCACAAACTTGAAGCTCAGTGTGTTTATTCAAGTGAAAAGATGGATGTTGAAGTAATCTTTAATCAAACATACGGCCACAACAAGAGTTATGGCTGGAATCTCTGGCCAGATGAAGTCAGAAAAAAACATGAAACATACTCTGAGCAGCAAGGCCAAGTAACTGCTGCAACATAATACCAAAAAACCAGTGGTATTGCCTAAACAAGTCTGAATGCTTTTCTGGAAGACTTGTGTTGACTCAACACAAGTTTTACTTTAGTCACACATATTACTGAGCTCACTCAGTATGTGAAGACTGGATGAAACTCTGGGATGTGCAGGAGAACAGACTAAAAGAGATGTTGGTCCATCCTGGCCTTAAACTTCAGCAACCTGGGAGATGACTTACTGGGTAAGGCCAGGTTTCTGTCACCCCTTGCTTCACACATAAAGGTGGAAAAACAACCCTGAGGAATTATCTGTCTTTGCTTTTAAAATGAAGAAAACAATGAATATCAGTCTTTTTACAGAAGTAGTTAAAATGCATTTCAGCAGATCCTTTCAGTTCCTTTGATTGAAGTTAAATGCCTTAATATTTCCAAATACAAATGTCTGATTTTGGTGTGTTGACTTGAACATTTTAGTTCAGGAGTCAGAGGGACTCTAATTCCTCGTGGGAACTGTAGTTCAAATGCAGCGTTCTCATTTTTCCACTGTGTTTTGGGGTCTCCAGCTGAATTGGATCTTGTCTGATGTTTCAGCTTCAGGAATGTCTATGGTGTAGCTCAGTAAAGGAAGCTTTTGCAAAAAGAAGAACTGGGGCATGCATTATCTGAACTAAACTCCCGTGAGGGATTGCTATGACTTTGTGACCATGAAGTAAAGTTTAAATGATCTGGTCTGAAGTGTTTTAACTAAAATGTTTCCCTTGGAGTCAGTGTTGCCTGATGAAGACTCAGAAACTTCAAGGAATATTATTAATATATCCTCGCATTAAAGTTCAGTTTTGCAGAAAATGCATTTTCAGTGAGAAAGCATTCATGGAAATTTCCTGACTAGTTTTATTTAAGAACTAGAGAACCAGCTCTTAATTGAAAGGGGGAGAGTGCCAAATATTAACACCCCCAGGGACAGCAAAACTGATTAAATACGTGTCTAATGTTCTGTTTCTAATCCAAGGGAAACTGTATCGACGGCATACATGTTGTTTTAAGTTCTTTTCATTTTTATGAAAAAATGTGTAAGTAAAACAGCATGTTCTTTATGCTGGGGTCCCATTCCCTCGGGTTGCTCCCGTTGTGCTCACGGCACATAAGCACTGCTCTTTTCTCGAGCAAGCAGATGCGCCAGCAACGTGAGGACTAGAAACAACAATGAAGAAAACACTGAAGTGGTCTTTGTGTGCACCTGACTAACTGCTAGGTCATGAGCCACAGCGATCTAGAGACCTGAGCTCTCTTACACAGCCATGGTTATAGATTCCATTGACTTCCCATGCAGTGCTCACTTTTACCCTCTTACAGTGCTGGCTGTGGCAGTGAAACTATCAGGCTATGCTGAGGCCATAAAAAGACAATCATCCTCAGTGACTTGTCCTTTCCTGAAGCTACAGCTGGTATGAACAGCCCCACTTGATGACTAAAATGGATGGCATGGCATACTGAAAATGGCAGGTTTGCTGCTGAAAAAATCCAGCTTTTCTCCAAATCACAGCATCACAGATTGGGTGAAGTTGGCAGGGACATCTAGAGGTCATCTGGTCCAACTGCCCCTGCTCAAGCAGGGCCACCTAGAGCCAGTTGCCCAGGACCATGTCTAGATGGCTTTTGAATATCTCCGAAGATGGTGACTCCACAACCTCTCTGGGCAATCTGTGCCAGTGCTTGGTCACCCTCACAGTAAAAAAGTGTTTCCTGATGTTCAGAGGGAACCTCTTGTGTTTCACTTTGTGCCTGTTGACTCTGGTCCTGTCACTAGGCACCACTGAAAAGAGCCTGTCTCCGTCCTCTTAACACTCTCCTTTCAGGTATTTGTACACAACAATAAGATCCCTCCCAAGCCTTCTCTTCTCCAGGCTAAACAGTCCCAGCTCTCTCAGCCTTTCCTTATAAGAAAGATGCTCCAGTCCCTTAATCATCTTCGTGGCCCATTGTTGGACTCTCCCCAGCATGTCCATGTCTCTGTTGTACTGGGGAGCTGTGCTGGTTTTGACTGGGATGGAGTTTTTTCCATAATAGCTAGTATGTGACTATGCTTCAGATTTGTGCTGAAAACAGTGTTGATATAACACAGGGATGTTTTTGTTACTGCTGAGCAGTGCTTACACAGAGTCAAGGCCTTTTCTGCTCCTCACCCCACCCCACCCGCGAGTAGGCTGGGGGTGCACAGGAAGCTGGGAGGGGACACAGCTGGGACAGCTGACCCCAGCTGACCAAAGGGCTATTCCATACCATATGGCATCATGCTCAGCTTATAAAGCTGGGGGAAGAAGAAGGAAGGGGGGATGTTTGGAGTGATGGCATTTGTCTTCCCAAGTAACTTTTACGCGTGATGGAGCCCTGCTTTCCTGGAGATGGCTGAACACCTGCCTGCCCGTGGGAAGGAGTGAATGAATTCCTTGTTTTGCTTTGCTTGCGTGCATGGCTTTTGCTTTACCTATGAAACTGTCTTTATCTCAACCCATGAGTTTTCTCACTTTTACTTTTCTGATTCTCTCCACCATCCCACCAGGGGGGAGTGAGCGAGTGGCTGTGTGGTGCTTAGTTGCCGGCTGGGGTTAAACCACAACGGTCCTTTCTGGCACCCAATGTGGGGCTCGAAGGGTTCAAGATAGCAACAGGTTTGATTGGAATGTGCTAGCTGGAATTTATATCTGTTATTGCTGTTTAGCTATTAATTGGCAGGCTTCTGTGCTTGCCATGGGGCTTGCTTGCCTTACTGTATATTAGAGTCTAGTGCTCGTTAGTGGCTGCTTTTTGTTTTCGCTGCTTGCTGTCCTGCTGTGCTGATCATCTTACTCTGCTGTGCCTGGGAACATTTTGATAACAGCCATGGCAATTTGCCTGGGCTGGCAGATGGCCAGGGCATCGCTGCTGTTTCTGTGCTGCTGTACTGGACAGGCTGGAACTCCAGGGTGAACTCGAGTCGAAGGGACTGTGACCTGTGGATAACTCCATGCAGGAGCAGGACACCCCAAAGAGTCCGTGGCCTTGGGTAAGCCCATGCCAGAACAGGTACATCTTGAAGCGTCTGTGGCCATGGTTATGTCTGTGCTGCAGCAGGTGTACCTCTGAAGGGATTGGGGCCCAAGGATAAGTCCACGCAGGAGAAGGTACACCTCAAAGCATCTGTGGCTGTGGATCAGTCCATGCTGCAGCAGGTACACCTTGAAACATCAGTGGCTGTGCATGAGGTCGTGCTGGAGCACCTCAAAGCATGTGGCCATGCATAAGCCCACGACAGAGCAGGTAAACCCCTGGAGGGACTTCAGCCATGGGTAAGGCCATGTTGGAGCAGGTTTACTTCTGAAGTATCCGTGGCTTTGGGTAAGGCCACGCTGGATCAGGTATATCTCTGAAGGCATTGTGGCCCATGGAGAAGACCACGCTGGAACAGGTGCACCTCAAAGCGACTGTGGCTGTGGATAAGTCTATGCTGCAGCAGGTATACCCCTGGAGAGACTGTGGCTCGTAGATAAGGCTCCACTTGGAGCAGGTACTCCCCTAAGGGACTGCAGTCTGTGCGTAAGTCCAAGCTGGAGCAGGGGCAAGGGGAGGAGTTCATTGCAATGTTAAACCCTATGGTCTGGTCCAAAGGGACCAGGGGTGGAGATTGTAATGGAAATACCTTTAAATTGTTGTAAGCGGGGATTTGAGTTGCATGTTATAGGAATTACTATAGCAGGAACCAATGGATGACAAGCCTTTCAAGAAGCAGTGCAAGTGCAGCAGTGACCCGACCTGAGCTGGCTTTGGTGCCCAGTAACTCCACACAACACACCACCTCTCCTGTCCTGAGTGACCGCCATGACAGATGGAGCCCAAGTCATGGACTAAATGAGCTCCATGGATATTTTGTGAACATTTGTGGACATTTGTGGACATTTTACAGACATTTTATAGGGGTGGTCCATAGACTAAGGGAATGATATCTGTGTATTATATCAAAGGATGGGAAGGGGAGTAGTGATTAATAAGGATGTATTGGATAGTGTGGGACCTGAACATGACGTATATGGTATGGAATAAGGGGTGGAGAATGTGCTGGTTTTGACTGGGATAGAGTTAATTCTCTTTACAGTAGCTAGTATGGGGCTATGTTTTGGATTTGTGCTGGAAACAGTGTTGATAACACAGGGATGTTTTCATTACTGCTGAGCAGTGCTTACACAGAGTCAAGGCCTTTCCCACCCCTCACCCCACCAGCGAGTAGGCTGGGGGTGCACAAGAAGCTGGGGGGACACAGCTGGGACAGCTGACCCCAACTGACCAAAGGGCTATTCCATACTATATGGCGTCATGCTCAGCATATAAATCTGGGGGAAGAAGAAGGAAGGAGGGGGACATTTGCAGTGGTGGCATTTGTCTTCCCAAGTCACCATTACGCGTGATGGAGCCCTGCTTTCCTGGAGATGGCTGAACACCTGCCTGCCCATGGGAAGCAGTGAATGAATTGCGTGTCTTGTTTTGCTTGCGTGCGCAGCTTTTGCTTTACCTATGAAACTGTCTTTATCTCAGCCCATGAGTTTTCTCACTTTTACTCTTCCAATTCTCTCCCCCATCCCACCAGAGGGGAGTGAGCAAGTGGCTGTGTGGGACTTAGTTGCCAGCTGGGCTTAAACCATGATAGGAGCCCAGAACTGGACACAGGACTCCAGGTATGGCCCCACCAGTGCTGAGTAGAGGGGAAAGATTGCCTCCCTTGACCTGCTGGTAATGATTTGCCTAATACAGGCCAGGATACCTTTAGCCTTCTTTGCCATAGGGGCACATTGTTGGGTCATGTTCAACTTGGTGTCCACCAGGACCCCCAGGTCCCTTTTTGCAATGCTGTTTTCTACCTGGGTGGCTCCCAGCATATAGTCATGCATGGGGTTGTTCCTCCCCAGGTGCAGGGCTTTGCACTTGCCCTTGCTGAACTTCATGACGACTTCCTTATAAAACTAGGTGTTACCAGCTGATAATCTTTGCTGGACAGACACAAATTACATTAAAATATAGTAGATAATCTAAAGAAAATAATTCTGATCTTCTATAAACACTTACTGCTTATGTATCCACCAGCGGCACTATTAGAGTCATTAAAATACCTTGCCTCCTGCTATACACAATCCACCTTTTCCAGAAAATGTGCATGCCATTGATCAATATACCCTAACCATGATGAAAATCTGAAGAAGTGGAGCTATTGAGTCTACCCTTAACACTGAAATAACATTACCAAAGCTTTCAAATCCCTGCTGCCAAGAGGAGAAAGCAAACGTCTTGGGTTTTGTCCCTTGACTTACTACCGTTGCTGCACATGCTGAGAGGCACAATGTACCATCTCTGAAAACAAATCCACATCTCTATAGTACAGACCTTTAACTTACTGACAGTGATCAGATGGTCTATTGCAATACAGCCAAGTAACTTAAGGAGATAGGGATGAGAGTCCAAATTGCCTTAGCAGCTCTAGCTTCTCAATGTTTTTAAATTTGTAGGATAGGTTATAGCAATGTTATTGTAATAACTGTAATATCAGCTGTCTTAGTGCTCATTAAGTTACACCAAACTACATGATTTTTTTTTAAATGTATTGCATATTTATACGTATGTGTGTAGATATACAGTTTTTAAAAATTAAATTTGTAAGATGGCCAGCTGACACAAATCTAGGTACTGTGCCACACTGTACTGGTACCTATTTCCTGGAAAGGCTGATGGATAATTGTAACTCTGGCAAATATATTTGCTTAGGTGCCTCTAAGGCTGAAAGCCATCTTTATAATCTGAAGTGTTAAATACCTTTTAAAAAAAAATATCTCATCCAAAAGTCACATGTAAATGTAGGCAAAGGTTAAATCAAATCTGAACCTCTTTTACGGTACAGAAATGCAGAGCTGAGGTCACATTAAAACCACAATCCAGTTCTGTAGACAAAACCCTGAGAAAAAACAGAAATTCTGAGAAAAACTCATCCATCCATAACAAGCAGGTTCTTCTCATCAGTGAACACAAAACCAGAGAAGCAGAATAGGCCGGCGAAGCATTATTTACTTTTACCACTAATTTGTGGATGACTAATTGGAGAGCACTGTGTGACAGCAAGCAACAAATGCTCAGTGTTTATATCAAGTAATCCAGTGAAATGGTCAAAGACAAGCCAAATCATTTACAGGAGGCTTTCAGCATGGCAAAGGGTTTCAGAGGGGCTTTGCCAACACACAGCTAAACTCTTTTGGAGATGTTTTATGTAACTGATTCTCAGCGACTGATCCTGGTCTCCACATACAAGACTAGTGACCATGTCTATCTGCATAAAAGCATTAGATTTCTGGCTGCTGTTGTCTCACAAATGGTTAGGAACATGGAGCTGGAACCCCCCCTGGGAATGCCAAATAATCTCTGGCAACTAAACACATTAAGTATTTCCTTTCATAAAGACACCTTTAAATTATGATATAGAGCTAATAAATCTTGAAGTGACTATAAATTAAAAATGGGAAAAGGAGGGAAACCTCTTGAATAGCAACATTAGAAGAAAGAGAAACATAACAGTTCAGTGTGATAAGGACAGGTAGTACATCTCTGATCTGCAATGCCGAAGACATGCCTAAGGGAGGAAGCAGAAGAGCTGCAGTGATTGGCACTTGTTTCCAGATCTGTTCCTGGATTAGATTAGGACTGCCGTATTTGTGACAAGGGTTTCCTGGCCAGAAATATGTGTGCATGCACCACCCAGATGGCCTACACATGGACTGGAAGTGCATCCCAATCTCAGCGTGTCTGAGGTACTGTGCATGTGCTATGCAGCTGTGCACGCACAGCCAGTCAGATGGATCCAGTACACACTGCATTACACTGTCATCTGTACAGTCTATAAACTACTGGGGGAATCAGACATATGGCAGATGTACACAATGTAGGATTTCTGGTTGCTTTTGGACTTCCTACATCCTAAGATTCAGCATGGGGGTAAAAAGAGGACATGTCTGGGACAATCCAGACAAATGGGGAACATTCTTTCTTACATACGATTTACGCAAAGGGTGATTTTGTAGAAGTTGGAAGATACCTGTTGTGAATTTACGGACTGGGACACAGACAGTGTAAGCAAAACCAATGCTTTGTTCATGCAGTGAAAGAAAGTAAGTGTTTAATACATGACTTCTGGACCAAGCTGAGAATGAAATCATATCAAAGCAAAAATGCACCGTTCAAGCAATGCAACATAGCTCCCAGATGCATAAACCTTTGGAGTAAAATAAAACCACATGATCCCCATTCATAAAAGCAGCCTTTGGTGGCATTTGCTCTGCCTTTGACTTGCAAACATTCAAGTGTGAAAGCTTTTGTTCATGAGGATATCTGCGGGGCTGTGAATACTCCTACATGTACACTACTGGTATTAAAAAGTATATATGTATGCAAACCTCTGTGTAAATAGACATCTACTATAGTGACTACCTTGAAAGCTTCTTTTCATTTTGGGAGTCAAGAAGCAGGCAGAATATGGTTTTGATGAGCAAATGCAGAGTTGGAAGAACAGAGCAGATAAACAGTTCATTTAAACTGCTATTATACAGAATTATTTGAAGAAATGTGGGAAAATCAATTCTGTGCTTTGGTAAGGCTCTGTCTAGGAAAGAGAATGTAATGGAGATGATACATTGCTACATGCAGTATGATACACCACACTACATGATATATTGTAGTGATAGGTGTGCACAGCTTTCAGCTGTGTGTAAGTTAAAATTTTATTGTGCACAAGGAGAGATGCTCGAAAGATTTACAGAAAGGAAATTCACAATAAAAATGCAGTGAGCGTTTTTGCCAATAACAGAACCTCTTGCAGAACGTTTCTTTCCCTTGTCATTTCAATTCAAGACCTAAATGTTATTCACTGACACGCAAACTAACAATGACATTTTAAAGCTTGCACAGTGCACATGCATCCAGCTCCCCTAGGAAAAGTCAGGCAAACACCTGACGCCTGCTGGGAATTTTGCTGTGGGTGCCAGACAGCTGCTGCCCATCAGTGTTTCCAGGTGTGCTTATTCAGTTGGGAGGTCGCTCCAGCTGCAGACACAATCATAGCAGGGACCCAGGCAGGCTGGAGAGACAGAGGACATGCTCAGATTTTGCTGCTTGGGCTGCCTTGGTTTTGCCCTGATTTAGAGCACCTGGCTTGTTGCAGAATGCAGATGTTTGCTCTGTTGCCCAAGAACCAGCACTTCATTCCCTTTATAATGAGCACTGTGACCTGGGGGAGCTATTAAATCTCTGGTTCAAAAGAGTCTAGTTTTCCTGTCTTTTTGTTTCTCAGCTGACAGTCTAAAGTTCACAAACAGATTAGTGGAAGGAGTATACAGAAATTAAAAACTTAATTTTCAAACTCCTCTGAGTCAAATCTAATTGACAATTTGAATTATAGCCTGCGCTGTTCTTTGTTTCATTTTTCTTTGGGGAAATCCCTGGTTATAGTTTTGCTTTGTCCTTTACTATAATTTTACAAGCCTATATTTAAAAATTATTCTGAAGCAACTTCTGGAGTCTGAAGCAATTTTAGGACTACTGCAGTGCCGGTGTGAGAACAAGCAATATTCAAAATTGAAGAGATTATACCTTACTCAGGAGAATAGGTACCTTTTTTAAGACCATCAATTTAATTAAAAAACACAGGCACTATATTAGCAGCAAGCTTATGGATCACCATATGCCAGTCAAACATAATGAAATACATGCAAATGTTAGATGGCATATTCTTTTGTCTCTGAAATTAGTAATCTCAGTGAACACTCTCCACACTGTGTGTGTGGGATTTACTTATTTATTTAGCTTTATATTAAAAAAAAGTGCCTATCCAAGTGTGTACCTTTTGAATGATAAGAAAGGTTATAAATAATCCATTGGCAACAATGCTTTCTTTATAGCTTATGGTTTGGCATTCACACCTTCCATCAGGGTTGTCTGCACCCTGCATAGCATTGACATCAAGTTGAGATGCCCTCTTTTCTATAAACATGCTTTTGCCTTTGGAGTTTATTTGCATTGAAGGGGGAAAAAGTCATGAAATTGAAGCCCTGGAGAAAATCACTTATGCTCAAGAAACACATTTCAACCTTTCTGTCTGAACAGGTTTGTTTTCTTTTCCAACTTCATTCTTCATCATTGTCACCCATCCACTTGGCCATTTGTATTTGAGAAGTCAGGGGACAGAACATTTGCTCTTTGTATTGCTGCCACTGTCAAGAGCTGTAGCAGAAACTGGAGAGCCGTGGTGTTACAGTTCCCGTGACTATGTGTTTCTGGGAATCTTAATAAAAAACAAAATAAATTTTAGTAAGGGACAATCTCACAATTGAGAAATATGCAAAAAGCACAAAATATATTGGGAAAAAAATCCAGAGTGTGAATCTGATATGAGGAAAACTGCAGAAATAGTCTTTCTGATTTATAGATCTGAAAAGAAAATAGAGTCTTAAGACAAGTTCTTTAGGATGTCACCAGTATATGACATTAATTTTATGCCAAGGGAAGGAATTCTGCAGTTCTTTTCTCCTATAGAAATATGATTTTGATTCTATTGCAAGGTCTTTGTGGAGTTCTGTTGGCATCATTTTTGGTACATTATCTTAAATCATTACAGCTCTGTTTAAAGATACTATTTCTATCAGTACAGGATCATCAGAAGTTCCATAATGACCAAAGTAATATAGTTTAAAAGGGTCTTGTGAGGAAATTACCTTTTAAATCAATATATCAGAATAATTTCTTTCTTAATCAATATGACCATTCTTTGCTCAGTTATTACATCTGCTAGTGTTCTCAGCTTACCCTGGAGATATGCCATCATATTCTGATTAAGGTCTATTCCTTCAAGTACATTCTGGTAACAGTGGTAATCAAAGTATTTCCAAAGATGGTAAGTCCTAAAGGCATTTATGACAGAAAGGGCTAGATTCTAGGCCTGATGTGACTTTGTTTTTCAAAAGCCACTTTTCACATCTATTTAAAAATTACTATTATCTAAATTATTTTCTATTATTGTTATCTATTTTAAAATAGCCCTAGTCTATTATGATAAGCATGAAACAAAAAATAATATGTCACATTTATTAAATGTCTTCAATTTCCTGACACCTGTAATCCTACATATACAGAAAGCTTATTGCACTTGTAAAGTGCTGTTTGGGACTATCTAATCAATAATTTTTTCATAGCCAAAATCTGGATTGTTCTTGTTAAGTTATATAGAAAAAGAGAAATTACATCTGAGAAGGGGTAATGACAAAATACACACTTTTCCTACAGCTGAACCACAGGATGTCACTGTTTCTCTTTCACAAGACGCAAGCTTCAGATGTGAAAGTAGACCAGATTCTTCTTAAAATGATAGAAATGCACAGAAATGACATAAAAAGCACAGAAATTAAGTCAGACGTTTCCTTTTGTATGTGTGAGTCAACCTAGGCAATGTGTTGCCTATGTAGAATAACAATTTAATATTCAATTCAGTCTCATAATGTACCAAGATTGATATATTTTTGGTACATCCCTCCAGACAGAACTGACACGTATCAATATGTCCCATATTGCATAAAGAGTCAGGCAGAGCTGAATAGAGTTCAAGAGAAAGTTAATGTAAGACATTAAAACTTCTTGTAGCCTTCCCTATTTAGCACTGAATTTCTAAAATTTAGCACCCTTCACTACCACAAAGCTGGATCTTGACAAACACATGCTGCTTCTTCAGATTTAATATGATCCGTCTACAAGATCCTTGGTTGCCTTCGTATGTAGGGTTGCCCAGCCTAGATGCCCCAGTGGGATGCTGGAAACTAACTTAGAGAGGCTTTAAGAGGTCAGTGTGCTTCAGGCAGTATTTTTCAGGAGCCTCTGAGGGCATTGCAGAATAACGTCCTCTTCACACCGTCATCTTGATGCTTCCTTTTATGCATGGAAGCCTTTCCTCATTGCAGTACACGAGGGAACTCTCTCACTCTTTCCAAATCTCCTTCCAAAGTACCTTGTCCAGAACTCCAGTAATATTGATCTGCCAGTTCACACAAGCCAAAATGCTGTTTATTTAGTTACTGTTGGATGTTGATTCCACTTTTAGCTTTCTTGAGCTTTCTTGGGCAGTGGTCTTGTTCTTTCTGAATTTCTTCTCTGTCCTGAGCACACTGCTTGCACACGATAAATAATAAAGGCATTGTATTAGTGTAATAGATTTTTCTCATACTGTAAGATATAGTGGCATAGATTCTAAGAGATATTGTGTGGGGGACATGACTACTCCCTGTTTTTTCTGGAATGGCTTGTGTAAAATGGATTCTGGCACACTTTACTCACCTCTCTGATTTCTATCCTCTTCTTCTCACAGCTTCAGTAAAAGGGACTCTTCTATTTTCATTCCTTTTGTGGGATGACATGTGAAATATATGGAAAATGTGTAGGAAGATTTTTCACAATCGCCAATTTCATCCCTGCAACCCACTGAGATCTCGAACTGAATCACACCCCATCTTCTACGTGTCTGAAATAATTCCCATGCTATTCTTTAAAATGGCAGCCAGGAGTCAGTGAGAGGCGGGTGCACTGACATGAAACAGAAGAGAGTGCAGTACCTGCGGAAATCTTTTTTCTGAAGTCAAGGACTGGATCATCTGGCATCTCTGTCTGAAGTCTAAAATTTCCTATCGCTGAGGAGCTCCTAAAAATAATTATGCTTTTAATCTTCGTTATAAACAATGAGGGTACTTTGCATGAACCAGTCTCACTAGTTCTCCTTCCAAAAAAGAGAGGAGCTAGCAGTTTGGGGTGAGGGATTGTGTGGTGGTTAGCGAGACATATGGTGTGCAGCATAAGGACCATACTGGATGCAACTGAAGGCAGTAGCAAAATTCCCACCCACATCAGCAGATCCCAACCTGGCCCATAAACACTTTCTTTATTTGACAAACCGTAGTATAAATGAGTTTCTATTTTATAAATGGACTTTATAGAGGAACGATGAATGCCATTGAGCTCTCCCATGCCAAGGGCAACCTCATTGCCCATAGGAACTAATGTACTTGAAAGGTGGGGCAAATGTATGGAGATTAAGAAGGGTTTGTAGGACAGGTACCTAAACCAAATAAATGGTGACAAGCATTTCCTAGAAAAATTTCCACTGTTTTGGGGAATATTTAGCTGAATTAGGCACAGGCGGGAGGATAGGGTTGTGGTATTTTATCTATTGATACAAGTTGGCTGGATGACACATTTGATCCTTGAGTCTCCTGTTTCCGCAAACTGCAATGAAAATTGCCTCCAAACACTAAATCTGTGCTCTCACTGGGTCAGCTTGTGCTACTCTTGCAGAGTAACTGGGGGTCTGACAGCAGTGTGGACAGACACATCTTCAATAGCCTCAGCAAGGCTAAAACATGAAGCAGCAGAAAGGAAGACGCAGCAGCACGGATATCTGTGCGGACTACCAGCTAAACACTCTTCTTCTATGACAAAATGTAACCCATGGCCTTCACTGCAGTATTACTGGGGCTGGTTAAAACGTAACATCTTTGCTGCTGTCATACCTTTGGGTGCAGTAGTAAGTTGCTCTGTGACAGCACTTTCATTGGAGTTTCTCTCCATATACACTGCTGGCAGAATATGCAAACAAACACACCAACAGCTCTAATTCACACCAGACAGTGGAGTTATGGCAGTAGTATTTTTTGCCTTTTCTGGACCATGTGTCAAATTTTACTTTGCTCTGAATGAAAGGAGAATTTTCTCCAGAAGAAAAGATAGGGGAGATCCTATTAGATAGAAGACAGACCACCACAGGGAGAGTGAAGGGGTTACAAAGCTCTCCAGTGTCTTCTTTTTAGCTGTATTGAATTTTTTTTCTAATTTCTATTTCATTTTAAATGAATAAAAATAATTTGTAGGCCTTAGGACCCTCAGGGATACTGAAGCCTGCAGCAAATTCAAGCATACTTACCACTTCAAAGTGAGCTGGGCTTTCTCTTACAGCAAACTAGTTAGCATTTCAGGGGGAAAAATTCCAGGGTATTTCTCACCGGAGATGAGTGTGGAGGAAATGTACTTGGCTTCCAGCAGAAAAAAGGTGGTTTTGAAACATTACCTTTTTTATACAGGGCTGTTCTCTTCTCAATCCTCTGTTGTCTAGACAGTCACAGCTTCATTCAATACTGAGCTGCAACATTCTCAATATCTCCAAATTTGGGCAGATGGACACTGAGGACTTTCAGATCCTCTGAGTCCTGGTTTTGGTAAACTTATGGATTTGTGGAAAGCTGTAAAATTCTGATTTGAAGGGACAATTTTTATAGCCTTTTTTTGACGTGTTATGGCTGCACTAGCAGATCCCAGCAGAGATCTGTGCCCAGCTGTGCCATGTACCTCTCTGCGGGGTCAGACGATAGTAGATGTGAGGTCTTCCTCAGTAAGGGAGTATCTGAAGCCATGTACTTAGTGCTTTCTGCATCGTTTATGTATTGTTCAGGTCGTGAAGCAAATTAAGAGCTTGGATGGAAAACCCTAAATTTAACTCATAGTCTAGCTGAGAACGATGACTGGAAAAAAGATTTCATGGGGTTTTAAGTGGCAGAAATTGGAGGGCCAAACCCCCTTTTGTGCAGCTGGAGCAGTGGTACCGACCCTTGGAGGCCACAGGTGCTTGATTGCTGTCTCCTTGGGGTGTTCTGCCAGAACTTGAGACAGAAAATGTCTTTGGCACTGACAGCATGTCGGCAATTCCCAGTGTCAGACACTTAGTAACCTGTGTACCTCAGGCACCTGCAGGATAAAGCAGCAAATGAGGGGAGTAAGTCTAAAGGAGTAGAGATAAGTGCCAAGTCCCTTCATGCTTCTACCTATATGAAAATTTCACAAATAATTTTTCCCAGCTCCTTTTCCTCCAATATCAAGACTATATTGGATCAGTGAGTGATGTCTTAAAAAACCTGATTCCTGTTTAAATCTGTCTGAAGAGCTGAAAAATGCCATTTCTATTGTGCTGAATGAGATCAGTTCTAAACTGGGGACAATTAGCAACGAGAACACAGTGAACACCTTGGTTCACTTCAAAACCCATGGTGAAGCCGCATCAACAGCTTCTCATATTTCCCTCCACTCAGAAGTGCACAGGCTACATTTCTGAAGATCAGAACTTCACAGGCTTCCTGAAATAAACAGAGTGCAGAAAATAAGGGGAGAAAATGGGTGGCTGGAGACTAATGTCCTTCTTGCTTAAGCTAGCAGGTCTCATTAAGATTTTGCATAACTTTCAGCTAACTCTGAACAAAGTCCAGCACTCAGTGATATTGTGCTCATTTATTTTATGGGCTAGATCTCTATGGTCTCATAAAACAAAGACTGGATAATGTTTATTCTTACATTTATTATGTTTCATTTTCTAGTACAAATGTACAAGAAAATACATCTAGTACTCCAGGCTTTTTTGTCATAAATCTAAAATAAAATCAACCTAAAACCCGACTAATTTCAACCATCAGCAAAAAATATCTTTCATTCATTCTTTCAAGGCCTTCCCTGTAACAACCCCCAAAACTTTAAAGGCAAGCACTGCACTGGGAAGATCATTAAAACCTTTTTTTTTTTTTGGGGGGGGGGGGGTGACTGAGTGGAGGAAGCAGGTTCAAAGGAGAAGGCTTCCCACAGAGAACAAATTATTCTGTGAACATCTGAACTACCGGAGTCAGAGTTTCTACTAAGCTGTGTCTTGAGATTGACTTTGGTGTCTGAGAAGGTGCTGTTTTGATTGATATTTGGGGGAAAATTTTTTCTTGTTTGTTCAGTTTTTTCCCCCCTTTTTCCTCTGTCGCGAGGGAATCATGGAGTTTCTCTCTCTAGAACAGACTCTTTGGTTGCTTTCATGTGAGTGTCTTGTAGGGTCTCTCTCTCCTTAACTGCTCATATTCTTTAAAGCTGTTAATTACCTTTGAAACCTCTGCATGTGTGCCAAATTCGATTGAATCGGTTCAGAAGGGTCAAAAACCTTTGTATCTATGTGGGACACTGGACTTGCAAAACACCTGCAGACTCTAATGCAGGAACCCTAATTCTTTAGGAACCCTAATTCCTTAGGGTTGTGCACAGGCTACATTTCTGAAGATCAGAACTTCACAGGCTTCCTGAAATAAACAGAGTACAGAAAATAAGGGGAGAAAATGGGTGGCTGGAGACTAATGTCCTTCTTGCTTCCTAATGTCCCTCTTGCTTCAGCCCTAATCACTGAGAAAGGGCTGACCAGTCTAAGTGATTAGGGCTGACCAGTCTCGCTGATCGTAGCTATGGAAGTATCCCACAGGTGTGGGATCCTGCTTGTACAACAAGCGTGGTATGACTGTAGCTTGATGAGCTATCCAGATACAAAATGAGAGGTAACTTCCAAGTAGGATCATTTTACACAGGAAGCCAAGTTTGCTCTCACTCACATTCAGTCTCTTTGCCCAGCTGTGGTACCAAAGCTGACTTCAAAGGTGGCTCTGTCAGGGATCCCATCACCAGTGCTTCCCTGGACTAAATGGTTTCCTTTCCCATGGGGCAAACTGCTGAGTGACTCAGACTGTGCAAGGTCCTTCCTTGTCACCTACAGATGTTGCCTTCCCTCCACACTTGTCTCAAGACCATCTTTTTGAAAAAAACTACTGAATTCCTGAACAGACAATCAGAAGCCTTCTTTGATCCACTTTCCAACCTCCCCTGCCCAAATGTCCGTTTTAGAGACCTAACAGCAAGGTTGGCTCAAAGATGAGTACCATGACCTGGCTTCCTTCATGGTGTAGCACTGGCTTATGACTGATGGTTAGAATTTGATGACACTTTGTGAGATCTAGCAGTTTATTATTGTGTGGGAAACAAAAAAATGGAGAAGTGGCAAATGGGCAAATAGAAGGAGGAGGAGAACTCTAGGGCGATCACCTCAGGGCTGAGCATAGCAATTCCCTGCTCTTAAAACTGCATCCAGCCCAGAGTGACTTGTTTTGAAGCACTTTAAAATGCAACTGAGTGGAAATTGCTGAACAAAACATGTTATAATGAGCATGAGTGTTTCACTGAAGTGAAATGTTACACTGAAGTGAAATGAAATGTTGTGTTCACTAATGAAGTGTGTTGTGTAGGTGTTCACTTACACTGAATTGAAATGTTGCACAATGTTCACATGTTGCACTCTGTTTTGTCTACTGACTAATGCCACAGTCTAAGAGGCAGGCATCACATCAAACAGATGAGAACCAAAAAACTCAGTGGCAACCCCCACTCACCCCAGCTGTGCTCTCTTGGCTTCGTTCTGAACATGGTGAACATAGGCTGGCAGAGCTGTCGTAGAAAATGAGGTCTGGAACATTTAAAAACATTTTTGAGTGAATTCTGTTTATTAAACACCACTGAGACCTTTTACATTAATTTTCAATCCTTTCAATAACTTGTTTTCCAACAGCACTAAATCACCCACCTCTTCTTCAGATCTTAATTAGACCGTCAATTAGGTAAATCACATCTGCTTGTCCTTTTCACCACGGTTCCCCATGTACAGTAGCTCTGGATATTTTAGAGTATACATCCACGTTGGCAAGGCAAGATTGGCATTGCTCCCACTGCTATTGCCACCCACCTTCTGTTTTTGCGAGGGTACACACAGATGCAGCAGGGCTGAGGATCACTTCTGCTGCAAATGAGGTGGGTTTGAACAAGGGAGTTACTCTTGGCTGAAAAGCCCTTAGTATACGCAAGTATAAACAAAATCAGCAATAAATGTGATCAGTTTGCATGACTGTGTACTTAGACTCACGATGAAATAGTTGCCTGGGCTTAAACGGCTGCCAACTGCTGTCACTCTGCATATACCACGTTGTGTACAACTTTTCCATAGCATGGAGAAGCAGGCACTGTTTCAAAGAGGATGCAGGTGTGGACTCACAGCCGGCATGTAGGAGGGTTTCCCTCCTTCACCCTGCAGGCCCACCATGATGCTGGCAGATGAAGTGGAGTGTCATGAACAACTCCCTCTGGCTTCTCAGTCACATGTACTGTGCAGCGTGCTGGGGACATCCCTGCAGAGCCGGCACTCGGTCCCGCCTGCAGCCCTGCTGCAACTCGCTCTTGCCGATGTTCCAGGTACCCAACTTTTTATCTCCCTTGTTTGCAATGGGGCTGAGCCCACCCAGGGTCCTTTATCAGTTTATTAGACTGGCCCAGCCTCTCATTGTGTCTCCTAAACTCTTATTGATGTAGATGGTATCAAGACATCCTGAATCCTTCTCGGCTAAATCTCTCTCACTCATCCAATGCCTTTCACTTCAGTATGTCACAAATTCAGGTTTCTTACGTTACTGGATGCAACTGAGGAAAGAACATTTAAGTGGGTGGAGGTTACAAAACCTGGCTTTGAGATTATAAGTCCTGACTCTTCTCTTCTATGCTGGTTTCGGTTGGGATAATTTTCTTTATAGTAGCTTGTATGGGGCTATGTTTTGGATTTGTGCTGAAAACAGTGTTGATAACACAGGGATGTTTTAGTTACTGCTGAGCAGTGCTTACACAGAGTCAAGGCCTTTTCTGCTCCTCACCCCACCCCACCAGCGAGCAGGCTGGGGGTGCACAAGAAGCTGGGAGGGGACACAGCTGGGACAGCTGACCCCAACTGGCCAAAGGGCTATTCCAGACCATATGGCATCATGCTCAGCATATAAAGCTGGGGGAAGAAGAAGGAAGGGGGGACATTTGGAGTGATGGTGTTTGTCTTCCCAAGTCACCATTAATGCGTGATGGAGCCCTGCTTTCCTGGAGATGGCTGAACAGCTGCCTGCCCATGGGAAGGAGTGAATGAATTCCTTGCTTTGCTTTGCTTGTGTGCACGGCTTTTGCTTTACCTATGAAACTGTCTTTATCTCAACCCACGAGTTTTCTCACTTTTACCCTTCTGATTCTCTCCCCCATCCCACTGCAAGGGGAGTGAGCGAGTGGCTGTGTGGGGCTTAGTTGCGGGATGGGGTTAAACCACAACACCTTCTGAGCCCCTTACAGAGTCCTTGCTCCTAAGAAAACATAAGTATGGAGTGGATGTAAAACACTACTACTCAAAACTCGCCCCTCAGGAAGAAATGTACTTATTACACTTCCCACACTTGGAAATTACTCACCTAACATGAAAGGCAGTGTATAATTGGCCCTTCATAGTTAATTTGCTTGTGGAACATAATAATAGTGTGCATATTACTGAAGAAGGCAGATTTTACAAGTATTCCTTTAACAACTTAAAACAGTTGGATGAGACGTTCTAAAATTATACTACACTTTTCAAAATCCAAAAAATAGGTTTCAAGTTTAGCCTTCAAAAGTTAAAATATTACTATATTAAGATTGCATCTAAGACTATTTTGCTGCTATGTGTATGCATTTTGAAGCAGACTACTTATATGAACTTACAACTTCTCTGCTAGATCCATCTCATTTGGTGAACAGGATCAGATGCTCTGGTGTACAGCTATGATGCTGTAGTGAAGGAGGGCCCTGTTAGCTGGAGGATCCTTGTTAAAGAATTTGGGAATCTGATTCAGTGGGTCACAGGTGAAGAAATTGTTTCATCATTAGTTTAATAAAATGCAAGTTTAGAGAGCTGGATCCTAAAACTATGGCACAGGATTCCTCTGTGATGCAAGGCAAGTCACATGAAACCTTATTTTCCTCTGAGGCTCACTAACCTGTCTGCTCCTTGTTTTCTGGACTCCCAGTGCAAGTTTCTGAAGGCCAGGTTAACAGAGATGCCAAGTACTCATGAAGATAGGACTGGTGGATTGGAGCCATGAGAGAACATGCTGTGGGCTAAAAATTGCTGAGTCATCTGAAATATCAGGACCTCATCATCTCCAGTGTTCATCCAAAGGAAGGAGCTTGGACTTGTCTGTGATTCAGTTTCTCAGGGGTTAAATAGTTGATGCGGCAGGAATGCCATGTAACTGAGATTGGTGATGTCTGTGGAAGAACCAGAAAGAAGAGCTCCGTGAGAATTAAAACTGTATTCAATTTGAATGATGTCTGCTAAAATAGTCCTGGGAGTGCCTGGCTATCTGTTGAGTAGGGAACGCTGAAGGTACTGAATAGGATCCTCCAGAGTGAAAACCCTGTGGCTGCTTTGTTACAGTGCTAAATCTGTGCAGCGGGTGGCAGAGAGGAACGTCACACCTTCATGGGCAGGACAGACATCTGCAGTGTTCCCCTGGGCGAGATCCACACCCCAAATTCATCTGGCCCCGAGTAAGTTAGGGACTATCTAAGGCATTACTCAATTTCTCTTTCTGTAAAAGGTAAAAGAATGACACACATATGACATGCCAATCACATCACTCCATCTTCTGGAAAGTAGCAGGAGATACTGAGATGAGGGAATGAGCTCCACTGGCAGCTACAGTACACTAATGGTCCCAGGGCTCATGGTAGCATAATTTTGGAAATTAATTAATCTCTCATTTTCTTTCATGTTTTCTTCCCTGTTGCTTACAACCCTCCAGTCTTCCCACTCTTCTTTTCAGATGGAAAGAATCACAGGAACAAAAATCACACAAAATGGGAAAGTTACCACCAGGCACTATGGCATCAAAAGTGCTTTTCCTTCCTCTTGTTTTGGCAAAAGAAACGCACTCCTAGCAATCCTTACCTGTCTTGTGAGGGGGCTGTGAGGACTCTGGGAGCATCCCCCTCCTTGGGGTCTGGCTGTCAGCTCAGGGCTGGCTCAGAGACAGGGCAGCCTTGGGTGGCCTCTTCCTTTGGCAGCATGGGGAGAGGCTCCCAGACAGCCTGACCTCCTGTCCCAGCCTTGGCCCGTCCCTGTCCCCAGGAAGGTGCCTGATGCCCCGGGATGGGGCTGCCCTGGCTGCCCCCTGTCCTGCCCTGCTCCTGGCTGGGGCGGTGGGACAGGACGGGCTGTGAGGGAGCCCCCAGCCTGGGCAGTGTCCTCACAGGAGGGGAGAAAATTTTCATCAAAGATGTCTTGCTCATCTTTTCTTTTTATTTTTTTAAATCAGATTTCCATTTTAAAATCACAGCAAGAAAATGTTCTGAGAGGGTGCTACCAATATATGTAACATAAAATTTGGAGTTAAATGTGAGGGAGAAAATAATTTGCAATAGCATTGCCTGCCCCTCATTTTCTGCACCTATATATAAAAAACAGTGCAGAAACATTGACATTTTTTGATAAAATTAACTCTTTTTTTCTGCTCTGAATAAATTCATCACTCTCTCCTGACCACAACTGTGTCTGGCGGAGCTCCTGTTTGGAAGGCTGGACACCCTGAGACCATTTATTCTTCTGGTGAGGACAGTGTTCCCCAGCTCAGTGGATTGTCACAAAAGCTCATGATTGTGCAACAAGGATCAGTCAAGCCACAGCCTCTCCAAGCTAAGCCTAAAGCGCTGCGCTTTTCCCAGAGGATGCCACAGAGTTCTCCTATCCCCAGATCAGGTCTCCTCCAGTGCCATTTAACACGGCATTTTTCAGGAAGCACAGCTAGTTTTAAAGGTTTCCACCTTCTTCCCACCAGCTTCTCATCCTTATCTGTATGTCCCCTTCCCCTCGCTTGTGCTGATGCAATGGGCTGTGGGAGGGTGATGTCAAACAAATCAGGATAAGGATCCAGGACAAAACACACACATACGCACACAAAACTAACCTACTTTTTTTTTTTTTTTTTGCTTTTTTTTAAACTCAAATTCTTCCTGTGGGCCCCAAGCTGGGAGCACTGGCTTCAGCACAATCAGTGTCACAACTACAGAGATGTTGCCTTCTGTATTACCACAAAGTAGACTCTGCTATCCTCAACCATTAATTGCCTTCTTGTGGTCATATATGTGACAAGCTCCTCCCAGAATTATTACTTTCATGTAGTATTAAAAAAGTCTACAGTAATAACGGGGAAAACCAGGGCTATACCCTATATTCACAGAAGTGCTACAATCTGTTGTAACACCCTTCCTTCATTAACTAGTTATATGCTGAAGTCTTTTTTGTCCCTTGCCTCAGTATTTACTGTACTTTCCAAATGCTAGAAGTTATGAGTTGCACAAAACCAAAATGTTTCTCCAGCCCAGCTGCTTGTATTCTCCAGAGGTTTTTTCCTGGCCTTTCTCAGCTGCAGAAGGGAAGACTGCCTCTTCTTTAAATTCCCAGATGAGTCATGACAAAAATAGTGTGGCACTTGTATTTGTACTAATGCACCTGCAGTATCATCTGTCTCCCAGCTATGAGGCTGCAAATTTCTGCACTTATCTGTGCAGAATGCAGATAAGTTAAAATGCTTATAACTGTCTGCCAGCATAAAACATGTCTGCAACTCTGCAAGCTCTGCAGAAACTGAGCAGAGAGACAGGAGAAAGTGTATGTCCTGAACAGTCCTGAGTGATGGGAAATACATACAACATTATACAAGTTATTTAGAGTCACATGATTAGATTTAGATTTAGATTTAAAATCACATGATTTAAAACTTTTCAGGCAAGTCTCCAAAATATTTTTATGCTCATACAATGTTAGTTCCAGAGTAATAAATTAGTTTCAGTTATTCTTTTTTTGTTTGCAGCTACTTTGTTCTAGATATCATTTGTCAGTGCTAGTTCCAGTTTCATCTCCAATAAAAATATTTAATTACAATTTTTATAACATTTTAAATAACTTTTCAGTCCACTGTGCCACAGTAAGAGGTCAACCTTGAATATGTTTATTTAAAATTAATAAATATGTAATTGCTAAATTTTGTATTCAGTTTGATTCTGTCTGAGTGATACCACTCAACGTCGTTCTTGTTCTCCTCCCCTCCCCACAGGGCTCAGCCTGCTGCTTGCGGTTCTGTTCCAGTTCTGACAGCTTTGTGCAGCTCTCACTGGGCCCGTTAGCAAACTGCATATTTTTCATGTCTAATACACAGCTTTTGCTTTCAGCGTTACTTCTTGCTGACTTAAATGACCTGCTGGTTCCGAGACATATTCTGAGGACATTTTTGAAACTACCTTAAGTTACTTTGGCACTTAAACCTAATGGAAAATGAAAAAGAATCGGACAATTTTGAAAATTCATTTCCTCCTTTATCTTCTAGGTAATCTTACTGTTTGCTTCAATGTCTCATGTTCAGTTACTGAATCTTGATCCATGCAGCATAAGTGGATGTGGAGAAACTCAAATGATAGATTTGGTAAGTGGAGATCCTGCTTAGATAAACAAAGACTTGGGTCAAAAACCAACCAAAAGCAGCTTTGCGGGCACTTTAAATGTATGTCATGATCTCACAGTCTCCTCCAAGTTAACAAATTGCATTTTAGAACTGTGTATGGTAATTATTACATTCATACCTCAGAAGTAAGACCCAGGCATTATGGTTGGTTGGAATTCATCTGAATAAATAGCAGTTTGCCATATTCTTAACAAAAACATTATACATTAGAACTATTAAATATTAGCAGCACTGAATAACATTTGGCAATTGCTTTGGGTATACATTACTAAAAGGTCCATAGACGCATACAAATTGCTTGGTGTGCTAATATAAAACAGGGGCAGTAAAGAGTGAGTATTAAGCTCCAGGACTGCAGTTTTATTCCGCAAAATGTTCCTCTTGCAATTTGTAAACAGCTTAGAAACGTGAATGTTTTTAAGCTATTTAATGATTGTTAGTCATAAGACTTGATTTGTATTTGCTGCAGGACCCGCCTGCCCCTTTCTTTCTGCAAAGGGCATTAGTCACAGGCTGAGTTGGTCAAATGATTTTCAGGCATGACAGCAATAACCCCTAAGGTCTTCAGAGTTTTCTGAACACAGATTCCTGCAAGCAGTTATCATAAAAAGATGCTTTGAAGAAAGTAGCCAAGTGAGTGCTATGGCTAGTAGTGCTGACTGGTAGGGTAGTAGGAAGTGCATAGATACGATGGGAGACTTTCTTGGCAGCTCCTTAAAAAGAAATGGCATCTCTTCAAATCGTGTGTGACCTGCCTCTGCCCCTGTGCGTGGCCCTGGATTGCAGGAAAAGGAGAAGACACTTCTAATGAGCAAGTAAATGACTGCTCTTACAAGAAGCTTACATTTTTCCCTGCTCAGAAGAGGTGTAGCCAGGAAGAAAGCAGTTTTTCTGTACATGCAAAATTTTCTTTATCACACATAAACATAATTTCACAAGAAAGAAGGCTCTAACAAAAGAATTTATGGGATGTCATTGTAGTATCTGGACACTTCTGGACCTCTAAAGAATCTATGAACGGTGCTGTGAGATGGCTCTGCTGCCCCAAAGAACGGAAAAATCTGGACACTCCTCCTCAAAGGCATTGGAAATGCTTAACTTCCATATCCATCTAAATTACTTGCTCAAGAACTTGCAGAAAGTCTCTGAACAAGCAAGAAGCTGAATTCTGTTACCTCAAGTTCTAGTTTTATGGCTTATGACTCCAGTCCAACCACTGAAATCTGTACATTATCTATTAACCAAATAAAGGCTCCTTCCTTTATTGAAATCCAAATGGTTTCCAAAGCATCTGCTTCCAGTTCTGTCGGCAATCTGGAGGATATGTTGCAGCTACTTTAAGGCAGAAATAAGGTTCAAGAGTCATAGATTTGTATACGTGTTACCCATCACTGTGACAATGTGTAGGAAATGAAACTGTAATGGAGCCAACTTTAAAAGTTGGAAGGAACAATGTATTTTCTATAAGGGGAGAGGACTAGAGTGCTTCTTCTTGTGGTATCCATTTAAAAATGTTTTATAGAAAGTTAAGACAACAGCAAGCCTTAACCTGATTTCTGATTCATTGGTATGAGATGATACTTTGAGTGGAGGGAAGGACTAAAGGAGGGAATGTGGAAGGAAAGCATCATCACAGCCAATCGTTTCTTGTGTTCCGGGTGATAATCATCTATGGGCATGGACCTGTAGAAATGCCTTTGGGAGAACAAAAATGCCAAGAAAGAAATCTGAACAGAGGGTGCTTTTCATCTGGTGGTTGTAACAGTCTTTCTAATATCTGTCAAGATCCTTTCAGGACAGCCAGAATTTCCTCATTCTTAAAAGCAATGTGCCACTGGGGCTTTGGTGTCTCCAGACCAGTTCAGAAGCAGTCAGGCATCAGAAAGATGGCATTTATCACAAAGATTTCCTCCTTTATATTGGAAGTTATGATTTGCTCTTACCATCAGTAGAATACATGGCAAATGAAATGTGTCCGTGTGCCTTGCTGCAATTCCTTGATGCAACTGCCTTGTTTGTTTGCCATCAGCATTTTAGGAGAGTATCTAGCAGAATCCAGAAATTCACATTTCAGAACCAACACTTGATTTCTGTTAGGCTTAAGAAAGATTTTTATAAAGTTGTGATAACAGAAGACACTTACTTAGCCTTGAGAGAAAACACATTTGTTCCATAGCAGAACAGTAATCATAAAAGGGATGGGGGTGTGATAGAGAGTTGTAATTTATTGCCTTTGAGCATCTACTGTGAACTGAAATTAGCACATTCTTATTATGGTTTCCAGTGATGAAGTATTTAATTACTGGGAATAGCATCACCTAACTATATTTTAGAAATGGACATAAACTTGCCTTCCGTGTTTAAATTATTTGAAAGGCTTTTTGCTTTCTAGCAGCCAATTTAAATAGGAAGAAGAATCTACAGTTAAAGGCTGACTGGCTCAGTTCTTCACAGGAAGCCAGTGGCTTCATCTGAACTTTTGCACCAGCATAATTCAGCTCTAATTCACATGTACAATACTGTTCACTCTTTTATAGTTATGCCATAGAATCAACAAAACAAATTTTAAATGCAGCCATGAACAGAATAACTTCACTGCTTCTTGAAAAGGGGAGACAAAGACGGAAACTGCCTGATCAGATGAGACTGCCCTTCACTTTGAGGTGCTCTTTGGAAAATGGGTATGCAAGGCAAATACGTGACACACCGAGCTCAACTCTCATTCCCTATAGTCTTGGGTAAGCAGGCTGGGAGAAGCAAAGGTCAGAGCTGCTTCCAAGAACAGCTGGCAAAGTCATTGCTTATCTTTTCTTAGTGGGAGCTAACAGGCTGCTCTGAGCAGGAGCTTGTCCCTCTGAGCCTCTGTCTCTGCTCGTTCAGTAGCACAACACACGGGAAAATGGGAGCCCTCCCTTCCTCTCCTAGGTGGGTGTAAAAGTATGGTTGGAAAGGGGAGACTTTGGGTTACATGGGCAGTAAAAATGGCAAAAGGAGCGGGTAGTATTTCTGTCTGATGAAGATTCATAATTATGGCTCTGGGATCCCTTTTTATTTAAAGAAAAAAAAATACCAAGGAGAAATGCTATTTATGATACTAGATATTCTTTCTTTATTATGCAACATTGTTAAACAGTTGGCATTGGAATTCATTTAACTGAAGTGTGGTCATTTAGAAAATGCTGAGAAACCGGAGGTTCCACTGAAATAGCTCTAGTTACATGCATCCATATACAGTAAAGTTGCCGGTAGGCATATTCACCACTGAAAAACTGGTAACCATGTAGAGAGTATGAACAAGCCCATCAGTGTATTTTCTCTCACTGTACTGTGAAGCTAAACAAAGAGCATTGTGCTGCATTGACTAATGCTTGAAAAGACTCTGGGTTACATAATAAAAACTATATTTACTGAGTTTCAGGTTAACATGGGGCACCTGAAGAAAAGGATGATCACAGGCTTGCCTGTCTTTTAGCTGTAGGTAAGAGGGCAGTAAAGAGAAAGAACTATTCATGCTTTTAGCTTGAGTATCATTGAATTTAATGAGAGATGAGTGGCTAAAACCTCTCGCAACACTTTGAAGATACAGGGGTCATTCTGTCTTCTAATCTGTTGGAATGACTGATAAACCAGCCAGGAACTATATATAGATTTTGAAACAAGTAAATAAGTCAGCATTACAGTAAGACTGGTATGTTTGGCCGAATAAACCAAAATATTAGGAGAAATGAATTATGCAAAAATAGGGCAAGTTATAACTGACTACTTGACAGATGAATTGAGCTACTATGGAACACTTTTGAAGACATCTTCATCAATTTGCAAGATGACAATAAATAAAATGGCATAATTTAGCAAGACAACAGAGCTGGCCTTCAATTAATTTTATTTAATGCATTTGATTAGCTGTAAATATGATATTAGAAAGCACCTATCTGAAGTGCACTTTGATAGTCAACTCACAGAACACAAATAATTACAAAGCTACAGCAGGGATGGACTCAGCCCTTGGCAACAACATAATAGTGCTGACCGACAAATAATTACAAAACAAAATGTTCTGCCCACAGATTAGAGCTACCCAGTTTTCAGAGTCTGCCCTTACCTTCTCACCTCCCATCTCCGACACTCTTCAGATGGCTATTTAAACCAGCTTGGCTTTGCCTGGAAGCATTCCCAGAGGCCAAGAGACTCAGGATACTCAGTACTTGCCTTTGTAAACAAGGACAGTGTCAGCTGCTGTATTTAGGCTGGTTTTGCCTGGAGGAGGAACTTGAGGCAGGAAAGGTGAGTGAACAGACTCTAAATACATATTTCCTATGAAAATGATCTTCAGAACACACTGATAAGTGAATGAGGAGTTGGGAAGGTTGTTGGGCACTCTTACCTGGCAGAAATTCTTTGTTTTGTCATTTTCTCTTAGGAACACTGCTCTACGTATTATTGTCACCTACAACAGCCACCCAGTCTTGAAGTCCTGGTTGGCTGGCACAATTCACTATCCTTCACTCCAAATCAGGGGGTTTTATGGCCATCAATCCCTGACGCTGTATTAGAACTTGCCTCTCCAGATGAGTCCTTGAGCAAAGGAGTGGAAGTGTCACTGCAGCCATGACAGCCCAAGGGAAGATAAGATTTCTAAGGAGACGTTCTTCTTTAGACAAACTGGAGCTGGAAACTTTTGAGACACTTTTGGTGCACCCAATTTCTTCTGCTCTGAAGACAACACATTTGGCCATTTGTGTATATTGAGCTTGACAGTTTTTACATAGTGCTTCTTTGAGTCTTGTTGTTAACTACTATCCTGGTTATGCAGAAGTAGCCATCAGCATCTTAGTCCTGCATTAGTGTCCATATGAGCATGTTCTTGACTATATAAAGGGTGGTGAGGGATTCACCTTTATTGTGCCTGAGTGACTTGAATGACATTTTCTCAGTTTAGAAGCATCTCCACTTGCAGACTCAGCTTGGGATCTGAAAGTCAAGCTGTGCATTTTTTGGCTCATACAGCTTTGCCATTAAAACTTCATTACATCAAATTCTGCTCACAATTAAACCTTGGCAAATAAAATGTCCTCTAAGTTTGCAAAGGAATAGTTGAGGAGGCAGCATTTGGTCCTGGAATTGTAAAGCATTTAACAAATCTTTTGGTGATACGTAAGCCAGAACAGAAATCAGCTTTTTCTCTCATACCTTTGTCAACTCTAAGAAGTGAAAGAAAAAAATGTTGTAAAAATGTATTTTAGTATTAAATACATTGGATAAAAATACAGACAGGGAATAGATCAATTGAGTGAAAGGATGCAATTTTTTGACAGTCGCTTTTCAGAATAAAGACATTTTAAGAAAGACACAGGTGTGTGTTGGAATAAAGAATTTTCTTTTATGTATGAAGGTGAGTCAGACTGTCTTGGGACTTCATTTGCTTAACTGACAGGCAGAAAATAGGATTCTGACTAGTACTGCAGCTCCTCTAGCTTCATATGGGAGTTGAAATTGAAAGTAATAATAAACTGTAATGTTAATCGCTCCTTTATTAGAGCAGGGACTGAGGATCAAGAGGCCTAAGTTCTTTCTTTGACTCTTTCATTGAATCCTTAGCTGATCTGAAAAGTATTAACTTAAATATCAGTTTGATGTTCACATATTGGTACTACTTGGTCCTGACCCACAGCCTCAGCACCCCGCAGTTTCTGCTCCCAGGCTAGCAGCCCAACATAGCCAGCAAAACTTGTACGTATGCCCATACAGAAACAGGGCACCTCTTCATATTATTTCTCACATAAGCACAGTGCCAAGACATAAGACTACTGTATAGAAAGTGCAAAACACCATTTCAAAGCACCTCCTAGTGTCTGAGAAAAATGACAGTCTCAGCCAGTCCTGACATTTTTTCCTACGGCAGCATCTCTGTTTCCTCTAGAAATGTTTTCAGGATCAAATGTGATAGCCAGGACAAATTGTTGTACCATGCAGGGCACATCTCCCACATTGCAAAGGAGGTCTAACCTTGTTAGAAATGAAAAGACTTTCTTCTCCTGGGATCCTAGAGACTGCAAGGCGACCCACATCACTGGGGACAGTGGTGAGCACCAACAGACCGAGAAAAAGTTTCTTTTCCCAGCACCGTTGTTTCCTGAGGCTGCAGCAGTAGATGCCGCACATCGTGACTGCTTTCAGAACAAATCTTTCAGCCAGGCACGAGTCCTAGCATTATTCATCCCTCTCAAAACTCTTTCCTAGCACTGACAGCTAAGTCGGATATCCTGTGCCTGCGCCTCTGGACAAGAAGCAGTCGGTCTATCCGGTACGGCTGTGTTGTGGCTCCTAGAAAGCTGAATATGGTAGCATTACCCACTACAAAATATGTTGGCTCATGCATTTTTTCAAACTTGTGCAATGGTTAGGCTGACCCACATGATAATAAGATTTATAATGAAAGGAAAAAAAACCAAAAACATTTCAGAGAAACACAACATAATTCTTTGTGCACTCAGCACTTATAAGCAGTCTTTTTACTTATTCAGGCCTGCAAATTGGACCCTAAAATGCTCTCCAGGCATGATCTGAACTGAGACTTCAGAGGATGCCCATGTTTTGATCCTGTTTCAACTCACTTGCAATCACATGTCAACCACCTGCCTTCCTTGAGTCTCTGTTAACCCAGCTGGACTTTTTTTTTTTTTTTTGTAAAATTGAGGATTTCAATGAAAACCAGATGTTCCATCTGATCCAAACTTTCCTGGGTAAATAAACGCTCACTCTGTTCCGTCCACTTAGTTATAATATACCAAACCATCTCTAATGGATATGCTTTCACAGGCCATTTAGTAAATATAAGGTCCCAGTTCTCCTAGAGAGACATTGATCCTGTGTGTTAATGCAGGAAATAGTGTCAAGAGTCACTCTGCCCTGGTCAGTGCCTGTCCTCCCTGTTCGCTGTGGTGAGGTCTTCTTAGATGAAAAAAGAGCTTAGCAGAGATCATGAAAGCCAGGGAAAAGCCTCGGGTGGACTCTGCAGCCCATAGTTTAGTGTAATGTGAGGAACATGGGAGGAAATCGTGCATGGAGGTGTTTGGAAGGGAACATGAAGCAGTGTGGATCAACTATGTAAAAGAGTGGGGCCATGGCAGCAAGCAATAACAATAGGAATATTTGGAGACAAAATGTGCTGAAGAACAGCATTTTCCTACCTTGTTGGCAGTCCACCCTTTCCCCCACTTCAGGCAGGGAAGCCAGATGTCCCCGAAAAACAGTTCATTAAATTGATGTAAGAGAAGACAATTAATTCTCTGTGGCAACATTTGGTACTGCCGTTGGTTGTGTTCGCCTCACAGACACCCTGCCCCATGGCAGCAGGGGATTGCTGAGATCTCGTAGGCAACCAGTCAGGTGAAGCAGTAAATGTGGGATTCCCAGTACACAGTTCACAAAACAACATGTTCATGTGAATCCACCCTTGTCTTTTGTTCCTCCAGCTCTCATAGTCACCTCCAGCAAAGGGTGACGATGTGCTGCTTCTGGCTAGGAAGCAGGAATCAGGAATTTAACAAATGGTATTGGGGTAATTGGGGGCTGTCTCTCTGGTCTTTGACTAGTAGACAATGTTTGGGATGGCTTCATCAGCACCTAGCCAAAATTATTTGGGTATGAATAGGGGATCCTCTATCCCCCCCCGCACCGGGCTGAAGGCAGCAGTTCAAAGGAGGAGAGTGAATGGAGGCGAGTCCACGCTCGTGGCAGCAGGTGAAGGCCCTCCCTGCCCACCTCGCCTTCCCAGGTGCCTCTGTACAACAGGTATGAGGCCCTGGAGGTGGAAGGCCACTCAATGGAGGATGGGGACGACAGTCTATCTACACCAGAGGTGTCGCCCAGGTCAGAAGAACGTACCTCTCGTCTTACCACCACCTCCACAAGGAAGAAAAGAAGGGTTATAGTTGTGGGTGACTCCCTTCTGAGGGGAACCGAGGGTCCGATATGCCGGACGGACCCTCCTCTTAGGGAAGTCTGCTGCCTCCCTGGGGCCCGCGTGAAGGATGTCACCAGGATACTCCCTAGCCTGGTACGGCCCTCGGACTATTACCCCCTACTGCTCTTCCATGTGGGGGGCGATGAAGCCGCAACCCGTAGTCCTAGGGCAATCAAAAGAGACTTCAGGGCCTTGGGAAGGCTAGTAAGGGACTCTGGAGCACAGGTTATTTTCTCTTCTCTCCTTCCAGTTGTGGGCAGTGAAGGACACTAGAAGGAACAGAGACACCCAATCTATCAACTCATGGCTCCATGGCTGGTGTCTTCACCACGGATTGGGTTTTTTTGACAACGGGATGGCCTACACAGCACCGGGTTTGCTGGTGTCTGATGGGATTCATCTTTCTCAAAGGGGAAAGAGAATCTGCTCAGGAACTTGTGGGGGTCATCGACAGAGCTTTAAACTAGACTCGAAGGGGGAGGGGGATAATATCAGGCTTGCCCGAGAGAAGCTGAGGGGCGACGTGCCACGGTTAGAGGGAGCGGGTGCCAGCGAGGGCACTCGGCCTGTGTCCCCGAGATGTGCGGGGTACGCTGGGGCACAGCCGAAGTCGAACGGAGTTGAGCTAGGGGATACTGAGGCAACAGGAGCCAAGAGGGAAACACCAGTGAAAAACCTCAAAGCACACAAGGGGTGTTCTATGAAGGAGACACAGGTGACAGCCCAGCTGAAGTGCCTCTACACCAATGCACGCAGCATGGGTAACAAGCAGGAGGAGTTGGAAGCCATTATACATCAGGAAAACTATGATATGGTGGCCATCACGGAAACGTGGTGGGATGACTCGCACAACTGGAGTGCGGCAATGGATGGCTATAAACTCTTCAGGAGGGATAGGCGAGGCAGGAGAGGTGGTGGGGTAGCCCTGTACGTCAGGGAGTGTCTGGATAGTTTAGAGCTCAATGATGGTGATGATAGGGTGGAGTGTCTATGGGTGAGAATCAGGGGGAAGGCCAACAAGGCAGATATTGTGGTGGGAGTCTGTTACAGACCCCCCAACCAGGATGAGGAGACTGACGAACTATTCTATAAGCAGCTGGGAGAAGCCTCACGATCACTAGCCCTTGTTCTTGTGGGGGACTTCAACCTACCAGTTGTCTGCTGGAAATACAATACAGCAGAGAGGAAACAGTCTAGGAGGTTCCTGGAGCGTGTGGCAGATAACTTCCTGACACAGCTGGTGAGGGAGCCAACGAGGGAAGGGGCCCCGCTGGACCTCTTGTTCACGAACAGAGAAGGACTTGTGAGCCATGTGATGGTTGGAGGCCGTCTTGGGCAGAGTGATCACGAAATGATAGAGTTTTTGATACGTGGAGAAGCGGCGAGGGGGTCAGCAAAACTGCCGCCTTAGACTTCCGGAGGGCAGACTTCGGCCTGTTTAGGAGACTGGTCGAGAGAGTCCCCTGGGAGGCAGCCCTAATGGGCAAAGGAGTCCAAGAAGGCTGGACATTCTTTAAGGAGGAAGTCCTAAAGGCACAAGAGCGGGCTGTCCCCAGGTGCCGAAAGACGAGTTGGCGGGGAAGAAGACCGGCCTGGCTGACTAGAGAGCTCTGGCTCGAACTCAGGAAAAAGAGGAGAGTCTATGACCTCTGGAAGAAGGGGCGGGCAACTCAGGAGGACTACAAAGGTGTAGCGAGGCTGTGCAGGGAGAAAATTAGAAGGGCCAAAGCTGAGTTAGAGCTCAATCTGGCTGCTGCTGTAAAAGACAACAAAAAATACTTCTTCAAATACATTAGCAGCAAAAGGAGAGCTAAGGAGAATCTCCAGCCCGTAGTAGGCAGGGGAGGGAACACAGTGACCAAGGATGAGGAAAAGGCTGAGGTACTTAATGCCTTCTTTGCCTCAGTCTTTAATAGCAGGGCCGACTGTTCTCTGGGTACCCAGCCCCTGGAGTTGGAAGATAGGGACGGGGACCAGACTGGAGCCCCCATAATCCAGGGGGAAATGGTGAGTGACCTGCTGCACCACTTAGACACTCACAAGTCTATGGGGCCTGGTGAGATCCACCCGAGAGTACTGAAGGAGCTGGCAGAAGTGCTCCCCAAGCCCCTTTCCATCATTTACCAGCAGTCCTGGCTAACTGGGGAGGTCCCTGCTGACTGGAGATTAGCTAATGTGACGCCCATCTTCAAGAAGGGCCAGAAGGAGGATCCAGGGAACTACAGGCCTGTCAGCCTGACCTCGGTGCCAGGGAAGCTGATGGAGCAGATCATCCTGAGTGCTATAACACGGCATCTAGAGGATAACCAAGGGATCAAGCCCAGCCAGCATGGGTTCAGGAAAGGCAGGTCCTGCTTGACCAACCTGATCTCCTTCTATGACAAGGTGACCCATTTAGTGGATGAGGGGAAGGCTGTGGATGTTGTCTATCTAGACTTCAGTAAAGCCTTTGACATGGTTTCCCACAGCATTCTCCTGGAGAAAGCGGCTGCTCATGGCTTGGACGGGTGTACTCTTCGCTGGTAAAGAACTGGCTGGATGGCCGGGCCCAAAGAGTGGTGGTGAATGGAGTTAAACCCAGTTGGCGGCCGGTCACAAGCGGTGTTCCCCAGGGCTCTGTGTTGGGGCCAGTTCTGTTTAATATCTTTATCAATGATCTGGACGAAGGGATCGAGTGTACTCTCAGTAAGTTTGCAGATGACACCAAGTTGTGTGGGAGTGTTGATCTGCTTGAGGGTAGGAAGGCTCTGCAGAGGGACCTGGACAGGCTGGATCGATGGGCCGAGGTCAATTGTATGAGGTTTAACAAGGCTCAGTGCAAGGTCCTGCACTTGGGCCACAGCAACCCCATGCAACGCTACAGGCTTGGGGAAGAGTGGCTGGAAAGCTGCCAGGCAGAGAAGGACCTGGGGGTGTTTGTTGACAGCCGCCTGAATATGAGCCAGCAGTGTGCCCAGGTGGCCCAAGAAAGCCGATGGCATCCTGGCTTGTATCAAAAATAGCGTGGCCAGCAGGACTAGGGAAGTGATTGTGCCCCTGTACTCGGCACTGGTGAGGCCGCACCTCGAATCCTGTGTTCAGTTTTGGGCCCCCCACTACAAGAGAGACATTGAGGTGCTGGAGCGTGTCCAGAGAAGGGCAACGAAGCTGGTGAAGGGTCTGGAGCAGAAGTCTTATGAGGAGCGGCTGAGGGAGCTGGGATTGTTTAGCCTGGAGAAAAGGAGGCTGAGGGGAGGCCTTCTCGCTCTCTACAACTACCTGAAAGGAGGTTGTAGAGAGGTGGGGGTCGCTCTCTTCTCCCAAGTAACAAGTGATAGGACAAGAGGAAATGGCCTCAAGTTGCACCAGGGGAGGTTTAGACTGGATATTAGGAAATTTTACTTCACTGAAGGGGTTATCAAGCATTGGAACAGGCTGCCCAGGGAAGTGGTTGAGTCGCCATCCCTGGAGGTATTTAAAAGACGTTTGGATGAGGTGCTTAGGGACATGGTGTAGTGGTGGACTTGGTAGTGTTATGTTTATGGTTGGACTTGATGATCTTAAAGGTCTTTTCCAACCTATACGATTCTGTGATTCTGTGATTCTGTGAATAAACAAATGCTCATTATTTTAGGAAGAACGTGACAGTCCTTTGTGGAAAAAAAATAATTATTCCTGTTCCTCTCTGTTAAGGAGAGACTGTGGCTTTTATGGCCATCCCTGACCTCAGTGCTCTTTAGCTTGAGACAGAGCTGACCATGGCATATTCTCAGTAGACCTGTGAAAATATTTTTTATTCCCTTAGACTTCCAACATAAACAGGTTCTGCCTAACCATGTTTATATCACTTTGTGCTACACAGAACTGAGAATCTTAGAAGAGGACAGCAGGCTATTCTAAGCATCAAATTAAAATAATTTTATATCAAAAAACACAGGAGGAGGACATATAACTTTCACTGTATTTCAGGTGTAGATGACTATAGTCCACTTGCTCTTACTGGCAGTTTTTTCATTTTCAGTATTTAAAAAGGCTTATTAAGAGGTTTTGCAGACAAACGCAGACCATCTCCAGGAGTCCCCAGAAGAGCTCCAGTGAGAAGCTGGCTGACCTCTGAGAGTGGTGGGCAGCAAGTCTGCCCACAGAGGCAGGGCATTGCTGGCCCTGTGTGCCTGGTATCTCACTCCTGGAGGAGGCAGAGGCATCCTGGGCACAGTTTTGCTGTGCTCTCAGCTCACGGGAGCTGGAGAGGGAGTTGCCTCTAGTGAGGCAGCAGCTCTTATCCCACAGCTCCCATTGACTAATGGCAACAGCAGGAGTCGGGAATGTAGCTGGAGCTGGAAATCCGTGAACCTGCACTCCAGGGAGGCAAAATACTCCCAGTCAGCTTCAGTGGGAAGGGGCTGGGTGAACCTAAAGGGATCTGAATGATGTTACTCTTTTTTGCAGCTCTCCATATTGCTCCCTCCCCACATTTATGTTTCAGAGCCCCACACAGACCTGATGTGTACCAGAGCCTGCACTGGTAAGTATGTATTTGATCTGAGGAATGCAGAGTGGGATGACAATTAGTTGGTCATGCATAATTCCGAGTGATAGTCAAGACCCAAGCCACCTGTGGTGGGTCGCAGGAGAATTTTACAGCAGAGCATCTTGGCAAGAACAAGGTGAGGGAACAAGGGAAAAATAAGCCAGACTGTATGTAGGCTCTCAGGGAAGAAGACTTGGAGGCCCACAGGTGGTTGGAACCTCTTTGAACAGTTAAGAATGGAGAAGAAAGCAGAGAAATATATATCCAACCTTGGAGGGAGGTCTTCTCCTCTAACCCCTAACTTCATCTTTGTCCCCTGCCTCCAGTGGGACACAGTAAAGCTCAGGGACCAGCAGTGAGAGGGCACAGCCTCTGCACACTGCTCTGAAGGTCTTGAGCCCTGCCAGCTGCCTGTCCTCATGGGCAGTCTGAGCGTCCTCTCTCCTGCCCTGTCCCGGCTCCCAGAACTGCTCCATTAAAACAGGTATTTGCAAAACAATGTCTGCAGAAAGCATGTGAATTGATGTCTCTGCACAATACGCCTTAAGGCCAGTAAAAATGAGTTTTCCCATTCTGCAAAGAAGGAAATGAAATGAAAATTGTTAAGTGACTTGCTCAGGACCGAAGAGGGAGCCCATACTGGAGCTTGGAAGAGACAGTGGAAATCACTCAGTACATTTCCCACAATGAATACTTTCTGAAGGACCCACATGTCTCGTGAGGCTCTTCTGCTCAGAGAGGGACAATCACAGCTTCAACCAAACAGACAGAAGTGTTCAGTGACATTTCTCTTGGTACTGAGGTCTCAAACCTCTTCAGGTTGTCTGAAAAATATCTGGACTTGACTTAAAAACAAAGGGAGCTCTGCTTCTCACAGAACACAAAATCCAGCCCCAGAACCCCCAGAGAGGCCATGAACTAAGTGTGGTCTTGAGGGGAAACAATGGCAGGTTTTTAATCTAGGGCTTTTCTTTTACCAGATCCCAAAATACTGGTTTAAGGTTGATAAATTGGAGATTAGAATGTATACAGAGTTTTCAACAAATTATTCAGTCACGGTGTATTGAAGGATTTTTTGAATAGAGAATTAAATGCATTTTTAGAAAATATGTAATGTCTTAGAGCCACTCTGGAGTTGGAACAAAACATGTTTTCTTTATTTAAAATGTAATTTTTATGGATGCATTAGACTTGGAGCCAGAGAAAACATTTTTAACTGCTGAGGTTTTACAGCCACTCTAGGGTTAGGAAAGAAAGCTGAAAAAATATTCTGCCTGGCAGATTTTTTAACGCTTCATTTAGAAGTAAAATAAAAAATAAAAAATATTGTAACCCTTCCACCTGTACCATAGTTCATCCAAGTGAAAGAGACACCTTTCATTTCATCCCTCCCTGCTGCAGTAAGCCCAAATTTGAGACAACTTGTCTTGTGTGAAAAGAAGGGACCACCTCGGGGCTGAGGACCACAGCAAAAGCATTGGGGCCAGTCCTTCATCCACAGCAGTAGTGAACCTCTTTGCTTAACTGTAAGCCTCAATTTCCTGTGTGTAAAACAGAGAGAAAATGTCCTTCCTTCTACCTGATTCATTGAGGTGGCTTGGGAAGCAATTTGGGCTGTCACTGTATCTTGTTTGTATAATGCCTTTTGCAGAGAAACCTTCAGAGATACTTGCTTTTTGACATAATTCAAGGCAACTGATGGCAGTCTGAAAATCTGCTTCTGAAAGTTAAAATGTGATTGTTCATTTGCTTAATCAAGTAAATAAAAAGGCATAATATCTTGATTTGTTAAAAATAAACAGTTCCCCGCTCCAAGTTAAGTGTTACACCCAGGAAAGGATCTAAAGAAAGTCCTGAGCAAACAGGATCTCCCAAACATCAGCATGTTGGGAAAGCACAGCGCCTGACATGGTGCTTCATGCATTGCTAAGAGAGAAACACATGCCAGACTTGTGTATAATTTAGTGACTGGTGAGTTAGAGTTAAAAGAGGCTTTCTATCCATGTTTCTATCCACATTTTTTTCATGTTGAAATTCTCACACGTGGAACCTGTAGATCCGTGGGTGAGAGCAGATCCTATTGATGAACATACCCTATACGAAAAGGCAGAGGAGCAGACATACTTTTTGTTTACGTGCACAAAGAGACTAACCTACTCAGATGAATAATGGTGTGCTGTTCTCCCTCGCTCATATGAGGACTTGTCCTGAAGTACTTGATTTTCATGTGCAGTAAATCAGAAGTCTGGCATCTGCTCCTGCACTGTGTTCAATATAGGGTGGCTGAGGTTTCATTTCTGCATAGAGCTCGTAGAGGCACTTTCTTTGAACTGTGAGTGTTCCTGAACTGGGTGGTTTTGTCTGTAGCACAGGACAAAAGGCCATTCTCAGAGTATGATTGTATAGCCCACAGAAGCAAAGAAAATAGGGCTGAAAAAGAGCAGGAAAGGCCATCTAATCCACTCCCTTGCTTCATGGGAAGATCAATGTTATCAAATTAACACCTCGCCTGACTCTACCTGAAAACAAAAAATAGTTATGTGTAAGGGTGATCAAAATTTTTCTCTTTCAACTGTAGAACTGACTTCTGAGAGATGGTACAGCCCACTAGCCCTCAGGATTTGAGGTCCACAGCAAGACATGAGGTAGTCCTTTCATCTTTCCATGTTTCCATCTTGCACTTTCTACGCTGTGGACAGTGCTGATCTCCTAGTCTTATCCTAGATCATACGCAGATCACTCTTAAAATCAGTAATGAAGATTTGGTTTGTTTTATTTTCAGTCCTTAGTTTGGGACTATAGACTGTGTGCTGAATTCATAGTGCAGCCTTTTGTAAAGTACCTGGAGATGTCTTGGCACGATGAGGTGCCAGACAACTTTGGTGTGATGTTGCTAGATGTGTAGAAGTTGTTAGTCTGCACACATTTGTGAAGAGGACACTTATTTTCAGACATTAGTTCATGAAGTGAAACTTTGCCATTTTGGAAAAAAAAAAGGAGAGGAAGCAATGGGCTATCATGCACATTGTCATTCACATGCAACATGTTCCTTTTGTTAATCCTAAGTGTGCCAGTGGAGTCGATTATTCCAATTTCTCTTGCATGGTCAAAAATGCCTCATTACTGCTACAGGACTTAACCTCCAAATTTAGAGAAAAATGAAAAACACTAACAACAAACACTTGGTTGTGGCAGGAAGGAAAGCAAGTGATGAAAAGAAAATCCTCTGACGATGTCAGCGTCAAGTACCTGAATCCAGGATTACATGTCAAAGATCAGCTCTTATCAGCTCTGAGGAGCTGTTCTGCAGGGGTGCTTTAAGAGACAACCATAACTGCCAAACAAATGCTCATTGGGATCCCTAGGAGCCCACACGATTAGAGGTCCAGATAGACCAGGGAAAGGAATGAAGCAGCTGCACATATAGTCTGGGAGAGATGGATAATTTAAGCAAAGAGAGGAAGGTGAGGGTGAGGAGAGGTGCAGATGGGTAGCAGTCTTTAAAATCATGGAAAAGGATGCAATACAGAAAGGCAAGCCACTGGAAAGATTTATTGAGAGACCGAAGACAACCAGAGCAACCAAAAGTGTATGCTTTTCCCAGCAGAATTTTTAGGGAATCGTGAGAAGAGGATTAGATTCGTTGTGGGAGCACCAGGGAAAATGGGAGACCCATGGGTTTCACTTACAGTGTGACTGCTGCCCTGACTGAAGACCTGTTGCAAAAGCTGAATGCATCACCTAGGGGAAATGGCAGCCTGGATCATGGAGATGCTGTAAGTAGTTCTTAGGAAAAAATTATGAAAATTTATGGGAGAAAAGAAGGGAAACAGGAATTTAAAAGCAGGAGCAGTGAAGGGACAAGGGCAGTGTACTTTTGGGGCTACATATGAATGTTGTCTCCTTTGCAGTTTAAGTGCCAGAACTGCTCAGCTTTGCTTCATGGTTCTCACACCTATTCTGCTCATGAGACAACACTTTAATATCACCAGATGTAACCCAGATGGTACATATTAATTTATATATGGATGCTGGAAAATACATATATACTTTCCATATGAAGTCTTTTAAGTATGATTTTTATATTCATTTGAAAATTGTTCATTTTTATTTGAGCCATAAGGCAGCCAAAATACAGCTCCCAGGTGAATGAACATTTATCTATTCCACCCTGAACGATTCCAGGTTTCTGTGAGACTACTTTTGAAGGTGTGTGCTCATTTCATTTCAGAAATGATTCTCACTGGCTCAACAACAATGTGTTACTGTCAAACGTCCGTTATTATGCTGAATGGAAATGCTGGGGAGATAAATTTAGAACATCTTTCATCTCATTTTCAATATTAACAACTGTTCCATAGACTTGCCAGCAGACCCAAGTGTGTGACAAAGTAGAATGCCTTGATTTAAGCATTTAATTATTTTTCTGTGTCAAACTTGATTTAATAAGTAATGATAATTGGAGTCGGACATGATCTTTAGATAATCAAGCAATTGAGCTCGCTCATCCGACAGAGCAGGAAGAAGAAGTGGTGGTGGTGTTTGTCATAATAATCTATGCAACATAAACACCGGTATTTCCCCAGTGTTTGGAATGACTGAGAAAATGTGATGAAAAAAAGAAAATATACAACAACTACAGGCAGAATATCAAAACAGTATTAAAAAACAAACTATGCCTCGGTTGGTAGTTCCCAGTTCCCTCCATCCCTCCACCCCATTTCTTGTCCTCGGCTTCCACCCCAGAGTGGACACCATTTCTGCAAAGGCATTTTCTAGGATCAAAACGGGAATCCTAAGTGCTGTGGTTCTGCCAGAGGTGGACCCTTTGCCCTGGAGAGCAACAAGGAGTAAGTAAGCACATAAAAATATCAATAAGTAAATAAACAGATTCAGTTTTTAAGCACTAACCCACAGAGTAGTATACTATTATTTCTGTTGTATGAAAGTGGCTATACAGAAATGAGGATAAACTCAAAACATGAACTTTGTACCCTTAAGAACAACAGGAAAAGGTATTTTCAGGCCAGTCTGGTCAATCTTTGCCATAATATGCGTTATACCATGAGACCAGAGAAAACCTTTTCCTGGGAGGACCACATTTCCATCAACAGAGCAGACAGTGGGGTGGTGCAAGGGTGGAAGGTAGTCTTCGGTGTGTGTGTCCAAAATGCTCAGTGTGGGATGCTCGTCCCACCTGTTCTCAACTGCTCCTCTCCCAAAGTCCCTCAAACCTCAGACCTACCCCCTTCCTTCCTACCAGCCCATTCAAAATTGCTTCACTCCTACCAGCTCCTCTCCCATAACCAGTCCATGCTTACCAAAACTGGTTGGTTCTCTTTTCATAGCTAGTAGGTGCAAATTTCCACTCTTATTTGATGCAATGCCAGACAAATGAAACATATTAAAAAACCAATAAGCTGTGCATGTGGTTAACATGATTGCGTAAGAATAAACAATGAAATGACAAATCATTCTTCCTACTTCAGGATGGAAAACACTACCAGTTCTAGATCTTAGGCAGAAACTTCTCCTACAGACACATTTTTCTGTCGTTATCTGGTATAAAGATATTACGCACCTTGAACAATTTGCTGTTGGGTACTGCCAGTGGACAGTCACTGGATTAGGTGGATTGTTGCTCTGATGAGATGGGACCGTGCCTTTACCCCATCCCCCCCGTCCCCTAAGTAATCTCCTACTGAAATTATATTTAGCTACTTCCCATAAGTCCACTGCTAATTCCAGTTGTTATTCTCTGAGTTCTTTCTGGTTTGTGGCATTCAGTATTTACAGCATCCTTTTGGTAATGCCAAACTCCAGCACAATATTTCAGGTATATTCATAAGGTACAGTCACATCTGGAGAAAGTACCAAGGGACTTCCCAGCAGTAGACAATTAATGACTATGACGAGGACTGTAACGCATCCTGCAGTAGCAATGGCACACATTTTCCAGCAATCACTGCCCAGTGCTTTGGAAATAAACACTCTTGTGTTATGCTGCTGCCTGTTAAATATCTTGGCATTTATCTCACAGCAGAGACCATCGCCTGTGCCAGGGTTCTGTTCCATTGACAATGTCTCTTAATTGCCTTGTTGTTTAAATAAACAAGACAAGATAATTAAGAGATAATGACAAAGAAATAGGATGTTAGTGATAATGGGTGGTAGATCCCTCTTCCACTCTAACTTCACTATTTAGAGCAGGCCAGACTCTCTGCCTACATTAAATCTCACAGCAACATTTTGAGTTTTTAAAGGGGCCTTTTGTCCTTGCTGTTTGAATTAATCAGTAAAAGTGGAAAAGTCTGGAAGAAGAACTCAGGACTGGGAATCTGAGAGGATCAGGTGATGCAAAGGTTTTGGAAATGTAGAAGGATGGACCTGGGGCACAAAGGAAAGCGATTCTGCGTGGAGAATGACCTGGCAGAAGGAGCTGCCTGTTTGCTGCTTCGGTGGTCCTGCTAGTCCAGTACTGGCCGGCCTAAGTGGTCCTGTTTCTGCTCCTGACCAAAGCTGTTCAGCCATGCAGCCTCTTTAAGGGCTGGCCAGCAGCAATGCCTCCCTGCTGATGCCAGCTACCTGGGCTGCTGTTGCACACACACCTTTTCGGTGCCACTGCTCACACTTGACCTTGCTATTCCCCCATACTGAGGGCTAATCAAAAAGGCTGCAGTCATCCTTTGAGCAATCTGTTAGGCAAAAATTAACTGAAGTGGGATATTCAGCTATTCAGAGCTACAAACAAAGCATGTTTAAAGTGTATTCATACACTTGGGACATTAATAAAATAGATCAGTGGTCCTATCCATTCATTACCTTGTTTCCTCAACTGGGGCTAATAGAAGAAGATACAAATCCCACAAAATTTGATATGTAGAAGCCTGGGAGTATTTTTTCTGACTCAGCCTACTAAGAAGCCATGAAAAGTGCAGACTGATTGATCTTATTGCTCATCTGAGACTTTTGATTTATTTCGGTACTTAATTGTGTATACAGTTGACAGTGACCAGTTCTGCAAAAGATGATGCCATTGTACATTTCATGGTATCAGAACAGATTATTCTGGCAGAAACACATAGCTAAAAGCCAAGTGTATGAAATTCTGCTGAGCAAAGAGTGGTAGTGAAAGGAAAGAGAAGTTCCTTTGAACTTCTTTGAAGTTCCTGTTCTCTCTCCTGGCTTCCAGCTTGGCTGTACACTTTGCTTCAAAGACTAAAGCAGTATCATAACAGATTTGCTTCCAATTGTCTCAGTCCAAACATCTTTCCTGCTGGTTATTAATATTGATCTGACAAGCTCCATGAGAGGTTTTCGGGGCATTCTTAAAGCACTTGTGTTGGCCTCAAACTGTTCAAGCCAGCTGAATGTAAAAAAACACCATGTAGCCTTTGAGCCTGATTTTGTGTCTATCCTAGAACAGATTACACATTAGCAAGGAAGTTTTAATACTGGGAATAAAATATGAATTTTTGAGACAGAGGTGCAATGTTTGCTGCACAGTTGTGTCTGCCTGTGATCCCAAGTCAGGAGCCACGATGGACTTGAAGGACTGGCTATATAGTCTTCTTAGACACTCAGGCATTGAAGATGAGAACAGAAATGTACAGCAATCTTCCTGAGTGCTGGTTTCTTCAGTTATTGCATAATGCTTTACAGTCAATCAAAAGAGGGGTTCATTTTGGAAATGAAGGAAATATGAGAAAGATTGCTTCTCATGTAGTGGGAGATCTACCAAGACACAAGCACTCATCAATAATTTCAAGCCTGCTTCTGGTAACTGTGGCAGTGGCTTGTGTCAGGCTGGCCTGGAACAGGTTGAAGAATGACTGCTGGCTTAAAAATATTTTTAGTAAGACTGACGTACTCATATGATGCTACAGAGACATTAGGAAATTCTGTAGGTCTTTCAGGCTTTGACTTTGATTTTTTTTATTAGCAGTTATCTTCAGGGTTACAGACTAAATAGGTAGGTTGATGAATAGGTAGCTTTTATAAGGGCTGAGCTTGTGTTAGAGAGGTAAATTATACTGCAGCTCAGGAAAGACTGAATTGTGTAATATTTCCATGTAGCAGACTAGGAAGCTGGTTTATTGACTTTGAGGAATTTGATCAAATCCGTACAACAGTTTGATGGCAGAACCAAACCTGAAACCTGCACCCTTAAGATCATAGGGATAAATGCTACTAGCATAGAGTGTTTAGATTGTTCTTTAAAAGATAATGATTCGGATACCTATTTCAGGCACTTTGGTCAGAGAAAATGAGTATACATGACATGTGGATCACCAGTACATATATGACACATATATGTTTGTGTGAGCTGGAAATAACAGGCAAAAAGCTTTTACGAAAATACAGCATTACAGTATGCTACAAAGCTGCCCACACCAGCACTGCTTTTGTGAAGAAGGTCCTGATAGACAAATGCCCGCTTCTGTGATTTTTTGGTAATAAGAATAGTATTTTTGTCATTTCATATTCATATATTTGATTCTAGCTTGCATTTTGAAGTCGTTCACAGGCAAAGACATGGGTTCATTTTATTCATGGGAATGGGAACTTGCTATGCCCCTATCCCCCAGGAAATCTCCCGGAATAATAGAGGCATTGAGTTTTAAAATAAGTGTTGAGCGTCTGATCAATTAACTATGTCACTATTAGAAGGAAACAAAGAAAAGACAAATAAAATGGAAGCTTATTTGCATCTGATTTACATTATCCTTTTGAGCATTGATTCCATTTTTATTTCATTCCTCCTAATACTATTCAGATTGCAGACTGTAACCTTGCTGCACATTTACAGCTGAGTTTCATTGTTCATTTAATCATCTCAGGTGTTACTGAAATAGGGAACACTGCTGCTTGAAAGATTTCCCCTGGGGTTCATGGGAGCTGCTTGTATCCTGAGGCTGGAGGAGGGGGCCTGCAGATACATTCTGGCAATGCAGCTCTGAATTTTGATGATCATCTGTTGAAAAATCACATGGGCCATCCTGTGTCAAGACCATCATTGCTGTCTCCTCCTTTTAGTTAGCAATTCGTCTTCCAGCTTGCTGCTTAGGTTATGTCTTTTTCTTTTTCCCTCCCTAAACCCTTGTTTCAGCTTAAATATTTGCAGTAACACATATTCACCTCTCCCTCGTTCCTCTTATAGGCAGGAACAAACACACAGTGTAAACACTGTGCAGATATGCTTTAACCCAGCAGATTATTTCTGTGAGTTTGATGGTCAGTTATGAAATCTATGTGGTAAGCTCACAACACAAGAGGATTCTTTGATAACCGTCAGTAACTGGAATTTACCATGCAGGTATCTTTGTCAGGGACTGTTTTTCTTTCTGTTTCCTAGAGCATTGCTTGCTCTGATTCAGAGATCCAAAAAGTTAACAGTCTCGGGCAACAGACAGTAGTATCCATGATTTGAAATTCTGTTTTAACTAATATTTTATAATGTTTGCTTAAAATCTACTATGTCTGCAAGCAACCCTGCCTGTAAAATTATTTACCATTGAATATTTGCTGAAAGCAAACACAGAAAGCATTATCATGTTCTAAGTTAATTTGTTTAAAAATTTAAACAAATAGCAGTGGAAAATGTTTTGAAATCTTTGTTTATCTATAGCCTGTTTCTATTGACATAGACCTACAAGAATCTCCTGGCTGGGAGCTCTGATCTTATGTTTCCATTTGAATCCTTCAAATGAAGTTTTTTCCCCATTTTTGACAGGCAAAATTATGCTCAGATGCTTACGTGATGGCATCATAATGAACAAATGAATAAATAAAAATGTAAAAATTTCCCCTCAGGCAACAAATTTGCTGATTTTAATGCTGGAAGTGAGGGTTAAGTGCTATGTGACAGAAACTGTACTAGCTGTTGCAAAAGGAGCTGCTCATTTTGATCAACAGCAAAACATTTGCCTTCGAATCTTGAGACTCCAGTCCCAGTTGGAGCAGCAACCTTTCCCCTATAATTAATTTTTGTGTGCTGTAGTCCATTAGAGAAGAGAGTGACAGCCTCTGGACATAGATTACTGTCTTATGTATGGCCCAAAGGAACATTATGGTCTAATTAAAGGTGGCTCAGTATGTCAGCCGTTGCAATAGTTTGAGCATTTTTAATACGGTGTCAGTATCTAACCACCTTAAAAGAATTCTGGTAGCAAGCAAACTAAGTAATTTAAAGGCAGCTCATGTTCTCTGTAAGTTTTGCAGGACTGCTATTGGGAATACTTGATAATTTATGAAGGCTTACACCACCAAATTAATTACATTTTCCTGATGCCACATGTCTTTTTCATACAAGCTAGCTCTGAATTATAAGTAACAATATTGTCCTTGTTCATTCCTTCAGTATAGGAGACAGCTTACTAATAACACTGGTAGAATTCAGTTGCTGTATTTTAGAAGTGTCATTTATTAAAGCATTGCTACAGTTAAGGTGGTGTGTGCTCATCTAATATTAACCCTGATTTCTGCTGTACGTATTACTGAATCTCGGTTTTGAGCCTTCGGCATGGCTTTGATTTGGGAGCATTTTTTATATGGTTTGGAAAAAACAAGTTTGCAGGAAGTGGCCAATGCAGAGGTGCTGCGATATGCAGGAGTACAAAGCCACATACTCTACTGTTTTGTGGGGGAAAGAGGTTATAGTACGAGCCTCTGTTCTGACAGACGAAAACTCCTAAGGGTCCTTACCATAGATAACTCATTGTTTTGTGTTGTCAGTGGGCTTCCTCTGAGGCCCTGCAATCTTGAATCGTGCTTGGGTTTTGCATAGCAGATACTTCTTGGAAAGTCTGACAAACTCTCCTAATGAGGTTGGCTTAGAAAGAATAAACATTTTTCCTTTTTTTTTTAATTAAAATAAAATCAATTTGAATAGATGGTAGATAAATACAACTAACCCCTGAACTTTCAATTATTAAAGAGAGAAATAAATGGAACACCTATTTTCTTCACTAACATTTTAGAATATTGAAACTTTTTTTGTGCCCTTTCCACTTTTTTTCTGATTTGTATGAAGATGATAGAAGAGAATCTAGGGCTGCTTTTGGAATCCTTTTCAAGAGAGTGATTTGTACTATGAAACATACTTGCATGATACACCATTACTTAAAATGAAAATTGGATTTGAGATAAAATTCCGGGAGGAGAATTTTTCACAGGAAATCTCACTTCTCTGCAGTTCCTTTGAATTCTGAAGTTTGGTCTGTGAAAGAAACCTTGCTGTTGTGAAGTTTCAGCAGACTCAGGGGAATTCAGTGGGCTGGTAGCATTTAAGCTCTGTCTTGAAAGATAAAGAAAAAGCTGCTTCCATCCAGCAAAGAGAAGAAGTAAGAAAAGAAGAAAATCGCTCTGTCTGTTCTCATTCCTTTAAACAAATAATGAATTTCAAAGCTAATTGAATTGTGTAAATAACATCATTCTAAGGTAATTTATTTTATTCTCCAAACAAATATGCCATAGTCCCAGTCAGAATAGAAAATGAAATAAGGAAAACTAAATGCGAATAAACCCTCTTAATGTAACATTAAGGGCTAGATTTTGGCAAACCATTGGCACTCAGAATGTATTTTGATGTTAGACCTTTTCAGAGGGCACCCCAAAGCAGCAGATCCCAAAGCTAATTACAGTCTGGTTATTTTCTATTTTCAGTTGTCAGTGTTGGGTGGTCCCATTGCTGCAAAAATTTGTAGAAACCAAGATTTTTAAGAATTTGCATTAAACTCCATAACATTATTAGTAGGCTTAATGTAGATCACATGAGTAAGTGTTTTCAGAACCCAGATATGAATACTACTAATCATTTGAGCTATTACAGTTATTTATACTTCAATTTTTCATCAAAAAAACCAACTCATCTACTCCCAAACCAGCTTTATTTCAGTGCATATTGAAGTCAACTTTGAAAGGCAAGGTGGGGTGTAGGACAGTCATGTCCTCTTTTGGCTTTTTCTCTTGGAGGAAGTTGACAGGTTCTTACGGGGACAGGGAGAAGCAGGAGTCAGAAGAACGGATGGTTTGAGGAATGAATCAGGAATGCTGAAAAGTTTGCTGGGATGGGAGGCCTGGAATTTGGTCATCTTGGAGGTGGAGCATGGTTTAGGTGGGAAGATAAGCCAAGAAGGAGAGAACAAATTAACGTTGGAAAAAGTCAGTGGCATCACAAGAGTTCTGCCAGAAATGTTTTGTCAAAACCATGCAAGACTGGAGGAACCAAATATAGGGATAAATCAGGTCTGACATTAGCAGTGCTGACCGTTAGTGGGAAAAGGGGTAAATGAGGGAAAGCAAAAAATGGAGAAAATCAAACCCATATAATGGAAGGAAAAGCAGGGAACAGAGAGGACAAGTTCAGCTAACTGATGCTGGCAAACTAACGTTCACCCAAAGGCCAAGTTATAGGATATTGATGGTCGACAGGGAAAGAGACCAGATCATGGTTGAATGTATGATTGAATACGTAGTAAGGACAGATGGTGGAGAGAGGGATATGGAGGGGTTAGCTGGCAAGTCAGTGGCAACAATTCCCAGGAGAAGTCAAATATTGCATGATTCTGGAGGTGAGGGAAGAAATGGAAATATATAGGAAAGCTGAGTGAAAGACAGTCTTGCACCATGGCCATGGATGGAATCAGTTGTTGTGTGGACAGGGAAAAAGGAGACTGCACTCACTATCAGCTACCCCTTTAACCTGAAGTGTTTGACCCACAATAAGAGGTGTTATGACAGGGTCTCACACCCTTTTGATCTCCTGCTAGATTCTTGCTTAATCCACAGGGTGACAGATGTAAAAGAGGAGTCTTGGTAATGGAAACACTGAAAAGATAGGTTCAGGCAAAGACATCCAAACCTCTGTGAGAATCAGTAACCTGGGGGAATGAAGTTGGGAGAGGGAAGTGAGAGAAGGTGTTAGGTTAGGAATAAGGGTGTGAAAATTAGGGAAGAAAAGGTGGAAAGGATGGAGACATTAGGATCAAGTCTAGGAGGTGAAGAGGAGCAGATGTTGCAGTGGATTCTGTGTTTGCTTTGATGTGAAGAGCAGTAGCACTGGGAGAGAGGAGGGAGGAGAAGTCCCCTAGAGCTAACAGGAATATGACAAAGGTGTGATGAATGAGGGAATGGAGCTGTAGGATGCAGAAGACAAAAATGAGAAGGGCAAAATTCTGCAAAATTGGAATGGGGTGAAAAGAGCCTATTTCAACACAATTATTGGGAAGTACAACAGAGAAAAACCCAAAAGGTACAGTCAAAAGCAACATGTATAGATGTACCCTACTTGGGACATGCTGGAGGATCTTGCATCCTCTTCCTAGAAAATTAAAGTGAAAATGTTATTGGACAATGACACTACAGGATCAGTACAGGAGAAATAATCTTGGAGTTAGCAGCTCTCAGCACTTAGACTTAACACTTCTCCTGGTGAGGTCTTCTGCTCCAGTATTTTCCCTTCTGCTGCATTATGGAGCCATGCTCCACTTTTCAGCTGTATCAGTGACATGTGTATTAAAGATCTGGCTCCAAATATTAGTGATTCTGCAGAGAAGACCATGCTGAACTAATGGTGAATTACATTTTCTGCTGCATTTAGTCTTCAGCTCTGAATAATGTTTGGTCATCTTCACTTTATGTTAAGTGCAATGGATGATGAAGGCCTTCCAGGTAGCGACATCTGGTTGTGCTACTTTACAGTACAAAAAATGCCTCAAGGAACTAAGCCTCAAGTAGTTCAGCATCTGTTTCAGGTTGTTTCAAGAGATGGTATACTCCTTGTAAGCTTGCCCATGAAGAATTCTTACATGAGCTTTGACAGCAGCAACATTTTTCTGCTTTTTCTGCAGCATAGTTAGAAATTTATTTTTTTAAGGATTTGTTCGTGCTCTGAAATGTAAATCTATCTGAAAGTGGCTGGTAAAAACTATGTTAATTGAACATCAATAATACTGTAAATACTTGCAAGGGCAAAAGTATATTCAACAACCCTTCACACAGCCAAGACCATTTAGCTAGAATGGTACTGAATGAGTTTTGTCCCCATGTCTGCTTAAAACTAAAGGAAATCCAAGTCTTTGTCAGCCCATTCAGGAGTTTGCCACCCCTTCTCACCTTCTGTCTTCTGATAGCAAAATTGTCCTTTAATTTCTCTTCGTCACTAATAGCAAAATTCTCTGTAATAGTTGCACAGCAGGCAATAACTCGAATCAAAATCCTTCTTAGAAGACAGAGGTTCTCCATCTTTTGTTCTGTCTTGAGCCAGTGACACCTGAGTTTACACAGCCTTAATCCACATTGTTTTATCTCGAACTCAACCTGAAATGTAACCAATTGAAAAGAACACCAGTTAAACAGTATTGTAATTTTTTAGTGACACAAATATAAATGACAACAAATAGCTGCCCTAGGCCAGGGCATATTAATTGGGGACCATAAGATGGTGCTGCTATAATTGGTCTGGTTTTAGTCTAGCTTCGCTCAGCAAACAAGAAAATACTTTGCCTTCTCTCCTAAAGAGGCAACAAGAAATGACTCAACATGAATCAGGTACTCTGTTGTTCCCCAACACATTTACAGCAATGTGGAATTTGTTTTCAAAGTGTCAGGATGACAGACAGCTACAACAGAGCTTGCTGTCTCTCCTTCAGCACCTCCGATGGTTGGGCAACTCTACCTTGTGGGAGTTTCTTTATAAAATATACTTACATAGCAAGCAATTTTCCACCATAGAATGTGCTACAGAAGAAATAATGTGAGATCCCTGATGATGGCATAACCAGACACAACACTGCAGCCAGATCTGTGCATATCCCAAGAGGTGTTGCCTTAACTTTAATAGGTGAAACATCCTCCACTTGTAATCATTTGAAAGGGATGGCCAGAACAGTTGGGTATTTGACAGCCACATCAGGGTGTGAATAGTTCTCCCAGCTCTATACATGTTCATTGCAGCCCTCCTTAAAGCCACTAAGTATTTGGGATCCGGAGCTGCTCCCTAAGAAAATAAACTTTGTAGCAAAAGTCTTGAAGGACTATTGTAAAGGTCTTCTGATGCATCTTGCTGGGAAGCCTGGGAGGTAATTGCACTTACCTACCCCTCTGCTGAGTTTATATTCCTCCAGCCACTGCCCCTGCCCCTTGGGTGTACCGATGGATATATGTAGGTCCACATGAGCAGGAGGCTGCTGTGCTGATTTAAAAATTCCCCGCGTTCCCTCATGCCAGTTTTTCTCTGTCAGGGCCGCTGTGCTACAGCAGGAGGGAGCACGTACCCGAGCCTCGGGACCATGAGTCCCTGTACTCGGCAAGCTAAAATGCCCAGCAAAGGTGACTTTGTGCTGTGGCTGAGGGCAGTGCTTGGAGGCGTTCGTTGGCACGCGTTCCCTTCTGCCATCTCTGCTGTGGGGTGATAACTGCTGGCAGATGACTGTGAGCATCTAGGAGCTTTAAAATGTCCCGGAAAATTCCCCACGGGTGTTTTGTCAGAGTCTTTGCATTGTGCCGCCCTCATTAGTTTCCCTGTATTGCTTGTCCTAGTCCAAGTGAAACTGCTGAATGAAAGGGACATCTTTTGTGGTAATAACAACATTAATCTCTGCTGGATTACGACTTCATTTATCTATTAGCAAAAAATGACAGCAAAAAGGTGTATGCAGGAGCACCTTGAATAGATCCATAATAAGAATGTCATCGTTGTTACAGTGAACTCAACAAATAGACTGTTGGCTGCAATGAAAGAGGAGCTTAGAATAAACTCTACTGAGAAATAGCACGGATATGTCTGTATCAACCACAAATGAATCAGGAGGGACAAATAGGGAGAGTCCACTCTTATCCTGGAACTAAAATGTAGTTGTTTTGAGCGCACACACACACACACATGCACAGTAGTAGTGCATCCTTTCTTTATTTATTGCATTTTCACCAAGGAGTACTGCTAAAATGTTATGAGAGACAGTTCTTGAAATATTATATGATTTATCTGGAAGCAGAATGAACTCAATGTGTTGTTATATAGTCTGGGTTTGTGTGAATATGTTCCTGTTTTAGCATACTGAAGACTGATGTTGAGTTGATACATACACACACTGGCTTCTTCACAGCTGTTTAAACTGTGCCCTCTTGGTTTGCTCTGCAGACTTCCATGAACATTTAGATTTATGTTGCCTCCCTCATCACACCAGTGCTGTTGTGATGCTGAAGGAAGTGGTTTGGTTTTGCTGGGTCTGCATGAATAGTGTTTTAGGAGAACTCCTTTAAGTGGAAACAACCTCCTTTTAAAGTCTCACATGTGATCTGAGCCTTAGAGAGATGCTGGAATGGATATGGAGATATTAAGCAATTTAGTAAAGCCTTTGTGATAAAACAGAAGGAGGCCTTTTGGTCTCCTAGATTCTGGGGTTGCTTTTTAAGTTAAATTATAGTGGCATAGATTACTGCTGGCTACCCCCCACACAACATACTACTCCCATGGATTACACACAAGGATTTTAAGAAGGAAGAGCAAGGATTTCCTTGAGCCTCTGTTTTGTGGTCAAAAAATGTACTTCATTACCTTTAAACTATTTGTACTAAAGTGGGGTTGACCACACGTGAGTAGCTGATGGTTTCTAAACTTCTTACAACTCTTTGCTAAAAGAAAAAACTATTACTCCATTAATTGTTTTCTGTAGTTGTATTATTTCTTATCGCTGTTTCCTGTAACATTTTTTCCCCACAATTTATAATCAGTTTATCTAGCAGGCCGCTAGCAACCTGCAGTACAAATAACTGAAGTCCATATGGAGTTCTACCACGTCTGTTATCAGTGGTAAAGTGTTTGAGAAAAATGGTAAATGCCGGTACCAGTGTTTTCCCTGTAAATGTCCAACATGAGAAGCTCAGAGCACAGCAGCTTTGCTGAGAACTCCCTGACAGGCTTTATGAAGATTTGTCCTGCATTATTATTTCTGATTGCTGGTCTGTGGGCAGTTCTGAAGAGGCTCATTGACTTCCACCACACCAGACAGGGAATGGACCCCTTGGGTTCAGAACAAGCAGTTGGGTTTGCCTCCTTGAAAAGATGGGTGAAGAGGGAAGAAAGCAAGATCTGGTCCTACAGGTTAGTCTGTGAGGCAGTCCCAGTGGCAAGAGCATGAAGGTGGCATAGTCTCACAGCATTGCTCTTGGAGCCATAGGAGCCCTGTCTCTGCTGGATGCAGAGCCTTACTGACATGCCTCAGTATGCTCTTTGCCGAGGCACCATCACTCAGGAGATCCTAATTTCTATTTCTTTAGTGTGTTCCCTTCATAAAGTAATAATCTGTGCTTTCAAATCTGCAGGCATAATCAGCTGTACACTCTGATAGTGCCAGCGTCCTTTGGATGGAGGTTAAGAACATGGCTCATGGGATTTGGGCATTCCTGGGGCTGGTGAACAGGCTGGCCTGTGCCTGGCAGCACAGTGCAACGTGGCTGTTGGGTCGGTGAAGAAGTGACTATGCTTGGTGACCTCCCCAGCCTTCTGCATCCTTCCCTGCCATATTGTTTCTACCCCTCAGCCAGGCATCATGCACGTGCTGGAATTGGCGTGTGAAAAGAGGAAGACCCCCTGCCAGCAAGGTGCTGTTCATGTGCTGGGGAAAACCCACTGTCAGCCTTAAGCATTGACCAAGAGCATTGCCATTTCAGAATTACTCCTTATACACTGATCTCTGGTGGGCTCAGCACCATACAAACCCTCCTTTCTGAGTGTCTCTCACCTTTACTTCGCTTCTGCACTTGGGCAGAGAAGGATTTCTTTCTTTTACGGGCTAGAGGAGGTGAGGTCAGAAGGAGAAAGAGCTTGGGTGGCCGAGTCACAGGTGGTGAAAGAGCTGGGAAGGGTGTCCAGATGGCTGACGTAAGGGTTCATAAAACGATGAAGGCCCAACCCTCATCGTTCCTTTAAACCTAAATGTTTGTATGTGTTACCAAACCATCATGTAAAACTATATAAACATTTTCACATGTTGAACTACAGATTAACTGTGGTGCTTATGATGATAATTAAAACCACAAACACAACATATTGTGAAAAATACCACATGCACTTTTAATTATGATTCAAATTTCCAGGTGTGCAGTCAGGGAAAGGAATTACTGGGTACCTCTTGAAAGTTGTTCTTTATATTCAGCAAATGTTAGGCGAAACTGAGTATCTTGCAGGACTAGACCTCTTTATTTATAGAATTTGGAGAAGATCTTTCATTATTTCTGGAGTTATTGTTTAGATCTGGAATTTTTTGAACTACTTTTTAAAGTGAAAGAAACTGACTTATAGGGGTTTGATGTGATCGGTATATAATATTTCAGATGAAATACCTAGAAAAAAACCTTTAATTTTTTAGTATTTCAAACCATTAAAAAGAGTGTAAATCTGCAGGGGTGAGGGGGAAAAAAGAGTTTTACAAAAGTATATTTTCTTTTGGGCTTGTAATTCTTTTTACTTAATGCTTGCAACATCAAGACAAATGTTTCTGAACGTTGCTTTAAGTATCTGCTTTTGGGGATGTTTTGCTGTGTTTGTTTCCTGTCCCACAAACTTTGCCACACAGCACTGAGTCTGCAGCTCGGTCTCAGAGCTGAGCGAGCCGGGACGTTCACTTGGGGTAGTGCCATTCCATGAAGAAACACCAATTAGGCTGAAATGTAACAGCCACATCAGCAGCTGAAGAAAATGAAAACGGACCCTGAATAATTATTATTATAATATGTATATTTCTGAAATTTTTAACCAGTCTCATAAATTTTTTAAAGTTTGGGATGTGTTTTTGAATGTTGGTGGTAAGTGAGACTCTAGAAATGAGGCAAGCAGCAGTATCCTCCCCAAAGCAATCGAGAGGCCACGGCACAGAGGTCATGACTTACCAAGAGAATGGAGACGGGAGAGCAACTGCCTGATGTAGGTAAAAATATAACCTGCTTTGCACAAATTGCAACTCAAAATGGGAGAGTTTGGTCTTTTGACTTCTCTGCCTCATTGAAGTGCCTACATTCTAATGTGATCCTGCGCTGAACTTTCTATTCACCTACAATTTTGGGCCCAGTTGTCCACTAAAGATGTGTCTGCACAGTGCAAAGTGGCACTGCAGGAGAGAGACCCCGACCAGCTCTGAGCAGGCAGGAGTATCTCCATGGCACACCGCAGCGACATGCACAGGAATTGATGTGAGAGTTGGGACCGCCATAATGTTAGCGTGCTGTGGATGGGGTTATTTGAGGGATCTTTACACCATCCTGTGCTAAGCAGTAGAGATGTGCCCAAGCTACGTGTGTGAAACAAGTAGTAGTAAAAGCTTAATGATCCGGGGAAACCGTTAAAAATACCCAAGGGGTTTTTTTCAACAATCAGAAGTGTTCAAAATTAGCAATAAATTAAAAAATTTTTAAAAAAGAAATAATGACTTAAAGTCTCATAGGTCATGTTTAAGATTCAAACAGATAGAGATCTTAGGGTATGTAAAGAGGCAACCTCTTAAAAATATTTTTTTTGTTTGTTTTAAAAAAGAAGCCATTTTTCTGCTATAAAATGTTTTGTCAAAATTGTTGAGCCTATTTTTTTAATTTTGTTTTATGCAATGTTTTCTTTTCCTTTGCGTTTCTGAAAATTTTCAAATTAATTTTTCTCAATTTAAGTTCTTCATAAACGATCGTCAAAAATGAGCAAAGCCGTATTTCTTTCCTTTAAAAGACTTTTTTCCCACAAAAGGTAATATTTTAAGAAATCAACAACAGTTTTTGTGAAATATTACACTTCAGAAAAAAAAAAGCCATACAAAAAAGAAGTGATACTTCTGGAAGAAAAGACATGATGTTAAATTCTGAGCAGCTGCAATCCAAAACAACACCTTGCAGAGTGTTGAGAAATTATAGCTACAGAGTCAGCAAAACACAGGTGTAAAGGGCTCCCTCTGTGGAGCACAACTAGCTGTGATGTTTGCTGCGTATTTGAGTTTATTGGGATGTTGTCTTGGGAAGTCTTGCTGGCAATCTTTGGGAATCTGAATGCAGTGTGAGAGAAACATCACACTGAGCTGTTCAGCTTGAACCTTGCACTATGCCTGCTGTGATGCATACCATTATTATTACTATTATTTTTAGGGTTGGTTGGGTTTTTGGTTTTTTTTTTTTTTGCTCTGCATTAATGTAACCAAGATCATAACAGCAGCATATGCACAACAAAGCTGCTAACCGAGGAAATATCAGGCTTACAGCATTTCTTTGCACCACAGTTGCTTATCAATGAAGCGTATATATAGCCTAATTAACATAACTGGAATGACTGTAATTATGCTATCATTTTGTTTACTTTAGCACATTCTGTTGAGGTATATGGGTAGCAATATTTGTTATTGAAATATTCCCCCTTGCTACATTCAGGCTGTTTAATTATCCTGTTAGTCTATTTTATTTATGGTGTGATTTAGTTGCTTAAAAGTGAGGAAAGTGTTAAAGTCCACAAACTCTTGGCTTACATATTCTTCTCTATTTTGGATCTTGGACACAATCTGATAAAGCTTTGAGTAGTTCTTACTCATGCAAGTAAGGCGGTCCTGTTATAATTAATGTCACTATTGGCTTAAAAAAGACTTTGGAGGATAGCAGACTAAAAATAAAAATAATCAAGAACATACACAGCAAAAAGCCTTTCAGGCTTCCCATTTGAGAAAGTGTAATGCAAAAGCGAAGCTGCCAGTTTGGGATAGCACTGCTAGACAAAGCCAATGAAGGAAAATGATATCAAACATTTCTTTTTCCCTGGCTTAGACTGTCCTACTGAAATGAAATTGCATCCGTTTTTGGTAAAAGCAAGATCTCTCTCCTGCAAAAGTTTCCAAAGAAGGTTCCTTGTGCAGGCAGGATGATGCTTAGCTCAGCTTTTGTATAGTCCACATGGATGCCTACATCTTCATGGCTTCAGCAGTAGCGTCACCAGTGCTCTCTAGGTCCATGAAAGCCTGAGCATCCTTGATGTGTTGTATGCCCACAACTCAGGAGAGGCAACCACAGCACATAGTTATCCCACATCCCCTTCTCTTAGGGCAGGAGGGGAAGGGAAAGGCACATGGGGTGGCAGTCCTTGCTGGCAGACATTTCTGGAGGTGGCAGAAAGCCTCGTGCCATTCAAGGTTTGAGGTGGCAGAAAGCCTTGTGATGCCTTGAACTTCCCTCACCCTCGTGCACCCACAGCACGGGCGCACAAAGCCCTTCAGAGGCTTTCACCAACAGAAGTGGTGCACAACCAGCTCACCCAGCAGAGACCTGGATCCTCTGCTCCCTTGCATTTCACCAGGGTTAATGCCTCTCACTTTACGATGGTGTGCAGAACATTAATAAAGCAAGTCATGTTTGTACAGCTATATGATTTCCATAATTAGGAATGTCAAGAGTATATTTTAAGGTAAGGATGTATAAATTAACATAGACATACTGAGAGCATTGGCAGTTTACCACACCTTTGGGTGTAGTCCAGGGCCTTTCTTCACATTAAAGGAATAACAAAGGTTCTCTCAGGTCTCTTGCTGAGTTTGCTGGTTGGCTGGAAATGTCTTTTTTTTTTTTGGCTTTTGATGGAGCAAAACTGTTCATGGTAGTGTTTTCATTGGGAGAGTACCTCTCATGTGCAAGCTGTCATATTTACAGCCACTTCTAATGGGGAACAAGTTTACTTCTCAAGCTGACACATACCACAGACGAAGTGCCTTCAGCATGTTTAAGGTCAGAGGTGTCCAAACCTTCCCAGGGATCTTCTGATGAAAACTGGATGGCCTGAAATCTTCCCTCTCCTCTCTCTACCAGCCCATTTACACAAAGACAATATAGATGTCTAATTTAAAGACACCAAGTATAAAAGGGCAGGGGGGGTGGGATTTAGTAGGGTTTTTTTTCCTGAAAATTGCCATCACACCACGGTCAAAAGAAGAGGAATAAATGAAGAAGCAGCACATTTCAAGCCTGCTGTTAAGGAAGTCTCACAGTGGCTCTGCTGCCTGCCTGCGTTTCTTTCCCACTCTTGGTCAGGCACCATATGTAAATGAACACTGCTTACATGCAAGCTCTCCCTTAGAGTTACATCAGCTACTCCTAATAAAAGCTCAATATGTGAAACTTAATCATCTACCAGATGTTTTTATTTACCAGTTCTTATTTTTTATTTAAAATTGCTCATGGGGTTTTCTAGTCACTTGGATCTAATTTAAATGAGTAGACCCAAATTCATCTCTGACAATACATCATTAAAGTGACGCAGTTTTACATAAGAGATGAATTTTATCCACAGACCATATTTTTTTAAGAATAAAATAATCTGTTACTGGAACACAACCACATATACACTCTTTCTAACCCCTGCCCATCCCCATGAATATGAAGAATTGAGGACATAACCTGTGGAGACAGATACACACATGTGCGTCTCTTTCCATCTCTCTCACTGCCATCCCAAGGTCTTTAGCGTTGAAATGATGGCTGATTCTCTCTCCTTGTCTTACACAAGCACAAAGAAAGACAGAAGGCTGAGGCTCAGAGCCAAGGATCTCAATGTCCAGTGAAAGCAGTGAAAATTGTGCCTTAAGAAGAACTGCAGGATTGACCTGCCACTGCAGTGCGTGAGACTAATCGTAATTTTTATCCATCTCTTGCTTTCTTCCTCTGACATACTTGTGGCATTTGCTCTCTCGCTGTAGTCCATTAGTTGGTAACAGGGAGCACAGAAGTGTTTCGCGGGCTGTAAAGAGCAGAGACCAAATGTTGTGACATGCCTGCCAATGACCATGGCTGGACTTGCTGATCCTTGTCTTTCACTTTCGTGCTCCTGTTTCAGACACTACATATGCAAATGTCTTTCTGCTGCTTGCTAAATCGTCCTTGAAGTCTAACCCTTTCTATTCCCAGCTTGGCTTAAGTACACTGTCAATCATGTTAGGGTTTTCTAGATGTGTGATGGTTTAGTGGGTTTTATACAAATAGACACTGGTTTCACTTGCTAAAAATATATGCTTTAATTTTCCACTGTGTTTTCTTAAATTCAGAATGAGGAAGAGAAATCCCTTCTGGTTTAAACAGCTTTCTAATATTCTGCAGTTGTGTGTAGGAACAACCACCTCACTCTGAAGTATGTGACGGACAGCACGGTCACTTCATGGAGGTGACACAGCACGACAACGCCTTCCTGCTCTGAAACCTTCGGCAGTGACTGCAGGCACAAATGTGAGCAAAACCAGATTGTAAATACAGGTTGTTGAAGACAGCTGTTGAAGACCAGGATCTCCTAAGGTCCCTTCCCGTTCCTTGCTGCACTTTAACCACGGGCACCCCTCCACAGCCGGCTGCAGACAGTTACACGCACTCTTTTCCTGTGCTCACAGCTTGAGACAGCCTTCCTGAACTTACTGCTGTGAGTACGTGTGTGCACTAGCTGCACAGCGTCCAGACGCCCTGCCGCCTCGGAAAGGTGACCTGAGACCCTCTCCCCTTGCACAAAGAGAGCCTTGCTCTAGCTGCTGAGGCTCTCAGGAATACCGTGCTGTGAATCATTTTATCATCATCTGGGAAAGCAAACAAGATTTTGCCCTTTATTTTGGTGGTGTTTGCGCTTGCTGCTCGAACTCTTGCCCTCCCCATCCCTTTTCCTACCATAAACCCTGCTTCTGCTCCCCTTCCGCTCCCATGCAGTCCCTTTGCCTTTGCCCTTTCTTCTCCTCTCGTACAGCTCGTGTTTCCCTTGTACCGGGTTATCTCAACTGTTTATATTAAACTCCTCTGCTAACCACATGGCATTTGTGCAGCTGCATACCCCACTCAGGCTTACTCCGTGCCTTCTTTGTTTACCCTAGGTGCAGGTGACAGCAGCCCGGGCTGGAGCGACCAGCTGGCGCTGTCAGGAAGAGCAATAGGTAAAGCTTTGCTTGAACAAGCCTAAACTCCTGTGGTCACTAGCGCTTTGTCTGTGTGCCCAGCCTTAGCCTAGCGAGACCTACCAGTTTATGCAACTGGGAAACAAGTAGCGTCTTCCTTCAAAGAAGGGGACTTTTGAAAAGTAACAGAACGAGCGAGGACTGAAAGCCTTGTAAAAGGGAGCCTGGCACACGCCATGCGCAGCTGATGGTGCATGTGGTTTTGCGAGGATCCCCGAGTTCTGTCCACGGCTGTGGTCCACAGGGAAGCGCTTGCAACAGGCAAGGCAAGAGCAGCGAGCAAGGAAAATAACTGCAGACAACCAAAATAGCTGTGAGAACATCCACTACTCGACACATCTTCCTGAACTGGGATTGCAGCAGGGCACTGGGACTCTTGAATAAAGAGCCTCAAGGTATCTAATGACCACAAGTGGCAGAGGTTTATGGTGTACACTTACATGTACACCCCCCAAGCATTACTTTTCCTATAGAACCACGTTGACCACTGCAGTGGTGGAAGTATTCTTTCATGTGCACCGGCTACCTCAAACCACTGCCTTTGGAGAGGACAGCTGCTATGTAGGGAGCTTCTTTACCTACCTTAGTCACTTCCCAGCAGACAAGAAACTAATCCTTTTCTCAGATCAAAGTGTCTCTCGTAACCCCAAACTGAGACACGTCACAAAAATATTGCATTTTTATCCAAACCAGCCATTGTTTAATTGTGTTGTTTTTATCAGCAAATTGCTTTCTTTTAAAATTTCCCACATGTGACAAGTCACATTGTAATGCATTACTTCAGGCTGTATCTTTCATGTTGCATTAGAGTGAGACAAGCTTAACATGATTTGATGTTTGCAACCTGCTTCAAACACGGCATGTGAAAGATTTGGAAGAGATGCATCTTTCAGGGGAAACAAAGAGTTTATAGATTTCTTTTCCCTTTTATTTACATTTTCCTCCCTTTTTAGTTTCAAATTGAAGTTAACTAGTGGGGCTGTTAGAGTTAATCACTGCATCTATTTTTCTTACTTGTAAAAAGTCTATCAACTTCCAATTGTTTGCTTGATTTCTGCTTTTTATTTTCCCAACTTTCTGACTGAGAGAAAAAGCTACCTGCTGAGTACTAGGAAGAAGTTTTCTAACAAAACAGCAATTAGATTGGAGAAAGAATGGATACAGGTTCTCTTAATGGGTGCTGATAACAGAAGAAACAATTCTCCTCCTGAAAGATGAGGGTTTATATGGTTAAATCCCACATAGTCAGCCTCTTATGTTCTAAGATATTTTAAATTCTCTGATTCAAAGGTGAACATCACAACTCTATCATACAGATGAACATACTTGCCTCACAACAACAGTGAGGAAAACAAAAGAAAAATAATCTGAGTTGTTAGAGTAGCTTTAAATAATTTAATTTAGCGTATTTATTGTAATCGATTTATACCTAAACATAGTAAAAATGCATATTTGTCTTAGGAAAGTAGCAAAAGGAATTTTTTAACATTTGAAGTTTTGTTTTTTCTCCTAGAAAACTGTTTTGTCAATAAATGTTTTCCTGAAACATTTCTGAGCACATGCTAGTTTCTCCCGTACTCTGCATACATGTAACAGTAGAAGCATGCTGGTGCTTCGAGTCTGCCTGAAGAGTTTTCTGCTTTCCTCACCACTTGTATTTTATTTTCTCTGAGACTATTAAGATGTTGTACTTACAGCAAGAGACTATAGTTAAGTATGAATATAAGCAGGTTCATGATTCACACTGGGCTAGACACTGATGTTTTTATTCCTTCTGAACCGTCCTATTTTGCCCCATGAGATCACAATAATTTCAGTGGGATGACTTGGACTATGAACTCAGTTCATTATACGCGTAGGTAACACATTCTGGTTTTATGGTCCTTTTCAGTGTAAGGATCTTTATTTTAACTGCACATTTCATCTGGTATAGATGCTAATATAACTCCAGCAACCTAATTCTCCATCATTTCAGGTCTTAAAATTACGATTTTAAAAAACATGCTCTGGACCAGACAAGAAGCAGAATCATAATGCAGGAACCCTGGGGTAACATTATATAATTCCTCTGTATGAAATCAGAATACTTGACCAAAATGGTCTTTTCTGGTGTCAAAATCTATTAAACTATAACTTTATCTTTTGTCCCAGCGACACGTATCTGATCAAGAATAACCTCAGTCAAAATGGGCATGAATTGTTTTATCTGTGTTTGGTTTTAACCTGCTTTAGACTAAAGGGAGGTTCTAAGAATCCCCATAACTGTCCTTCCAATATCTTAGTTTAGCAGCTTTTCTAATTGACTTAATAAATTACAACAATTAGGTTCTGAAGTACCTCTCCAGTAGATGAAGCAAAAGGAAAGAAGAAAACCCACCTGCAAGCCCCAAACGCACTACTCAAAGAGAAGTCTAGCTTTAAAGTGGTCCTCCTTCCATTTCTGAAGAGTTTCCTATAACACAGCTGTTGGAAATAACAAGAGACTAGCCTCGGTACAAGCATCAGCACCCAGTGTTTCTTTGTAAACCAAGAGGTATATTTTTGTTCAAACTCCCTGAAATTGCCCAAATGGCAGGTCAAACCAAACAGTGATGCTATGAGCAGAGGATGTGGTCTATATCTCATGGTTGATTGTCAATGATTGGGGATAAATTAGCAATATTACCAATAGAAATATTTTTGTTTCCAAAACGGAAATATTTAATGTGGTCGTCGGATTTCACAAAGACCAAGTGCTTGGTGCACTCTTTCACTGGCCTAAGAAGCGGTGGGATTAATGGTGTTTTTTATCTCATCACTATCAATGTGTCTGCTTTTAAATGGAAAACAAAGGTAAATGTAATGGTCTTTTCCTATGGTTAGCCACTCTTGTTTTTAAATGAGATTTTCACAGGCTGGCAGGATATTGAGTTTCACTGCCAACTATTTGATTTGGTAATATAACTCAACCAGTAACGGCTAGCATAACCCATTGATGTGCAAGAAGACAGTATGTCAAGAACTTACTGCAATGGATGCTGTGATGCTACCATGTGCACCAGGTCAGACTGCGGTAACATCCAAATCCTTGAGCAACAGTTAAAGCTCTTTACAGCAAGCCAACATAAATCTAGAAAGTCAGCCAGAATCTTGTACTGAATTTTTCCAGAGCATGTGCCAGAAGGTGCCTGTTGTGCTAAGCAGCTAACTAGGTATCCTGATTCGCAGTGCTGCTAAACGCTTTCAGTGCCAGCTCTCTTCATACCGATAGCCGCGGGAGCAGCAGTGGCAATTACTTATTGTAGGTAGATTTGCCACAAAGCCCGGAGGGGGTCTCTGGGAGCTTCCCACTTCCTCGCTGCACACTGGTGAGTCCTCCTGGTGGTCACTGGTCACCAAAAGACGCTTCCCTTTACAACCCCTAAAATACCAGCTCTAAAACGATCTGTGCACATCTGCAGGGACACACAGCTGAACAGCAGCGTGGATATAGCATGCTTCTTATGTTAGTTCCCTATTTTTCTGATTTGCCACCCTTTCAAAGAAAAACGCCTTTATGTAAACCAGTTACCTTTAAATCACCCTTAATGCAAGTCAGGTTAAGGTAAAAGGCAAAGAAAAGTATTAATTCACAACATCCAAAGCAGATCATGAAAATAAAGGTTTGTGTAAGGTATGGGCAGAATGAAAGAAAAAACCAATCTGTACACATGAAGCTGAAATCGAAGTTAGTTCTTACTACAGTCAGCTGAGGTGCTAAACGTGCCTCAGTGAAACCTCGTCAGCGATTTTGGCCTCCTTTGTGCCCGCAGTGCCAGCTTGCGTCCCTTGGAGAGGAGCCACCCTTGGAGAGGACCCCTCTCCGGGGGTCCCCAGGGTTGCCACCCACGGCAGCCTTCCCACGCAGGTGGTGCGGGCTGTTCCTTGGGCATTCAAACCGACTGCTCCCTTTCAGCCTTCTCACGAGAGGCACGACAGAGTTTGGCTCTCAGTGAACCTTAACCAACCTTTTGTTATGTATGCAAATTTTCTTTCCAAAAAACTAATTGGAAGTTCTAACCTTTTAAGAGACAGTCACGCAGTGTGCAAAAACCCTTGATAAAATATCTAAATAAATACATCACGGAAGACAAATAAATCCTGGTGATGATAAAAGACTAATCCAATAAACTAATCTGATCAAAAGATCAGTCTTGTAAAATCAATTACATTTGTCTTCAAACACAAAGACATAGACAAGGTTCTTAGAACAAATACATTCTCTGTAGGGATTAAACCACAAACTGATTTATGAATATACTCCCCTAAGAGAAACTAGAATATAATTCCTAAAGTATCTCTATCGAGAACCAACGGGAATTTTGTCTCTTTTGTACTAGTTTAGCAACTCACTTGAAAACATGTAAACAATGTTTGGTATACAGCATGTGATTTATAGCATACACTGTTTTGTCTCAGTGCTTTCAAGGAGAACAACAGCAAGCTGTAAAACCTTCTGCTCCAGATCATTCCTTCAAAATAAATCCAGTTCAGATGCTCTGTGAGGACTGGTATTTCAAAGTGGTAACTGACAATTTATAAATCACGCACTTTATTTTGCAATGAGACAGCACATCTGTAATCCATATTTATTTCCTATTAATAACTGTGAGGGTGCTGCTGCACCGATTGCTTTATATCACGTACATTTCACCTTACTAACTAAGGTTGAAGAAGAGCAAAGAACACTTTTCCCCCCTTTTTTTTTCACATTCAGGGAATATTATAAGATAAACTGTTTCAAATATATTCAAATAAGATACTGAACCAACAGAAGCTCAGCATTTTCATGAGTTTATTAATGAAATCCATATTGGCATCACTTATGTTTCATTCCATTTTCAGACATCCACATCAAATATGAAAGCTGAGCAACACAAAGAGGAAATACTTTATTTCATTTAAAAAACCAGTCAAAATGTTGAGTCACTTCAGGGTTGACATTGGTAACTGTGTGACTTTGGATGCCTCCAGGATTTGTAAAATTGCCAAAATAGATTTTAGGAAACTGGTGGGACTAGACTACCAGGAGGGAGATTTAACAGAGAGAAGACTGATCGCAACAAACTCTGCTAAGGGATGGTTATAACAGGCCAAGGTGCATTGCCTGCCTGCCCTCAGGCTATGCTGCCTGCTGAAATCCACGAAAAACGTGTAACCTGGACTGTTCCCATTTGCTATTCTAGCCTCCCTGCCTTGGGAAATGACTACACAAGTCGCAACTGGGTTTGTTCCAAAGCCCTACCAGAAGTGAGCCGAAGACAAGGCTCTAATCATGCCACCTATGGAAGTTGCTTCTCCTGCATGTAGCCAGGAGCTCATGGCTAGCTGAGAAGAAGACTCCATACACAGCACGGTTCATTAAGCAGAGCACATCTTTTCCACTTTGCCAATGTTTTCTTTTTCTTTTGCCCGGTTCCATGTTTGATACAAAGGTTTCTGTCTTAAAGGGCATCCTGTTTTGACATCTTTTAAACTTATGTTAAGGTTTATATTGAGCTTTTGATTATTGAAGCATAATAATCTCCATTAATAAATCCTATATAGGTAAGCTGAAAAATTAACCTCCCATGCTAAAAGAGATGTGGAACTGCATAGGAAATGTTGGATGCATACACCACCTACTTTGTAATGCAGATCCTAATCACTGCTAACGGCTCTTGAGTCTGTCATTTCCTTCCACTGTGTAAAATTGGCATATTTAAAAATACCTTTACAATAGGGTTCTCTCTCTGCTCCTGCTTAATATTGCTCATAAATCAAAAATACTGAAGATGAAATCATTGGCTTCATGTCACACTAAACATTCAAAATCATTATCCCAAAATCCTTTGGGGAAGCAGACAAGATGCTCTCAGTTCAGCTCCCTGTAGATTGCAGGTCAGTAGCACAAAGACATAGCATATAATTGGTCTCAAGTGGTAGTCTGAGCTCATAAGAGGCCAAGGACAAATTAGTCCGAATCGCCTTCTACTTTAAAAAGAGACATTTCAACATGGGCACAGTTCAGATTTGCAGCTGCCTGACCTATGGATAAATACGCGGCTTTAATGCTTCCAGAAACTGAACAGTGAACAATTTGGGTGTCTGAATATGACAGGAAACATCAGCCTTTTTGATCCAGGGCATTTCTGTGAGCGTTTTGGCTTCAGGATGAACTCTGAATTCTTAAATTTATATTGAAGAGTACAAACCTCAACTTTAAACTCTAGATTATAAAGGGAAATGAAGACTGAAATGAAAGCAGCATGCAAATAATAACTGTGAAATGTTTCCAATAAATACCAGATATTGCTTTTTAATGTTATATGACATTTTACAGATGCAGAAAATAATCAGACATCTATTGTCATCCAATTAGTACATTAAAATAAACGCAAATGCAAAAATCACTGACCTGATATCAGTTTTTATATCATGTAAATGGCATGTGTTTAATTTATTTTACCAAGGAAGTTTTTAAATGACTAAGCACTCATGCTGAATAATGGGAGAATAAATCAGGAAAGGATCAGTCTATATTTGTCCTGTTTCTTATGTTCTCTAACTATCTGACAGCAGCTGCAGCATGCAGCAGAAGCTTAGGGTTAAGATTCTTTCATCTGACTTGAAGTGGCAAATGTGTTCCTAAAATTCAGGAGACAAAGAAGTTGTCTGGTTTGGAACTTAGGTTCCCATTCACATCTGACTGTCAGTAAATACATGATAACACTGAGCACATTTCACACTTTGGGTAGAACAAACAAATATTTGCTTCCTGAAAAAATGTTTGCAATGCATCAACAGTAGCATTTATAATACAGTCACGCTGGAAGGAGGGCGAAGTGGCTAAGGTAGGAGCCCAGGACATAAAAGAATCTGCTTTCAAGCTTCACCCCAGGTTTTCCTGGTGTTGTTGGACCAGTCATGCGGCGTCCCGTGTGCCTCAATTTCCCTTCTGTAGAGAGGGCTAATAGCATCACTCTCCATCAAAAAGGAGGACAGTCCTGTGGGTTTGTGATGCAGCCTAGCTAGCCTGGCAGGAAGAACCAACACATTGTGCTTCTCACTCTCTGGGGTTATTTTTGGACCTTTACAAGGAGGTACGAGAGAGATGAAAGCACCATCTGAATTGTGCTTTCTGCTGCTGGAACAAAAGTAATGGTGTCTATCAGATTTAATCAAGCTGTTTGCCTGCTTTTGCTCTCCTGTACTTGAAACACTGCAGCACTTTGTTTTCTTTGTAGTGTTTTGATGCACCACTTCTTCATTGGTTCAGTTTGTGCTCAAAGAGATTTAGAATGGGAAATAACTTCTAAGTGGTACTTTTAGTGTTTGTCTCAAGGGCCTGACTCACAGAATCTGTCACATTCCCCGAGCATGCTAACATTTCAGCTGAAGCATTGCAGTAACCATTGTAAAGCAGTGGCCATATTTTTATATGTATTGCTTTGTAAACAGTTCCTATTGAAAAGAAGCTGGTAGAGCAGGAGGTGGCAGGTTCCAGTTTTGCCTTCAGAAAGGCATCGCAGCTGCAGCTGGCTGGGGTTGTGACACCAGCCATGGACCCCTAGGGCAGACCTCTTTTCCCACAGCCACATGAGTTAGGAGGGGGGACACGTATTTACCAGTGCAGCACAACACGAGGCTAAGTCAGCAGGATGCAATTCTGGTACACTGAAATCAATGATGAGCTCTTGTCTTCTGCTGCAGGAGAATTTCATCCTCAAGAACATAGCATTTCCCAGCAGCAGGAAGAGAAGGTCTTGCACATGCCTGCTCTTCCATGGTACCACCCCATCCTTCATACTGTGACTCTGAGCACTGGCTGTCTTCTGCAAGGTGCCACACTCACCATGCTCTCTCAGCTGAAAAGGAATGGAGAAGCACATTGCTTGGATATTTTTGAAACTGGTATTTCTGCTCATTTCCACCCTTCCCCGTCTTTCCCATCTCTTTTTTTTTCCCCTCCTCGTCACACTCTTTCTCCTCTCTCTAATATTTCCAAACCCAGCTTTGAAGTCAATGACCTTGAAAAAAAAAAACAAAAGAGCAATTCACTTGCCAAGTGCAAATACCTTGACAGATGTAGCGTATAAACCAAGCTGTGAAGTCAAACAAACCTATAACATCTCACATCAGAAGCCCTCTGTCTCCCTCTGTCTCGGTTTCTACACTGTATTATTTTCCCTTGATTGCATCATTCCTTTGTGAAGACTGAAACTCCTGAAACCACAACTACCCTAGTCTCTATATATCGTAGAAATCTATATCGTAGAAATGGTGTGATTTATGGATTTTGGTAGTATTTCTAACAATCCTGTTAGATGTCAGCAGGGATTTATGGCACGGATCCCTCAATTTTATAAAAACAGCCACAACAACCAAAAGCACCTCAAGAGCCTCTAACACTTCGCAATCTCTAATGCTATTTTGTCAATAAGGAGGATTAAGAGGGCACACTGTATTAATACGGGATTCACACTAAGGCTGCCCAGGAGATCCTGGGTCCCTCAAGGGCCATGGTTGCTCAGCTCCACACTGTGAGGACTTCTCGTAGCGGTGAGGCTTACAGTGGTTATTTAACCCTAGACCTATACTTTAAAAATGCAAAACTGAACCTGGAAATACTCGAACTTCTGGGTCAAGTCCTTTAGCACAGAGACAGCAGTAGATTTACAACAATTTCTATATGCAGGCAAACCACTAGAGGGAGGGAGAGGTCCACAGTGCCCGAACAGCCCTTCCCGAGCCAGCTTCTCCATCTCCTCCATCATCAAACACAGCCTAGACCCTGCCTTTTAATAGCGGTTTTGACCCTACTTGTAGGCCAAATGAAGGTGGCAGCAGTTCCCCAAGGTCTTCAGTGTTTGGCCCTCCAAAAACAACCTAGCAGCTTTTCTTCAGCCTCGGCCGCTGCTCCCACGTGGATGCAATTTCTCCGTGCCAAGGCTGCAGGCCAGATGGACGTGTCCCGTGGGCTGAATGCAGCCCAGGAGCCATCAGCTACAGCACCATATGTAAGTGGTGTTTTACATACATATCAAATGTCAGGCCTCAGCTAAGTCGCAGATGAAGTATAATGCTACTACTGTAGCACAGTGCCCTTAATATTATCCCGCAATGTGGAAGAGTCCTTCCTCCAAATCATTAGCAACAGATGAGCTCTGTGCTTATTATAGACCCCCGAGTACTTTGCAGCAAAAACATACCCAGAACAAAGTGTGTCTCCATTCCTCCTCAGCTGAGTTTTAGCAAAGAATTTAATAAAGATTTATAGGTTTTCAGAGATTGTTTTGAGCTTAGCCAAGGTCTCTTTTTTTAATCAGACTTTTCCGTGGGGGGCAGGGGAGGAAGTGTTTCCAAGGTTATAGAAATTGAAGCAATATCTCAGGTATCTCCAGTCTCATTCAATGTGCTACCAACCTTTTAACTTATGAGAGAACAGACTTTGTTTTTACAAGTCTCATCCAGAAAAGCTTTGTGTGAGTAATAAAATGTTAGGCCCCGTAAGCTTATGCTAATACTCATGTCTCTGGGCTTTATTACGTTTGGAAATCAAAAATTAATTCCATAAAATTTCCAAAAATAAAAAGAAAATGTGCTGAGGGCAAATAGGTGAAAGCTATCCTGTGTCATTATTTGTTAATTAAACTACTGAAGGCCATTTGGATGATTGGAGATGGACAAATGCCAGAAGAGAAGCTTCACTCCTGCAAGGATCTTAAAATGTTGCTAAGAAATATTACAGATTGGGGTTGTGATAGACATCATTCTAGTGTGAGTAAAATGAAAGTCTTCCTTCCTGCTAAATTAATGTTCCAAGCATTCTGAAATGCTTTTCAGAGAAGATATGCAAGGTTTCCTGGTAACTTGGATAAAGGCATTGAATTCAGAGAGGAATGGCTTGGAGTCAGCATTTAAGCCTCAACAGAGTGTACTCAGTTGTTCATTATAGGGGGTAATATAGTAAGAGTTGGCGGAAGGACTAGTTTGGTGGACCTTGGAAATGATGATTCCTGTCAGCCTAGAAGAAACATCCCAGGTCTGCTCATTTTTCCCACATAGGTTGTGTTCCCTCAACTACTAAGCATTCGGATTGGTTTCCTGCAGACTCTTTTCAGTTAGACCATACTTTTCCTAAGAAGCAGCATGCAAAACAGGACACAATACTCAAGATGAGTCATCAAAAGCAGGGAGAATAACAAAAGAATGACTTCACGTGTCTAGCATACTTTTTTATCTTTGCATTTGCTCTGGCTGGGATTCGCTGTCTTTTTCTGCAGACCTGCAGTCCAGCTCACATTTTTTCTCCTTTAAGCACACATCTGATTATGCCTACATGTGTTTTATTTACCCTATTAAACTGCATCCTGTTTATTCCAAGGCTTTTTTTTTTTAATTTATCAAAGCCATTTGAAGTTTAGAGACTTTGCTATATGAACTCCTCATGGCACAATCTAAGTCTTTAACAAAAATATTTGTTAACTAATGTCAGACCCAGACCCCTACTGCAAAAGCCTGCTTACTAGATCAGTCCAGTTGCCAAATGGTCAGGATTTTGGATTGAACACGAATCCAAATCTCTTGGAGAGGCCATCAACAAGTGGCTGTGCTGTTGAAAGAGGGGGCAGAGTTTTCATACTCTACCAGAACAGATAGTCCAATAGTCTGTTCCTAACATCGGCTGGTTTTAAGGGAAGATTTAAGAAACTGCAGAATGGGCAGCTGTGGAACTAGGGAAGATTATGCTGTAACTGGAAAATTACAAGTGACAGTAGGATAGCACATACTGAATTTCTGCCAGACAATATTATCTGGGAGTCTGAAAAAGGGAGAGTGAATGAATGAAGAGCTCTTAGGGAAAAAAAATCTCATACCCAGTGAAAGAGGATGGTTTTGTTTTTAAGCCCTGGCCTGCTCAGCTTTGCAGGGGATCTGACAACTGTGTCTACCACAGACTTTTCTTATGGACGTGGAACAGATCAGTTAATGCCTTTGAGCATCAAATCTCTTCCTGATTCTGAGGGATACAGGTAGCTGAGGTGTTTGACAGGCTCCTTGATACTCCAAGTGCCCCTAAACCCCCCCTCAAAAAAAAAAAAAAACCAAAAAAAAGCAAGCTGTGGAGAAGAAAGGATGAAGCCAGAAGGAATCAAAGATTAATAAATGCCTTGACTGGAACATCATTTGTGTCTGGTGAGACACCCACACAAAGTGAGAAGATACATTGCACAGCTTAGATAAGAGAAGTGAGGGAAGACAGGAGATACCTGTGATAAAAATAGACGGGTTTAAAGACAGTCAGGTGAGGAGCAAAAGGATTTTGTTGTTTTTTCAAAGCATTTGCATCCCATAAAGAAAGTGTATGCAAGGTGAGAGTTGCCAGTCATCAGTAATGAAAAGTCAAGTAAGAGACTATGACATATGAGTTCCCTTAAGACCAAAGGCAAAACAGATGTATGATCTAGATTAGGACTCTGGTGCAATTTAGGCAGCAAAGTCTGATGCTGAGATCCTGAGAACTCATTACACATTACTTTGGGGCTGTATAAACTGCAGGGAAGCTGAAGTTCTGCTTTGTGCTTAACCAGAGTGGCTCAAGAAGCAGCACAGCTCAGGACTTGGCTCCTGCCTGCGTAGAAGCAGACACAAACAGTTGAATCTTTTGCAATACCAAAGGTACTATAAAGAAACCCAGTGTTATTACATCTAAGGGGTTAGCAGGATTCACTGTGACTGGAAGCAAGGATCTGTCCTTACTAACTTCCTCTCTGTCCAGATGATCTGACCTGGCACAAGGTGACTCCATCCCTGGAGTGCATGTGAACAACTCTCCCAGAATAAGACTCTTCCTTGAGAGTCTTATTCTGGGAGAATAAGGAAGAGAGACTCTTCCTCTCTCAGGAGAGGAAGACTCTTCCTGAGATGCTGTATTATGCTGACCCCATAATACAGCATCTCACCCTGCTCCCCAGTCCAAGTGCTGGAGGGGAAAGCGGGTGCAGAAGCAGCTGAAATGTTGTTTGACCCTAGCCGGTGGAAGGGACAAGACGACTCCATGGGGAGCATGAAGGCAAATGTGCATGATGTGGCCAACCAGTGCAGATCAGGGCTAGGGCAGCCCATACAGACCAGCACAGAGTGGGCACTAGTATCACAGTTGTATGATATTACTAGCATCTAATAATTTTGAACTTTTTTGTACTGTGAAACATGTTTCTACCATATGCTGACACCAACCATCGCTATGCTTAAGGCTGGAAGGATCTATGAGCAATGAGTTCCTTATAGTAAGTCTCTCCGAGGGGCTGGATTCAGTAGGATTTCTCAGTGTCATGCATGTGCACATGCATGCACGCACATGCACATGTGTGCACAAGCCATATTGGATTCGTCACAAAATGAAGTCATAGCTTCTGTTTTCTTTGGCGGTGGATGAATGAGGACAGGTTAGCATTTATGTAAGAGCCCAGCAAGTGTTTCATTCACAGCGGGTATGGAAGGTCCAGTGTCATTTCCTGTCGTCAGGTTCAGGTCCTTTCTTTGCTCCAGAGAATCCGAGCTCAATCTCACTCTTTGGTAGACAGCTTTCTGGTAGAGAATGGTTAGAAGAAAATGGACATGAGGAGGTACAACAACAAAAATTACTTCCTTATGGGCTTAAAAGGAAAGACTAAATTCCCTTGCTTCTTCAGAAGAAGCGGAGCCAGCTCCCACTTTCACAAGACTTGTTCAACCAGTTCAAGTCCGCATCTCAGCCTTGCCATACCCAAGTCCCCCGCATAGCTCTGAATGCCCTTGTAGAGGTCCAGGAGTCTCATACTCCTCAACAGGTTTTGTGCAAATGTGCACAACTCCTTCATCTGTATGTGCCAAACCACTGAGTTTATGAAACTAGAAAGTGAAAGTAATTTATAAATTTAATTTCAGATCTCAGAGGAATAATATAAGGCAGAAGGGAGAGCTTGTGTATCCCCTCTTCATGTACATTCACTGGGTACAATGTAACCTACTTTTAAGTAGAACTCATCATTTAAAATAGTGCGTCTACTTTGTTTAAAAGAGCTTTTAAAGGAATCCATTTGTCCTGTTTTCCTTCCTGGTTTTTTCTTTCCTCCTTCCCTTTGAACACCACAGGTCTTATTTCTGACTTACAGGGATGGTCATCTGCTCATCTCATTCTCATGTGGTCTCCCTGGATAAAAGAGAAATGATGAACCTTGCATTCCTTCACTATCTTGGTCCCCAGGGAAATAACTGTAGCCACAGATATAGAGCAGAAAAAATGAGTGACCTGGGCTTTTCCACCATCCTTTATTTACCCTTTTCATGGTTTCTTTTCTTTCAATATTGCTTATGTATTTATGTTCAGCTAGCAGCCCAGCAGGGATCAAAGTCTTTACTCTCACTAGTGGAGATTCTTATCACAGCAAGGAAAGAGTGTAAGAGCCCAGATAAAAAAACTAGATAGCAACCAAATTTTTGTAACTTGCAACACCATTTGGAACTGCTAAAATTATGACACCAAATATTGTTGTCTGGATCAATCTAGAGTAATTCCATCCACCTCAGAGCAACTCTGAATGCACAGACTCTTGGTGCCCACTAGTAGCAAAACTCCCTTTATAAAGTAGCACATCCAAAATGAAGAAGGGTATGGTACAGTGCTCTAGAAGTTTTGTACTTGGCATAAATAGAGCTACATGGGGGGGGGGGGGGGGCGGCGGGCAGACAGGGGAAGAATTAGTGTGCAGCAATTTTGTAGCATAAACTGTGATAAAAATATTGGCAGAGATTAGTAACATTTGCCTGGTTTCAGGTTTCTTTACAAACTCAGATGTTTGACGAGATTTAGCAGGATCTTTTTACCCAAAGGCAAATGAATTTTTGAATAACTCTTGTAAGCAGCAGGGAAAACAGGTCTTTTCCTGATTTTTATTTGCCATTTATAATTCTTTTTGATTGCATGAGACAAGACCATGAACCCAGAAACAGGAAACTGCTATAAGAAGGAAGTTAATCAGGTGAATGTGGAAGGAGAGGGAGAAGAGGAGGATGTTTTAGCTGGCTTCATGGTGTCAGTGAGCCACCAGCCAGCCCAGTGTGGCTATCAAGAAGCACACAGCTAGTATGCAGCAGGTAAAACAGGGAACTATTGCAAGGTAACATTGCATAGGATTCAAGAAAGATGGAAACATTTAAACATAATTTCTAGAATGAGGAAGCTACTTCATTTCTATTGTACAAATAAAATTTTTCAAAAGAGTTTTTTTTTTTACCAAAGAGCTTGGATTGATGAGCCTAGCAGAGGCTGAGCTGGAATATCATTACCCTGCACAGTAAGTAAATGCAGGGGAGAAAGAAGAGCCCATGGGCAAGGTAGGCATTATGTCTGCACAAGAGCAGCAAGAGGATTCACCCCACTTCTCACCTTTCACTCAGTACCCTAGGGTTTGTGCTTCCACCTGGCATCAGGGAAAACCATTTTCAAATTTCCTCTCCGTTAGAGGGAACCTGAACCCACATTACTTCCCTCACCTATCTGTCTTTATGCTTTTGCTCGCTCTCAGTTTGGACCCATTCTAGAGAACATAAAGTACTAAAGTCTGTTCTCAGGTCAGTGTTATAACCACTATGCTCTTGGGTAAATAAAGTCAACATCTTGTATTCCACCTATGCATTCAGTCTGAGAGCTTTCACAGGGTGGAATCTTATGGCAAAATATCAGTTCATGGGCCCTGGCACCACAGGTTTCAGCTCAGCATCCAGTTATGTGATGATGCCCACAGCACTCTGGTTGGTGGCTTCTGCTTGCAGGAAGAAATGTATGAAAATGTACCTAAAAGAAACTGTACCTCCTCCATGCACCGTTCATTCACTGAACCCAGTGAATGAGACAGTCTCAGTTAGACTCTTTGATGAAGAATTTCACTGAGGCAAAGTCTTTGATGAGGCAGTTACCTCACCTCCTGCAAAAATTGGTAGACACTTTGTAACTCTACAGGAAAGAGAAAACTTCTCAGCAACCACTTTTGGGGGCACTCAGAGGAGTCTGCAGCCATTGTTTCTTCAAGATGAGTTGATGGAGCTATGGGAGCACACCTGAGCATGGGTGTGCCTATGGGTCTGTATTATCTTAAGTTGGTCCTGCAAAGAGATGAAAGGAAAAGTGATGGGGTAACTTCAAAGGCACTTGCTTAAATCTAGTCAAGGTTTCACTTAGCTTCTCTTTTTGATAAGAAACAAAAATGCTAAAGGAGTTGCATAGAGCCAGAAAAACCCAGGGGCACCATAAGGGCCATGAGTACCAGGGGCTAATGTGACAGGCTGCAGTAAAAATGTGTATTGTGGGGAATTACTGCATCTATAAGTCATTATTTCAAGTAGAAATAACATGCAGTACCATGAGCCCCTGATGTATCTCATGGGGAATTTGCAGGAGATCTCCTTTAATTAACTTGAGTCACTAGTGAATCTAGGTAAATAAATCAATGCAATCTTGATCTTCTTAGAATTGAATGGGTAGAAGGTTCCTTCATTGCCTCAGGAATGTCTCTCATGCATTGTTTCTTGGTTATTCAGATTGATTGGGCTATTCAGTGTGGAGGTGCAAGTTTCCCTCCTCATGCCCGAGTATGTTGTCAGCAAGCAGAAGAAAGGAGGAGAGGGACTTTCTCAGAGCGAGCGCAGGGTTTCAGTGGTTACCTGAATTGACAGTGCAGTTACTGCAAGTTCATGATACCTCCTATTCCTCAAAGCCTGCTCTTTTTCCCTCCCTGCATAAATGAATTAACACACCAAAGGAAAGTTAATACCAGGATTTCCAGGAACTTTGTTTTAGGGAGTCAGCAAGATCTACTAAGGCAAATGAGTAAGTGGCAGAACAAGGGTTTCTAATCGTGCTCCTGTTTCCGAGATGGGTTTTCAGTTATATTAATGGCATTAGCCGCCTACAGAGGGAGGGAGGAAAAGAGATCAGAAGGAACTAGTAGCAAGTACTGAGTGTATGTAGGCCTATTCTCGCCATTGTCTGCTTGTGACTGAGCAGGTAAATCATATTTCACACCATTGTTTGGAGTTCCCTGACTGAGCAAATGCTGCCTGATCCAAAGCCCACCCAAAATTTCAGGCAGAAGACCAAATGGCTCTTTTTCAGTCCTTTTACAACAAATGACTAAGCTGGATTTGGAGCCATTTCCATGCCAGACACAGTCAAAACAAATGCAAGGACTGAGAAGTAATTCTATAGCTTTGTGCTTCAAATTCACATATTCTGCTGAGGTCAAACATTTGCTGGCTAGCGACAACAAAATCATCTTATATTACATGTCAAGTGTTAGCATAACTTAAAAGACAAACTAATTTCAAACATCAGAGAACAGAATAAAGTTTAAACTGTAGGAACAGTAATTTCTTACTCTGGAAATCAATAACATTGCACTAAGGAGAGCTGCAAAACCTCTCCAGTTTCTATTGCCATAAGCAGAGGCTCTGATTCCCACTCTAAGCATTACTCAGTTTCAACAGACTTTGATCCTCACTGGGAGGAAACAAGGATCCGACCTTTGCCTGAACTTGGGTCCTGCAGAGAAAAAGATTCCCCAGTTGGAAAAATAGAGGTTTCCGAGCTTCTTATACATCTGTTAGCTTCCCACCAGGCAGCGTGTGCATGTGCCTGGGTAGCGTTCCTGAGTAGTCTCCTCTAATTAACCTCTCAGAGAAGGTTGCCAGCTAATTTGCTGACCAACCCCGAACAACTAGAAAAAAGGAGGAAATATAAAAAAATGCCAGGCAGTGGTTTTAAACATGTCTCTTGAATTAACTTTGCCAGCTAGAGCAAACAAACAGCCCTGGCTGCTGTGCAATAACCTCATTCCTCAGTCTGCTTCTAACACCGGTCCCTCCTCACCCCCAGCCTTTCTCACTGGGAAGTTTCCTGATATGATTAAGTCATTATTGGTTTCCTTGGGTAGATATAATGGAAATCTCCCAAGTGGAAGGAGCTGTAAACACAAACCAAAATTCAGCTCACTGCAGCTCCTAAAAAACATACAGACAAAGCAACAACCTGAGTTACTGTACTGGTTTTGGCTGGGGTAGAGTTAATTTTCTTCATAGTAGCTTGTGTGGGACTATGTTTTGGGTTTGTGATGAAAAGTGTTGATAACACAGGGAATTTTCAGTCATTGCTGAGCAGTGCTTGCACAGCGTCAAAGGGCTTTTCTGCTCCTCACCCCACCCCACCGGCGAGTAGGCTGGGGGTGCACAAGAAGTTGGGAGGGGACACAGCTGGGACAGTGACCCCAACTGACCAAAGGGATATCCCATACCATATGACATCGTGCTCGTCAATAAAATGGGGTGGGGGAGGAAGGTTGGCCAGGGCTGCCATAGCTCGGGGACTGACTGGGCATCGGTCAGTTGGTGGTGAGCAACGGGGGTTTTTCTGCATCACTTCTTTTCTTGGGGGATGGTGTGGTTTTCTTTCTCTTTGTTGTTTTCTTTTTTTTCTCTCTTCTTTTTCTTTCACATTACTAAACTGTCTTTGTCTGAACCCATGAGTTTTTGCACTTTTATTCTTCCCATTCTCTCCCCCATCCCACTGGGTGGGGGAGCGAGCGAGCGGCTGTGTGGTGTTTAGCTGCCTACCGGGGTTAAACCATGACAGTTACACTTGAAATCCTTCTAGAGGTTTGCTGAAACCTACAAATTAGGCTGCATGCATTTCTTGCAACTTCCATAAAGTGGTAAACCAGCATACGCTGTCCCATCCAGCATAATTTTTCATGTCTGTTTTGTCCCAGGTCCTAAAGGCTTCCAAATACCTGCCTCCGCTTTTTCTCACTGGACTTGGGTTTCCCTTTCTTTCTCCCAATGCTTTCTCCTGACACCTCCTCACACCCGCCAGCCATAAACTGAACTTCAGCCTCCTGTCTCCTACCTCTATCCCCACCTGCTTTCCTTCCTCTGCTGGCATTTCTTCCGCCTTGCTGATCCTGTGGGCAAGTCTCAGCATGGAGTCAATGGCTGAAAGTACGTCAAGTCTGCCAGCGCTCTCGCCTTGCTGCAACCCCATTGCTCTCTGCAAGCTGCCCTGGTCACAGCATGACCTGCTGCGGCACAGCTGTGTGGGACACACCGGGAGGACACCTCCCTCTTCCCAGCTCACCTCGCTGATCTCAGGCTGAGGTTTGATTCTCTCTTGCCCTTATCTTGCTTTCTTCCACTCTTCCTCATTTTTCCCCTCTCACCAGTCACTTCAGGATCGGTTCTCTCGCTTACAAAGCAAAGTACTAGAAATAAGTACAGCCATGAGTGGACTGGCTGTTCTTCTGTTTGCTTTCCATGTAGCGGGGCATAGCAGGGGGAGATTACTGGGCATATAGGATGGAGCAAAGGGGAAGCAAAAGTGAGGGGCCCCGTCCAGCATATGGGGATTTCTCTTCAAGGGCTTGAATGCTGCTCACTATGGGGCTTCGAGTACCTTTGAGTTGATCAGTTTATGAAGATAATTATATGATATGGTTTGCCTGTGATGGTTAGAGGTTTTTTTCATCGATCCAGTTCTTTTCATCTCTCTGTTGCTCCAATTTACTCTCCTGGAGAAAGGGATAGGATAAAGGTATAACAGCTGTTTTAAGTAAGTAGATTTTTGATGTTTAACATAGTCTGGCATCCTAAATACTATGAAATTAGCTATGGTTGACACTAATACGTCGGACTGTAAGTTGCAGTGTCCCACAATGCCAATATATTCTCTTCAGGATACCTACATCTTTTCTGTTAAAGTGGGTCAAAAAGCTGGTAGGATTGCTTAAAGCGTTTGTGTCTTGATGGTGACCTGAACACTGTACTGCAGGAGTAAGAAATAGCTAGTAGCTGTAAAACAGTTAAAGTCATGGATGTTAATAACAGCATATGATGAGAAAGCAGCCAGTCTGGGATGTGGAGCTGAACCACGTCCACAGCACCACAGAAGAGACTTCTGGCAGGAGTCAAGCCCCTGCTTTAACCAGTAAGTTATTGCTAAGGACATTAGAATAGAATAGAATAGAACAGAACAGAACAGAACAGAACAGAACAGAATAGAATAGAATATTTCAGTTGGAAGGGACCTACAATGATCACCTAGTCCAACTGTCTGATCAATTCAGGGCTGACCAAAAGTTAACGCATGTTTTAAGGGCATTGTCCAAATGCCTCTTAAACACTGACAGGCTTGGGGCATCGACCACCTCTCTAGGAAGCCTGTTCCAGTGTTCGGCCACCCTCTTGGTAAAGAAACGCTTCCTACTGTCCAGTCTAAACCTCCCCTGGCACAGCTGTGAACCATTCCCATGCGTCCTATCACTGGATACCAGGGAGGAGATATCAGCACCTTCTTCTCTGCTTCCCCTCCTCAGGAAGCTGTAGAGAGCAACGAGGTCGTCCCTCAGCCTCCTTTTCGCCAAACTAGACAAGCCCAAAGTCCTTAGCTGCTCCTCACAGGACATTCCTTCCAGCCCTTTCACCAGCTTTGTTGCCTTCCTCTGGACACATTCAAGGACCTTCACACCCTTCTTAAATTGTAGTGCCCAGAACCGCACACAGTGCTCAAGGTGAGGCTGCACCAACACTGAATACAGCAGGATAATCACCTCTTTTGACCGGCTGGTTATACTGTGTTTGATTGTGCTTTTCTGTCTTTTGGGGAGGGGTTCCTCAATGTTTCTACCAGGCCACTTAACCTATAGTGTGGGGAAAAGATTTATGTATTCACTGTCCTCCAAAAGTTGTGAGCCCCTGAATAAATGGTGCAGTATTGAACATCACAGAGCAAACACAGCAGCTGGGAAGCTGAGGAGTGGCCCTTTCTTGCAACTAGAAGTGGAGTACACACCACAGAAAGCAATCCCCTTGATTTTCAGGACAGCAGGATATGAGATAAAGCTCCTGTCCTTAGAATGGCAATCTGGCAGGAGTCGCTTACTCAGCAGACAAGAAGTTTTCACTGGTCTTGTTAGATCTGGGACCTGATTACCCTTAATCCAGTTGTGGATACTGGTCCATCTTTCCCCAGACATGGCTGTTAAAATGATACACCTGCATCTTCATAAGACAGAGTGGTGTCCATAGCTTAATGGCCTTCTATCTTCCTAGCATAAGTCAGGTTGTATCAGAGGAGATTGCTATCTACTCTGGTTACTTGCTTAGAGCCCCTAGCCATAATCAAGTTCATTTTTCTGCCTCCTTGCTTGAGGGCAGAACTTTCTTTTGTGCCCCCAAAATACTGGGTTACAGTTATTTATAAATGTTCATCAGATCATTTGCCTGTACAAATTACAGCCTGAGTATTATCAGTGAACTGTGTATTTCCATTATTCATTCTGGTCTCCGCTCCTGATTGGATGCCTGAAACTTGCATGAATACAGAAAAAAGTGAATGATGAATAGTGAATCATGAATAATAAACAGAAGATGAGTACACTTTTTCAAACTCCTATTCCTCCATGAATATGTGTACCCCTCTATATCAGTTGCCTTCACCAACATTCATATGCAGAGAAAATAGATTGAAACAAGACTAACAAAAAAAGGGCAGGGATGCAGCTGAATCAAATCAGGAACTGTGTTTTTTTGTGCATAGTTGTGAAGGCACTAGTCAGCAGTTATTCAGCTCCAGTAAAATCCAACTGTTCTGGGGACAGAGTTAGCTGGAGAAGCAAGAGCAGGATTTTCCTCCACAAATCCCACGCTAACTTCCCCAGGAAGGTGGACATGTCGCAGTGCTTCTGCTTTCTTCCGCTTCCTCAGCTGTAAAATAGAAATAATGACACCCTTCCTTCTTCCTGTAGCACCCTCAGACCTCTGAATAAATCATGCTAAGTGAGAAAGAAGCATTTGTAAAGACTCATCGGTAACTGGCGTAAATCATGTCAGCCTTTAGATTCTAGCCTTTTAGGTAACTTACAGGTATGTTCAATGCAGATGTTGCTTAGATTATTCATAAATTATATTTTTCCCACAACAGATAATTGGTAGGTTCTGTGTGCCTGACTTGTCAAATAATGTTATACTTCAAAAAAACCTTTTTGTTCATTTAAACAAAACTTTATTGTCTTGTGCAATGTCCAAAACTTAATAATTATTTTTTTCCTAAATGGCAACCATTTGCCCTCCTAAGCCTGTAAAAAAGTCTTCTACTTTAAACCTGTAGAGACATCTTGGCAGTGAATGTGGGCAATTAAGATCATTCTTGCTCTAATTTATACAATTATAGGAATGTATTTTTTCTTAGCTCTGGGCTCCAGCTGTCTAAAGTTGCTGACCAGAATGGAAGCTGTGAACGTACTTTTTTGAAAGGAAGAAAATTTTGTTTAGATTGTGAGATTTGTACTTCTCTTTTTCATGTTTTTAAGAATGGTTCTGAATTAATTTCATGTGCATTTTTGTCTTCTTTCTAATTAGGGAATCTACATAACTCTTGCAGCTTTGTACTAAAAGGCAGCAGGATTTTCATCTTTAGAAGGTAAAACCCAAATCTCTAGGGTCTTACCTGTAAATGAAAAAAATAAATAATCCTGGGCCTTCTGTGTGTGATCTAACAGTTAGTAGCTAGTTATTATCAAGCCATTTTGAACATTTTGAAATTCAGAAAAGAAAAGTTCCTAGCTTGAATAAAAACAGCCAAGCCTTTCAGGAACTGCTGGAGGGTACTCAGCCAAAAGCATCCATTAGTCACCCAGAATTACCCCTCTAAATCAGACAGAAGAGGGACTTAAATCTGCTTTTCTCATAGAGTGAGTGTCTCAACCTGCTTCCAAAGAGCCGTTTGCCAGCTGGGACCCAAGATGGTTATGCTGAAACCAGCACTCTTAAAATAGTTTTGGTTTTGACTCTGGCTTTCTTAGTGACAAAACTCAATTGCATCAAAAAATTCCCAGTATGCTTTAACCACTCTAACCAGTATTGTGTAGGGTGAAATACCTTACAGTTATGCATTAAACAGACCTGTATAGCTCTGGTCTTTAACACTTTACTGAAGTGAAATGCCAGAAATTTCTGCATTTATGGGACGCCAGGATTTGAAGATTTTTCTGGAAGAGCTTTTAAAATAAAAAATGTTTTTAACAACATTTTATACTATTAAAGTATGTAAGTGTTTTTATAAGTACTGGATATACTTTCATCAATCACAGAAATAAGTGTTGTGTCTGTGTAGATTTTAGCCCTGACTCTCTAAAAAACTATAATCAGGAAGTTCAAAGTACCAGTCTAGCCTAAAACTCAGTTAATGGCAGTTTTGTGACCATATTTTTGCCACTTTAAAAAGTAATAATACAGCTTTGCTGATGTTTCCTTTGGTGCTTCAATGAACTGCAAATTAGGGTCGCCCTTTTAGTGTCCTTTTGAATCATCAAATTATAAATGCATTTCATCTGTCTCAAGGTATCACAGCAAAAATTACAAAATGACCTTTAAAAATGGCTAGTAAAGCACTGTTGCCTTACTTGTTCTAGATCTCACCTCAGACAATCTCTTGTCTCTGTCACTTTCAGAGATAAATTACTATTTCCACTGTGCCTACACCTGTAATAGCAGCTGCCTTTTCACCACCTGTCACTCACTTTTCTGTCCCCTCCCCGTTCCTGCTTTTATTTCATTCTGCCTACACTGCAATTCTGTTTCTCCCAAAGAGAAAGTATATATTTAATATATAAATACAAAATACAAAATATACCCTGACCTTCTTTTCCTTTCCCCCTTGCCTGTCATAATGCAGGCAGTTGCTCTATGCCTTTTCTTCTTACTCCTCAGTTGTTCCAGTAATCTCATCTCATCCCATTCCTTTCCTTAGTCTTCTCCTTAGCTTCTTAGTATGCTCTGGCTCTTTTTCCATCGCCATACAAGCAGGTTTACTCTTGCTCAGCTCACACCAGTCTGCCCCTCCAGCCCCTGCCCGTTCTCTCTCCGTTCCCCTCCGAGCTCCAGCTGTGGTGCGGAGTTTTCCTTCTCCCTGCCAGTCCAGCTGCCTTGGACTTGAACACAAATGAGCACATACTTTTGGAAAACTCATCCTCTTCTTGGCTTCAGTGAGTTTAACTTCTTTCCACTTTCTTCCTGCCTCCATAACTGCCTGTTCTCAAAGTCCTCTGGAAGATTTTCTCGTTCTCCTCCCTGATTACTGGGGAGAGAAGACTGGTGCTCAGCAAGGCCACATTTTTTAGAATGTTTTTGATTTGATTCTTCTCACTTTCTCCTATGTCTTGTCTGTGAACACAAGACCAACCAGCATGTCTGTGTCAAAAAGATATGTCTTTCTATACATGTCTTTACTCCAAATCTATTTCCTTATGTCCAAATGAAAACCTTTTCATCTCTCTTAAAATCCGACAATCAGGCCAAGCTGAACTCAGCGAAAACAAACCTCTTAACCTCTCTTCCTTGTAAACTTGTTTCTCAAACTTTTCACGACTGCTTTTCATTGTCACAATATTGCCATGCTGCTCTTAAATGGATGTGATCTTCTGTTGAGATGCCTCTAGTTCCCCACCCCATGCCTTGGTGTTGCAGAGTCTTTCCTTCTAACTTCTCTCAGATGTATTTCCTACCCACCCAGACACCTGAGCCTCTCCGTATAGATCCCGTCATCTTATATCTCTGTAAGTATACTGACATTTTCCCTGACCTTTCTCTGACTTCTTATGCTAATGAACAGCTCCCCAAAGCACCCACAGGGCCACTTTAAGGCGGTTTTTTTTCTGTAAAACCTACATGGCTAGCACAATATTGAGACCATCACCATCATGCTGATCAGTATGTCTGTTTGTGTGGGTTGTATCTGACCAGATGGAGATGTCTTTAGATACAGGTGTCTGTAAAAGAGCTCATTTTAACCTGCTCTTTAGTGGATAGAAAGAAACAAAGGATTGCCAGATCAGATCTGATGTGTCGATACCTAAAAGTGCCTGTTTCCCTTCACTGGCTGTAAAAGAAGCTGGGGATGACCAGCTCAGATGCCGGTATCTACAGCTGAGATATCTGAAACTGTTGAGAAGAATCCCACTTTTTTGTGGTTTTGAAGTATTTTGTCTTAGTTTTTAAATTATATGCCGTTGGGAGCAATTCTGCATCCATACCTCCCAGATCTGTGCAGAGCCTAATGCAACAGGGTTCGAGGCCATGACTACGTTCTTATGGTTTCATTATAATGGTTAGACTTCAAATTATCAACAGCATCAAAATGCTGTTCAAAAAAAAGACTGAAGAAAACATCTTGCAAAGGTTAGAGGAGCCACAGTGATGTATAGCAAGAATATGGAGGCATTCAGAAACAGTTAATTGATAGCTTGTGTGGCTGGTATTCACAGTGCTGCAGTCCCAGTGACTCTAAACATATGGCAGCAAGGATAATGCTGAAAAAGAACAATGGCATTTAGTCAACTGCAGTATATAGCACTTATTTATTTATTTATTACTAGCAGTGGTATGTAAAACTTTTCTTGCTTTCCTTTGGAGAAAGTTTTAAAATTAAGATCTAAGCCACTTGGAGAAAACATGAAGTCCTCAGACTTCAATAACTATTTAGTGAGAATTTTCCCTTTGTTTTGCTGCATGATTACCTTTTAGAAATAAGTGAAATTCTAGGGCTTGTGCTAATTCTTTTTACTTCTCATGTCTTTGATTTTGCAGACCACAATGACCTTGTTTGGGAAAGAGATGACTTAACAAGGATATGACTGAGATACATAAAATTACAAGTAATATGGTGATGATGAATGAAGAATGTTTGTTCAGTATTTCCCACAATATTCTTATTCTTTTCAAAGAGCATCATATGAAACTGCCAGGCATCAGATTTAAAGCAAATAAATGAAATATTTTTCCCTACATGCTGCAGAGTTAGCCTGTGGAATTTGTTACCAGATTGGAAGCATAATACCAGACATGCACACACATAATACGATTTTCCCGTGGAAAGCTGGTTGTTTAATTCAACATACAAATCCAGAGTTGCAGTAGTATTATTCTACTTATTTGGTATTTATATATTAAATACATACAAAAGATGTGATTTTTTGTCTCACCTAACTCTTGGTATGCATGTGTTAGATGGAAAAGTGGGGCACTGCGGAAGAAGGCTACTGGTTTACCTTTCTTGGCTCCTTCAGTCTGGGTTAAGTGGAAACTCTGGAGAAAGAAGGAGACTTTTCCTTCCTGCAGAACAACCAAATACTGCCCAAGCAGGAAGATTTTGAAACGCAACATGGGATAGACAAAATAAGCCCAGACTGGGAAACTGCTCTGAAGATCAGGGAGCTAACACACAAGCAGTTTTCAAAGGTGATGGAAAGAAAGAGATTTTTCCAAAGGACCCATAGAAAATTTTCTACAATTTGTTGTAACTTGGAAACTCACATTAAAATTGCTGGATTAAGGGAAACTCTGGAGGAAAAGACTTGGCATGCAAGGAAAAAGGGGCAGGGCAGAGACAGTTGGTTCCAAATCCATTTATTTTAATTCAGTTTTACCCAGCACATCTGGATTTTTGTGTGTTTAAAAAATGCGTGCTCTAAGAGATCTTCACTTTTCAGATACAAATTCCTTTTGGTGTTTTTGCGGTGTTCCTAAAAGGAAACGATATTAGCAGATGTACCTCAGAGTTTTGGCTTTTGGCATCATGTCACATCGCTGTCACAGAAAGTATCTAGTTTCTATAGCCAACAGAGAGTGACAACCACCATCAGAAAGAGACTCATACCTAACTCAGGAGAAGACAAGTGACCCTTTGGAGGCAACTGTTTCTCCAGTGACAACACTAGGAAATTAATGTTTAGACTAGCCACTTGACTTTCAGATGCCTATATTTATGGAAGAAAGAAAAAATCTCATCTTTTTTCTTTTTTTTTTCCATTGGAAAGTGTTGATTTTACAACCCCCCAACATGTACCCACACGAGTAAGCTGATTGACATAATTTTGTATGTGCTGACCACTGTAGTATGCAGAGCATATGCAAGCTATCAGCTCACCACTAACAGCAATAACCTTCGCAAGAGTTACATCTCTAAAGAAGCACCATGGTTTGGTTCAAAATGCCCAGTCTACATTCAGCTCCATAATGAAGCTCAGCCCAATTTTTTACTGTAGTCACTCTTCCAAAAGTGGCATTGGCTCTTCCGACAGGAGAGAGCACTTCATCATCTCTAAGAGCATCATTTGACAATAGGCTAACAGGCTCAGAATGTGATCTGAAGTTGTGAAACAATTGCTTTGATGGCTTCCCTCAGCTTGGTTACAAGAAACCTTGCTTGAAAATTTATTTTGAACATCTGGTCTACTATTATTGAGCATCTATTTATAAAGCTGGCCTCAACAAAACTCTCATAGAAGTGTCTGTCTTCAATCAGTTTGTGTGTGTCTTGTGGCAACAGAATATTTTACAGACATTAGTTCTTAATTGTCCAGGGTTTTCTTATACAAATCAGCATTCCTTTCTGGAGCTACTTTATTTATATATGTTTTTTATTAACAGAGCTGTTTCTGCATACAACATAAATGAAAACAACTCTATTAGAGAAGCTGTGAGTCATTGCCATCATTTTATTAAATAAATTATTTCAAGATCTCAGACAAGGCACGAAAAGGCTTTAACAAACAGCTAGCAATTCCTTAGAATACATACAAACCACCTCTTTTTTTCTACATTTGTATTAAGTTCATTTAAAAAACTTCTGGTTTTACCAAACTTAGAGATGTAATTGTAAACACATTTGGAGATGCTATGGATATCAGGGGGGAGGGGAGAAAGAGAAAGCATGATTCTCATTCAAGAACAAAGATACAGCATGGAAAGGCTTGATGTACTACTGTTATTACATGGGTACATCACACATCAAGTGAAGGCATATTGGGGAGCGATGACAATTCTGTGTCTATCATGTATTTCACTCATCATACATTTCTGCTCTCACAAAGATCCTCCTATTCTAGAGATCACTGAAGTTTGCTGCTGTTGAATCAGAAAGATGCCTCTCTTTAAGAGCATATTCTTGCTCTGCTGCAAATGACAAAACCCTTTGTCCCCTCATATTCATTCAGCACAGGCTGGATATCTATATATCACTGAATCCATGCAATACATTTTGTCCTTGCACCAACTAGAGTATGTAAACTAGAAAAAGGGATTTTGTTAACCGGAAAGAACTTAGGAAGAGATTCTTGTCCCATTGAAGTCAAGGAAAATCTCGCATTTGATGTGAGCAGAATCAGATTTTTTCCCTAAGATTGACTACAAGTTTAACTGAGTAATTTTGAATTTGTTTGAGCATTATATTCATCTGTTGGTGATAGAGGCTGTGAGTGGGAGAAAGACAAAAGAGAGGATTACTTTTTTATATTCTAATCTGCTTGTGTCTTTCATTATTTTAAGTATGAATTTCATGAAATTATGTTGCCTGACCAATGTAGTGGCCTTCTATGATGGAGTGACTACATCAGTAGACAAGGGAAGAGCTATAGATGTCATCTACCTGGACTTCTGGGCTTTGACATGGTCCCTCACAACATCCTTCTTTCTAAATTGGAGACATATGGATTTGATGGATGGACTGTTCGGTGGATGAGGAAATAGTTGGATGGTCGCATCCAGAGGGTAGTGGTCAATGGCTCAATGTCTGGATGGAGATCGGTGACAAGTGGTGTCCCTCAGGGGTCCATATTGGGACCAGTACTGTTTAATATCTTCATCAATGACACAGACAGTGGGATCGAGTGCAGCTTCAGCAAGTTTGCAGGCGACACCAAGCTGAGTGGTGGGGTTGACATGCCTGAGGGATGGGATGCCATCCAGAGGAACCTGGACAAGCTTCAGAATTGGGCCCATGTGAGCCTCATGAGGTTCAACAAGGCCAAGTGCAAGGTCCTGCACCTGGGTTGGGACAACCCCCAGTATCAATACAGGCTGGGGGATGAAGGGATTGAGAGCAGCCCTGTGGAGAAGGACTTGGGGGTACTGCTGGATGAAAAGCTGCACATGAGCTGACAATGTGTGCTCGCAGCCCAGAGAGCCAACTGTATCCTGGGCTGCATCAAAAGAAGCGTGGCCAGCAGGTCGAGGGAGGTGATTCTGCCCCTCTACTCCACTCTGGTGAGACCCCACCTGGAGTACTGCATCCAGCTCTGGAGCCCTCAGCACAGGAAGGACATGGAGCTGTTGGAGTGGGTCCAGAGGAGGGCCACAAAAATGATCACAGGGATGGAGCACCTCTCCTACAGGGACAGGCTGAGAGAGTCGAGGTTGTTCATCCTGGAGAAGAGAAGGCTCCGGGAAGACCTTATTGCAGCCTTTCAATACTTAAAGGGGGCTTATAAGAAAGATGGGGACAGACTTTTTAGTACGGCTTGTAGCGATAGGACAAAGGGTAATGGTTTTAAACTAAAAGAGGGTAGATTTAGATTAGATATAAGGAAAAAAATTTTTACGATGAAGGTGGTGAAACACTGGAACAGGTTGCCCAGAGAGGTGGTAGATGCCCCATCCCTGGAAACATTCAAGGTCAGGTTGGACGGGGCTCTGAGCAACCTGATGTAGTTGAAGATGTCCCTGCTCATTGCAGGGGGGTTGGACTAGATGACCTTTAAAGGTCCCTTCCAACCCAAACTATTCTATGATTCTATGTGACATAAAATTGTATATATATTTGTAATCATTTAGGTACCTCTGTTTTGAATGGTCCCTTGAAGTGCCTTAAAACTGAGAATGTTAAGTGATCCATAGGAGATGCAGCATACCCTGCACTCAAGAAAACATTGTGAGTAACATTTTTCACATGCTTTAACAATTTTTGAGTTAGGAATTACTTTTAGAGTAGGAATTACTTTCACTTTCAGTAGCCTGTCATCTTTTTTATATATTTATATATATATATATGTAAAGAAATAAAAAGAAAACTCCAAATGCTACTCCTATAGGAGCAAAATGCTACTATTGGTATAATGTAGCTTTAAGATGCTGGGTTGTCTAGAAAGCTTTTTGGTAGCAGAGTGCAGTGTTTCTGCATGAAACTCACTGTCTGCAAGTGGGTGTCTATAATTACACTACTTATTGCTCTGTCCATCATTAGTCCCATAAGGAACAAGAAAGATAAATTGAAGGAGAATACTTCGGTATTCCACTTCCAGGTGTGTAACAGCTGGTCAAGGCTGAGGGACATCGGCACTAAAAGCTATAAATTCTACTGGAACTTGGGCCACTTTCCATCATTCTGGCTTTCTCACATTAATAATCACTGCAATGGAGACAATGGGAGCTCAGGTGTGCACTGTCACTGTCCTTCCGATCATCCCCACACATTGACCTGTCCTGGACTCTCACTGGGGCCTTCAGCGGTGACAGGCAGAAAGCTGTGATTTATACAGCGCAGTCGTAATTAGGGCAGAGCTCACAAGTGCTGCTAGAGTTTGGGCTGTCAGTGTTTCCAGTAGAAATCCTTGTGTTTAACAGTTTATAAATGCGGCTATTAAATGTCACTCCAGACTGCAATTTGGCATTCAAGTTGTCAGCACTGGGGGAAATCTTACAATAAAATGCAAAATCTGTTTGGTGCTTTTGAAGTCATTTGGATACTCATGTGCACGCACACAAGCACCTCTGCTGATCACCACGGGTTTGGAACAGGAGGTGCATAACTTAAGTTCCATACATTGTTCAACCTGTATGTTTCAAAAAGTCAGCTCCTTTCTCCTGGCTGTTGCTCACGCCAGGGACGAGAGCAGAACTCCTCTCCCCTGTGTAGCTTTCAGGGTGTCCTGGTTTCTGCTGGGATAGAGTTAATTTTCTTCCTAGTAGCTGGTATAGTGCTGTGTTTTGGATTTAGAATGAGAATAATGTTGATAACACACATGTTTTAGTTGTTGCTGAGCAGTGCTTACACTAAGTCAAGGCCTTTTCAGCTTCTCATGCTGCCCTGCCAGCAAGGAGGCTGGAGGTGCACAAGAAGCTGGGAGGGGACACAACCAGGAAAGCTGACCCAAACTGGCTGAAGGGCTACTCCATACCATATGGCATCATGCTGAACAAAAAACCTGAGGGGAGTTGGCCAGAGAGGGGTGCTGCCACTGCTCGGGAACTGGCTGGGCATTGGTCAACGCGTGGTGACTAACTGCCTTGTGCATCACTTATTTTGTATATTCTTTTATCATTATTATTATTTTCCCTTCCTTTTCTGTCCTATTAAGTTGTCTTTATCTCAACCCCCAAGTTTTACCTTTTTTCCGATTCTCTCCCCCATCCCACTGCGGGGGAGTGAGCAAACGGCTGTGTGGTGTTCAGCTGCCTGCCGGGTTAAATGACGACACAGGGCCTGGCCAGCGTCCTCCACCTACCACCACCACGAGAAATGTCACCTGCTTTGCTCTGCAAGAGCTGGAGCGGGGGGTCTCCTCGCTTTCTGATGCCCGCTCGGCCTTCTTTAGGCACACTCTGAGGTCTGGCAGAGACCTCTGCCAGGAAAGATGCTGCGGGGTCTGGAGCACGCTGAGCTGAGCTCCTCGCCCTCAGCTGACCTGGTCTCAACAGTGCTGGTCTCAGCTGGCTCTTCCTGGTCCACACCCTGTGTTTCTCCCATTCCTGGGCTAGAGCCATGCTAGAGACTGTGCAGGGACCAGGGCTGCTGGAGGAGTTTCTGTCACAGGGTGGTTGGTTGTGACTAAGGCCAAAGTACCTAATCTTCCCATCGCTAAGGTTGTCTTTCGCTCAACGGGGGGATGAATGCACGCCTTCCTCTCAGGGCTGCTGAAATACCAGTGATGAGTGCCACAGATGTGCCTGTAAATAACTGCCTCGATCTAAGAGCACGCCCATGAATGAAAAATCATTCATTGAATATTTCCAGAAAGTGAACTGAAAGAACAAGGAAGGAGGAAGCAAATTCATGGCTTTGAATTACGCTACTTTTTGGTAATATTTGCTGTGTTCCTAGTGCATCACACGTTACGAACCCACCTGAAAGTCACAAGCACAGAATAATAAATGATGCATATGCAACATTTGGGAGTAGTAACCTCCAGACATTAAGCAGCTTGCATACTAATAACATTTAGAAAACTTGCTTCCTTCCATAAGCTTTTCTCCCTAAGCAGAGGGGAAGTAGCCAGTGGATGTAGCCGTAAAGGAAGGAGTGCAGGAGCCAAGAGATCACAAAATATGAGGTATGAAGAACTGCCCATTTCAATCAAACAGTCAGTGTGAGCATTCTTATTTATGATATGTTATAAAAACTTTATTGCCCATTTTACAGCTCTAGCTGCCCAAAGTTTGATTTAACCAGAAAACATGCCAGTAATGCGCATTGCCACCAGGCCTAGCTTTTCATGTCCTGGACATTGTGACAGCTTAGCCCAGACTTTTTCCAAGCTATTTGTTAGTGAACATGAATCCTTCAGGCACCCAGGAGAAAGTCTGCACCGCGACTTGTAAATCTCTCAGGAGCTGAGGAAAAAATCTGCACCCTGAACATCTACCGGTGAATAGAAACACCAGTTGTGTTATTCTTAACTGGATACATCCCTATTTTTACTGCCCCATACTGGAACCCATAACCTAAACTGCTGGCCAATTTTTAAATCATCACTGATGTGTTTTGCCTTTAGAAGCGTTGAAGTCTCATCTGAGCCAGCGTGGGAGCTCAGTTAGCCTAGCTGGCCATGGGAAAGGTTGTCTTCTTCACCGGGAGAGACCAGGCGTTGCTAGAGGGTTTTCCTTTCTTGCCCCCTCCCCTTGCCTCAGGCCGTGGATAGAAATATTCCTAAAGAAGGGAAGGAGGAGGAAAACAGACCTCTCTTCCTCTCATAGGAGGGCTGAGGAGTGAACTTGCTTCCTCCGTCCCTCCTCACCTTTTGGAGTTGTCCCGGCACAGAGGGAGGCCGGCAGGCGTTTGCTGCCTGCCTTCTGTCCCCGGCATGGCAGAGGTTCCCAAGCGGTGTTTTCGGTCCGCTGTGGTTCTCCTGCACCGATGTGAGGCACATTGCTCCCCATTTGGGTCAGAGTGGGTGTGCAGGTGGGAGGCTTCACGGACTTACTGGGTCTGATTGCCCTGATCTGGAATAAAAAGAGCGAAGGGTATTTTTTACATTGGGAAATTAAAGCTAATTCTTTTAAATGAGCTCCTTGAGACTTGGGCAGTGGGCTGAAAGAAAACAAGAGTAAGGATGTACCGTTGCACTGACAGATTTAGAGACCTGTCATGTGTCTCTGTTTTGTTTCCTCAAAGGGGACAGGGAAGAGGACATCGCAGTAAGTTGAAGGCAGTCAGCTTTGTTTTATTGACTATACTGGATCAGGCCATATTGCTCCTCACTAAGTTCCTTCAAAAGCACAGTTGTGGGAAGGGAGGGGCAAGGCTAGAGAGGCAGCGAGGACTCTCAGTTAATTAAATTTAACTAACTTCCTTCAGCTACTTACAATTCCACGCAAGGCTTCGATATGCATCTGTGTCCTGATCAGCCTTCTGATCGCAGGCACGTGGTCCTCCCATGCAAGATGATGCATCATGTCCTGTCTTACAGACACCAAAGCTTAACGCTGATCTTGGAGGAGGATGCCAGTGAGTGACGCATCAGAGACGGAGCGCTCCCTGCGTTTCATCTGGATTCAAAACTCCTGCTGAGCCAGAGCGACGCAGGGACGCAGCAGCAAAACAAACACACGCAATCAAACAGCAGTCAGCGCAGAGGCCCTGGCCAGCAACCGGCTGTCCCGAGTTCCAGGAAAATTTACCAGGAGATTAACTACTGCAGAAGCATCAGCACACAAAATTGCCTTTTATACCCTAATTATTTTATAGTATACAATGCAATATCTCCTGCTATTAAGCTATTTGTTTACCAAGCATCAAAAGTTGCTGGCTGCAGAAAAGCCATGCTAGCATATTGTGTATAGATTTTAAGCCAAGGTGCCTTATGGCACTGAACTGCTAAATTATATGAGCTTTCTGCATTCCGTGGTGTTACATGAGCATACGAGATCTCAGACTTTGGTCCTGTATCTTCTAGTGAATGGATTTATGTTCGATGTCAAAGAAAAAAAAATGAACGTAATGAAAAAAGTATAATGCAGCCCATTTATTGCTGCGTTCTTTCCTTTGTTTTTCAAATTCATCAGAAACAAAGAGCTGTGAAAAGGATGAGGCTAATCTTGAAAATAGAATAGGAATATGCTTAACTTCACCTGCTTGGTAGATGAAGGTTTTACCACTCTAAAAATCTTTTGGACTGCTAGGAGGGAAATGATGGGGAAATATAAAGCCTTTTTGGAATAAACAAGAATGTAAATCATTCCGAGTTCAGACAGTGCTCAGCTCAAGAATGCATCAGCTTCAGAAAAGATTAATAAACCAATATTTCTTTCTTGTGCTCTTCTTTGGAGAAAACAGCTGGCTTTGATTAAGTAAATGAAGATCAAAAGAACAGAGATAGAAACATATTGAATACCTGATCCAGGGTAGGTATAACTGTTAAAAGAGAAAGTTGCCTCCACTATGTCTTTAGTTGTGGAAGGATATACATTTTTAAAGTGTGTAGCATTATTTATAGTGATTTGGTATGGTAGGGATCCAAAGTATCTTTAAATAATGTTTTCCCTATTGTAACTGACTTAATAACTGCTCTAGAAAGACCTCTGTGTATAACAGAAATTACAATTGTATAAGGTGAATAATGCTGTAAATTAATCTGATGGCAGAGTACCAGTTGCACACCTAGCTATCTTGTCTATATTGTTGCATGTTGAATCAGCCTAGGGAACTGTAGAGCCAGATAATAGCCTTTGTCTTGCCGATGTGTTTTAAACCCTAAGAGTGAAAAATGGGGTGGAGCTACAGGACAAGAAATGTAGCTTGTCGTTGATGCTGTGGTCAATGAGGTTTGAAACACAAGCAGAGACACAGCAGGTGAGAAGTAGGACAGAAAGATTGACTTTAACAAGCCAGAAAAATTTATGATGACAGAAACTATCAACCTCAGAAAAGCCAGTCAATTCCCTTGTAGTATGTTTGGGAAGTTTATTTTTATTTAATACACATATTCCTTTTAAGATGCACTGATGAAAGAGTGCCTGTTCATCCTTATATTAATTATGGTCTGAATACATTTTGGATTATTTTTCATGAACAGCTGTTGACATTTTTTTATCTCAGTAACCTCACTCACTTGCAAGTACTATTGCTGGTGACTTCTCTTTGCCACCCTGATTTTGGATAACAAGCCTTAATAGGAGACATGCTGTTCTCGGGATGAGACAAAATGTTCTCACAACTTAACAGATATTTCCATTGTGAGCTTGGCTCACGTGATCAGGGGTGAATAAGCTACTGAAGTATATTATGCCATCCACTTGTGACTCACCTGCCACATTTTGGTTTTAAAATAATGTGGAATAAATCAGGGAGCAAATGAAACAGAACAGAAATCTCAGGTTTGGAGCTGCAGGGGGAAAAAAAGAAAACTGAAGCACATCAGATTTTTATCTTTAGTTTCATTTAGTTCTCCATTTCCTAGGTCTGAAATGAATCCTGTAAACTTTTCTGTGCCTCTGCAGTTTAAGTACAGGGATAGTTCCAGTAAATTAAAAGGAACTAATCATATGATTAACTTTAAGCACAAGATTAAATATTAATAAGGTGAGGACCTCTGTAGGGATCATCAAAAGAAGAATGGCATTGCTACAAAAGTCTTGTGAGTTCTAGCATTTTTTTTCTGTTAAAGGAAGACCTGAAATAAATTTTTGAAGCAGTTGCAGTTATCTGTTCTCTAACAGGAAATATGGGAACTGTACTGGATTGCTGATGTACTTCAGAAATACATGGAAAACGTAATCTGTGGTGATGGAAGGTCCGTAAGATTATCATATGATTAATTTTTGCCAGATCCAGACTTATCCCCAAACCCAAAACTTCCTCAGAACTCAGACACTCAGATTCACCAATACCCTAAAAAGCCCTAATCCACTTTTAAACATAGTAGATTATACCCACTATAAGAGGAGAAAACCGTGTGGCTCTAGGTCTCATGCTGTAATGTCTAGCCCAAAAAACTCACAAATGTACAAAGTGGGTGGAACCATGGGATCGGGAATAGGGTTAAAAGGAAGGGACGAGGTCTCGGGGTGCACTGTCTGCCATTGCGGACAGGGTTGAGCTAAAGCATGAGGGTTGCACAAGAAGAAATGGCTTCTTTCTAATTTGCATTGCCTGAAGACTACAGGAGTCCTAATTATGGTCCAATATCCCACTGAATTAGAAAACTTAGGAAAAAAAATGCGTCTCAGGCTTTGGGAAAAATTCTGAAAATCTAGTGTGTTTCTGATGCAGTACAGCAATAGCTGAGCTAACTTTAACCAGCCTCCTTTGGAGATTTTAGGCAGCCCTAAGCTTAGTGGGGGATGATTCACCCACTTGAAACATGACTTTAAACCTAAACAAAGTTTAAAATTAAGCAAGGGAGCACTAACATAAATATTAGATGAACACTATTAAAGACACCACCAGAACATGGCTGATTCTGCCCTGCAATTTTAATTTAAATCTGAGATCAGTTTTCATTTAAGTTAATGACGAAGTCTCTTTTAACTTAAATGGATGGGGAACCATTTTTTAAAAAAGAATGAGACATAATATAGTTGGTTAATATTTTAAATAGGCTTGGTTTCTTCTGTGTGATCAATATTGATCAGTATTAGGAAATGAACAGTTCTCATTTGCAATATTACCAACACGGTTGTGTAATCTGGCATAAGAGTTGTGATTTGTTTGTGTTCATATTGTTTCTCATATATCATACCATTTCAAACTGTGTTTGTACAACTAAAAATCCAAGGATTTTTCTTTTTTTTTTGCTGCAAAAAGAAAAGGATAGCAATTTGTATTTAAAAGTTATCACTGGTTACAGCAGCAGTTACCCAGATGAATTAAAGTTTAGGGTTAATAGAGATTGATGAATTCAGTTTAAACCTCAGATTAGCTTTAAGGATAAGGTCCTGGTGGAGCAAAACCCAGCAGTGGCCACTGTATGTTTGTGTGTAAGGATTTGTAACATTAGCTCCTGATTTCCACAATATTTACTATCCAAAGGTTTTCCTCCTTTATAATTAGATGTAGGATTTTGGGGCCAAAACAAACAGGCACAACGTAAGGACACTCATGGCAAAACATCCTCAGAGATAACCCCAGTTTATGTGAGAAATTTCCCAATTCCTTCAGCAGCTTGGAGCACAGGTGGCATAAAGCCACTGTTGTTCTTCCTCTTGTGTGGTGCTTCCCGAAGGATAAGATAGAATCGTTTCCATACACAGTAAATCAGTATGCCTGCATGTGTAGGAACGATTTTACAAAATCATCTTAAAGTTCACAGATGAAATGTGTTATCTAAGACAGAGTTATTTCTCTTGGTTATTTCTCTATGTACAAAACTTCCTTCAGTCCCTGGGCTTTCCTCAGATATCTCCACCTAGAAGCTAACCTGTGTTGACCTCTCTGAGCCTGTGTGAGCCCATCCTGAGGTGGTACAGCTACAGACCAAGAGTAATATTTGTCTCCCAGTAGTTTTTGCATTTCTTTGCCAGACCTCAAAAGGATTTCTTTATTGATCTGTGTGAGTGCTATGGATTTAACAGGAGGTAGGCACTGAGTGACATTAGCAGCCAACAAATCTCCAGTGGGTACATTCAAATTCATGGTATTACAGGGAGTGTTGAAGAAAAGGGTGTCTGAGGAGTATTTCTAGTAGAAAGCTCCTTCCATTTGCTTTAGTCCATTTTTCCAAGCAATGACGCACTTCAGAGACTAGTGAATATGGGCTTTTTTGAAGAGTTTTTACCAAAACCTGTACATTGTGACTGGACTATAGATGTCAAAAGTACATTAGGTGTTGAGTGTAAAGGGAGTACAGGAGTAGGTAGCCCTATGAAGGCTGAACCAGACACTGTGCCCTCAATTCTAGCTGCTGTGCTTATCATGACACATGGACTAGGCAAATCCGAAATCCTCATCAGACAAAATCAGGGACAACCAGTAGAGAATTGCTGTGGTTAGTGCTCTGTGAGGGAAGTTCTTTATTAACTGACCCAAAGATTGCAAATGGTTGTCCGTCTTCCTCTAACACAAATTAGATAATGCCGCAGCTGGCTGTAGGAACATAAATGTTCTGCGTGTTTGCCCATTCCTCCTGTCGAAACTTCCTTGGGTGATTGCTGGGATCTTCGTCTTCTGTTAATGATTTCACGGAAGAAGCCGGTACACCAAGTCAGGAGGAGAAGTACCACATGCGATTTTCATTTCCCATTCCCCTCCCTCCAAGCACTCTTGATGCGCAGGTGGCACATGATGATGGGGATGCTGATGGGGAGCCCTCTGCCGTCGCTGGGCAATGTGCTACACCACTTCAGTGACTACCACTGCTCAACTACTGCTGCAGCATCCTTACGTGATTGCTAGAATAAAACAATACTTCATGTGCATGGTGACCAATGCTAGGAAATATTGTCATGTGGCTTGGTGAGTCCCATGCTGCCTTCTGACCGTGTGCACCCACTCCCTGCTAGACCAGCGCGTTGCTGAGGACATTGCAGGTCTAGCCATGGCTGAAGCTGTCCTTCAGCGCCAGCTATGCCCCAGCACAGAGATAATGCTGAGTATCCCACCTGACTGATGAGTACAAAAAACCATGCCTTGCTTATGCTGTCGTTGCAGTAGATTTTGCCATAATTAATCCTAAGGTTTTTTGTGTTGGTTTTTGTTTTGTTTTGTTTTGTTTTTGTGTGGAAACAAATAAATTTGGATGTGCTTTGATTCCTTCTTATACAGCCTTCTCTGAAGACTCTGGGTGGGATGGTCCCATTCTTCCTGTTCCTGAGTAGTCTTTTGAAGGATTATTCAGGACTGTGTCTTGTCACCTTCAAACACAGTGCTTGTCTGCTGGAGACGTGCCAGAGAAGCTAGGAAGAGTACTGCATCACAGGGGTGTTTAAAACCAGAGAACTTGACAGCATGTAGATCCAGACATGGACACAGTGCCCAGACAGAGCAGCCTGGCAACTTTCCGGTGGTTATCAGTGAAATAGTGAGACACATGGGTCTATCACAAATCCAAAACACATTATGCTCAGGAGAAATCCTTGATTTCATACAGTTGGTATAAAACAAAACAGTACACTGCAGCACAGGCTGGCTTATAGAGAACACATGAATGGTCCTCCCTGAAGGGTCTATGATGGGTAATGATCATGCAGGTTGGGAGAAGGTTAATAAAACAAGAGGAAAGGTAATAAAAATTATTTTCTTGAACTATTAGAATTAGTCTCTGTGTATATGAATGTAAAGAATAATGTGGTCTGTCCAAAAAGGGCAGCCTATTTATTCAATCTTACGCTTCAGATTTAAAAGCGATGTTCTCACAGCAAGGTGGTATCAAGCAGCTCCTGTTGGAAACTCTGCAGGCAGCACCTCTGAAAATCTCCCCAGTTAACAAAACGCTACAGCGACAGCTAAGATTGCCTGAAAGTCCCTCCCCAGTCACAGATGCTGTGTGCACTTTTTCAAACCTGGACCTTCACAGAATCACAGAATCACAGAATCATATAGGTTGGAAAAGACCTTTAAGATCATCGAGTCCAACCATAAACCTAACACTGCCAAAAACCACCACTACACCATGTCTCTAAGTACCTCATCCAAACGTCCTTTAAATACCTCCAGGGATGGCGACTCAACCACTTCCCTGGGCAGTCTGTTCCAATGCTTGATAACCCTCTCGGTGAAGAAAAATTTCCTAATATCCAGTCTAAACCTCCCCTGGCGCAACTTGAGGCCATTTCCTCTTGTCCTATCACTTGTTACCTGGGAGAAGAGACCGACCCCCACCTCTCTACAACCTCCTTTCAGGTAGTTGTAGAGAGCGATGAGGTCTCCCCTCAGCCTCCTTTTCTCCAGGCTAAACAGTCCCAGCTCCCTCAGCCGCTCCTCATAAGACTTCTGCTCCAGACCCTTCATCAGCTTCGTTGCCCTTCTCTGTACGCGCTCCAGCACCTCAATATCCCTCTTGTAGTGGGGGGCCCAAAACTGAACACAGTATTCGAGGTGCGGCCTCACCAGTGCCGAGTACAGGGGCACAATCACTTCCCTAGTCCTGCTGGCCACGCTATTTTTGATACAGGCCAGGATGCCATTGGCCTTCTTGGCCGCCTGGGCACACTGCTGGCTCATATTCAGGCGGCTGTCAACCAACACCCCCAGGTCCTTCTCTGCCAGGCAGCTTTCCAGCCACTCTTCCCCAAGCCTGTAGCGTTGCATGGGGTTGCTGTGGCCCAAGTGCAGAACCTTGCACTTGGCCTTGTTAAACCTCATACAATTCACCCCAGCCCATCGATCCAGCCTGTCCAGGTCCCTCTGCAGAGCCTGCCTACCCTCCAGCAGATCAACACTCCCACACAACTTGGTGTCGTCTGCAAACTTACTGAGAGTGCACTCGATCCCTTCGTCCAGATCATTGATAAAGATGTTAAACAGAACTGGCCCCAACACCGAGCCCTGGGGAACACCGCTTGTGACCAATCCAGGTTCGTTAAATAACCAGAAAATGTCAAATCGAGACAAATTTCTACCTCCTTCCTGACAAATCTCTTCAGTGGAAGGGTCCCATTAAAAAGACTGCCTATTTTAGAGACTATCTGTTTAGCCACTGAAAAAAATAAAAATGAAATAAAAATTCTAAACAAGGTCTAAAAAAATCTGTCACTTGATGTAAATCTTCATAAGGCACAATGGCCTCCAGTAATCATGAGATCTTTTACACAGTGATTTGGGTAGCCACAGTGTTTGAGAGAAGCTGGGTTACATATGCGTTTGCCTGGATAATGAAGGAGGCAGTGGCAAGAGTCCCTACAAAATCCTGGCATAGCAACAGAGCAAAATGAATGAGAAGACAGGACTGAGAAAAAAAATGTGCTACGTCTGCTAACATGTTCTTCAGGAGCTCAGCAGGTGCCACTCAGGTCAGCTTTTCAAAAACCAACCAAAAAGTTCAACTTTCCTTTCTACCAATGTGGATTTCTTCAGGAATATGCCAGAAACTTTTTCTGACACATGAGTAAAATGGTACTATAATGAAAGATTTTTTTATTTCTTTAAAAACTTTACCTTTTCTAAAACTCCCCATTCCTAATTGCATTTTGAGACATATCATGTAGCAAAATTTTAAGCCACCTAAACAGTGACAACTTTTAGGGGTTTTTTTTTCTGTGTTCTTAATTGGAAATCTGTACAGTAACAGTAAAAAGACAAATGCACTATAAAAGTGAGTGTGTGTGATATGTTTAGAGCAGTCAGGTAATCTTATTTAAAAATAGTAGATGACTTAGCTAAGATTGTAGGTTTTTAATCTATGCTGAGTGGTTCTAGTAATATCCTTTATTAAGCAAGTCATATCAGATGTGAACATGTGCCTTTTTTGTTTGGAACTAACATCAGACTAAGAAACCGTAGTTATCTGTCTGTTTGTGTTCTCTCTTTTTCTTCTAGCCCAGCAACTTTCTTCCATTCCTTGGGGTCTTTCCTGTATTCCAAATATACTGAAGAACACGCCGAATGATTCAGATAACTCCTAGACTAACTCATCTAAACCTTAGTATGCAAATGGATTGGGTTTGTCACTGTTGAAAAATCTACCTTTAATAGCTGCTGTTTAGTATTTTCATTTTTTCATATTTTCATCGGAACATAAGTCACTTCGCTGTCAGCATATGATATGACTACTTCTTTTAGTAACTACAGGACAAAAGCACATGCAATGTGCTTCAATATTGGGATTTTCCCCACTTCCAGCAGCTTTTGAGCATTTCTTCTGATCCTAATATATTTAAAATTCTCCTTTGTATCATCTTATCAGCTGACCCTAGACAACTGCTTATGTTCTTTTGTCTCCCTTATCTGTTTTCTATTATTCATAGCTTCTAATTTACATTAATCACTATGAACATCCTCTCTTTTCTGAAGTGTTTTATATTATTCTGTAATTAATTCTTGGGTTTTTTTATGTTCCCTCTAAATCAAGTTGGGTTTTTTGTGTGTTTTTTCCCCATGTGGCTCTCTTCTCAAATTGCAAGATTTTGACCAGACAATATTTTAAAACCAGTTTCCAATTCTCATTTGCAGTTTTTTGTTTAAATTCTTTTATTCCAGCTGATCTGAGTCATCTGCTTTTGAGATGCCAGTAACTTGGAAGCAAGTATTGCCATACAGAGCCTTTCTTTTCCTCTTTTGTCCATTTTGCCTAAATAGGTTACAACCAATTATTTTAACATCTCAGTTATGCAGATTTTCCTATAGGAATACCACTGAAATGGATTTTCCTCTTCTAAATGGGAAGTTTTGCACCAAAACAAGGGCAGTTGATGCTCTCCTTCCTTTCACTTAGCAAAAGGTCTGGGTCTGCCTTTTACAGCAGCCAATTCACTGCCAAAGTCTGTTGCTGAATCAAAGCTCCCTGGAAGTCACAGCAAGAAATTGCCGGTACCTCTAGAGCTGCCCAGGTGGAAATTCACCATCACCAAGCTGATTCCCTTCCCATTTGGCATGTGGAAGTATAGGCCAATTTCTTAAACCTGGATGCCAGCTCAACTTAGTACAAACAAATTTCATCAGCAGCAGAAAAGATGACTCTAAATTAAATTTTCTGAATGAGTAGAAATATTTGAATATGCTTGTGCCAATGTCAGAATTTCAGTTCTTTTTCCTGCAAGTATAGCAGCTACCTCCAACAGCCAGCTGTTAACTACTAGTAAGTTTAAATTGTCTGTATGAGGGTCTGCATACCTACCAGAAAGTGCTTAAGGACTTGAAAATCAAAGGTGGCTGAAAATTACAACCATGGTAATATGTGACTGCCTCCAAAGTGTTTAGAAATAGCTGTTCCTATCTGTGCCTTTCTTGTGGGCTGTATAAAATAAACAACTTGATTAGCTTTAGTTTGACTGTGTGAAGGATATATTTATTGTTGAAAAAGAACTCCTTTGGAAGAAAGGAATTTTAACTTTAATTTTGAAAGGTCATTTTAAAGGGTCATTATCGTTGTACTGAATTCAGCAGAGACTAGTGTTTGGGAGATACTCACATGCAGCTGTGGTAGGTGTTTCAAAAGACCCTAGCACCACTGAAATTTGAGTATTGATAGCTGAACATGGAGCATTTGTCATCCAAATGACAAAAATAACTCCCACTTCCCACTCGGGCAATTTATTCTGAGCTGGCAACAATCTCCACAGAGCATCCCCCATCCTGGCTCCGGGGTCTGTGCCACCGCACCCTCCACCACCCATTCTCTCCTCCCTTGCATTTGAGCCAGGCACACACTGCTCTTACTTTTCTTTATTTGGTCAGTAGCTGGTTTTTTTCTTAGCCACTGAAATTTCTAACCAGCGGCGTAGCACTTGCCAGAAAAAGTTTTCTGCTTCAATTTATTTTCCTCCATCTCATAAAGGAATAATGTAGTATTGCTCTTCTTAAATTGGACATGGCATTTCTTTCTTTTGTTTATCCTAATGTCGCCTCTGTATTTTGGAGCTTTAATGAACAGTCTCCTTCTATTTTTGTCAGTCCCCTAGCATTTTCTTTATTACTAAAATTTTCTAAAAATTGACTTTTGCTTTTAAAAGGGAACCCGTCGAGTGACATTTTGTCATGCAACTGTACGCTGATCATCAATGTTTAATTAAAACCTGTCATTGAAAGGTGATGTCCTTCCTAAGGAATGAATTTACTTTAGCAGTGAAAGTCTAGAGGGGCAGTTCTCTCCCTGTCACAGATCGACTTAAAAGACCAGAGAGACATGCAGGAAGACAACTAACAGTTCTGTGCATATTTATGGACTTGTTGTGCATGTGGTAAGTACTCTCCTGACAGCTAGTGTTAAATCCAATCAATCATCACTTAAATACATCACTGTGTATATTCACCTCACTCCTTCATTAGCATTCATTAGCAATTAATCAACACAGCAGTAGTCTCTGGAAAGTTCAACAATCCATAAGGTACATTTACATTAAAGATGAGCAAGTGAACATTTGTTCCACTTCAGCTAAGTCTTGTGTATTGTCATTTCTTCAAGGAGTGAAAGACATTGATCAAGCAAATGATTGATTGATTGATAGATATAGCATGCCATCTATTTCCTCTGAAGAGCATTTTTCTTCAAACCAGAGGATAGTAGTTTTAGTCAAAAAAAAAACTTTGTCTCCAGTTTCACAGTGTATGTTTTACCGTACTGCTTAAAAATGTCTTCCTGCCTTAAATCCACTGACTTTTCAGATAAACTGTGTTGCTGCATCTTTTTCAGTTTGTAGAATAAGACCATGTGCTAGGGTACAGAGGTCCAGATATACCCTTTTAGCATCAGACATGAAATTAGATTTGTTTCGCTGATTCACTTCTTCAGCCAAAACAATTAATTAGTAGTATTTCCAAGACAAAGTGGGAGAAAAAAAACTTTATTAAGGGGTACATACTTAATATACCCCTTACAGCCTTACTGTACAGCCTTACTTTTTTGTTCTATTACATTTAAGAAATTATAAATCTTAGCACTTTCAGAGACCTTTACAACCCTGTGGAAAATTAACTAAACTAAGTTTAACTGAAGTAGTTGTTCAGCTCTGCTTATGACATAAATATATACCGATACCTTTAGTGTTTATCTTAAGTACTCCAGACTTTATAGAAGTGAAATAATATAATCAGGTTTTAATTTGATTGTCTGTTTTCTTTTGTGATAGAAAATATGTATTTCAAAATAAGGATTTTTTAGCCTTATATGCACAAATTAAGGGAAAAGAGAATTTACCATCTTATACTCAATGAAACTGAAATATTCACTTTACTAAAAATATGAAGTTGTTGAGACACTAAGTAAACACGTATTTCTTTTGTAATTCTTTTGCTTTTGTGGAGCTGCATTTAGCAGCTATTACTGTGTTGTTAACGTGATGAAATATCCAGTATCTAATATACATGCAGTGCTATGTGAATATTGAAAGCTTTATTTTTAATGTACTGATTATGGATTTGGGTTGCTAGTTTATCAGCTTCCATATATCTCATTCTTTGTTTCATGATTTCTTTTCAATTAACTTCACATACAAATGATATATCTTTCCTAGGTATGATTTGATATATCTTTGGACTGAAATGACTGGGTGTATGACACTGACCTCGCTGTGGCACACCTCAGACTTATTAAACCATTTCGTAGTATAACTCATCTCTAATTCTCTCTGTGGCAGCTCTCTTCCCTGTACACATTTGTTTGTTTGTTTTAACGTGTATCCTTGTTTCATTAAATATCTTTTCTTTGTTGTACCAATATTTCAAGGCAGAAGTTTGTTAAGGTTGGAATAACCTTGAAGCGAAGTACTGTGAATATGTTTAAATAGTGATTTATATATATTACATGTGTAGTGTAGGGGTAGGAAGAGCAGTATTTTCCATATTGCAGAAATAGAGAGAGTTGCATGGTCATTCTGTTTAATGAAAGATTTTAATGTTCTGTTTCACTATGATTTGAAATGAACACTTCCCTGTTTGAAAGTCTTAATCTCCTTTGTAGGACTATTTAGACCCGTAGACCCTCAAAGCTCACATCAGGGAAAAATCATGTGTTATGGGAAATATGGTAGGTCGTATCTAGTGCCTGGATACCTGCAGAACCCTGCTGGAAATAAAGCCTTCTCTACAAAAATATCTTGATGTGATCAGTCAAAATTCTTTAGCATTTAACACAATAAAATATTACGCATAATTATTCCCAGGATTTTTAATTACAGCTAAGACTACTCAACCCCATCGTTCCTCTCTGCTTGATTAGCTTCTCAGAGATGGCTTGGCTGGATTCAGAGCTAGGGCTACCGGCAACCTTTGCTAGAGAGATAGAAAACAAAACAACGGTGTGGATTCCATTATGGGTTTATCTGCCCACTCCTACCCTACCATCTTTATCAAAAGGCTCTGACCTAGCACAAAGATAAGCATCACTCCTCTCTTTCCCCAGGCAGCCTGTCTTCTGTGCAGGAAAGGCAACTTTTTACCTTTACATTCACAAAAGGGTTCTTTAAACTTCATTTTCCATATGACTTTGATTCAAAATTTTCTCACATTTAAAAACAATCCCACAAATGCACACATTTTATTTTACACATAAGCATTGAAATTTGTTAAATTAAATCTTTATTTTGCAGAGGGAAACCCAACAGTGATTTTTACTTTTTAAACTCCTTTTCTATTTCTAGGAAACTTCAATGAACCATTTTATGGCACGATGATAGTGCAATGGGAAGAACTTGTATTCAAGACAATTAGACAACCACTAACATAAGGCACTGCTGAATTTCTCAACCCTACGGGCAACAGAAATGGCAGAGCAGATTTTAGGGAAATTTTACACATTAGTACATAAACAGTCTGTCAAGAAATCGCACCCTTCAGATGTCTGCCTCTGACAGTCTTCAAGACATTAAAAAAATCATAAATGTGATTTGCAATAGAGACATTTACTAGCCTTAATATACAGAGACTGTCATCACTAGGCAAATCCAGGAATGTCAAGTGGATTATTAGAGTCTGAAACGCCGGTACAGCAGAATGGCACGTGTGGATGTTTGTTACCCAAAAGATTGTGAACTTCTCTACTCAGTGACTGGTTTGATCTTTAGCCCACAACCCCTTGTAGTGTGGCCCTACATGCTTTGACAATGTGTAGACATAACTGTAAAAAGGAAAAGCAGGGGTCTATGAAAAGGGTCACTAAAATAAGAAAACTGGAGCTTTGTGGAATTTAACATGAATTATTAAAAGGAAGAAAACACTGGCAAGGAGAAGAAACAGAATTGAAAGGAGGACTGAAGGAAAGAGAGAAACAGGACCAAAAGATGTGTGGAGGTTGCAGTGAGCTGACAGTCTCAGTCCAAAACTCTGTGGAGAGACATTTAAACTACAAGGGTTCGAGGGGGAAACAAGAAACACCATGGAGATGGAGCCTAAGTCACATACCCAGATGTGGAGATGCTCTGTCTCTTGGCTGTGCAGTTGCACTAGTTGCCTTGGAATCAACATATCTGGGGCTGACTCGGAGGTCTCAGGAGCCAGTGTTATCAAACTGGTACCTTTCAGGTCATTACTGTCAATAATTCCTTTTTAAGTATCAAAAAGAAAAGAAAACAAAGTGAGATGATTAAAAAGCCAATTAGCAGATCAAAGTATGAGAAGCCAAGTCCTGGAGGGGGAAAAGAATGCATGTATGGTAATTTAGGCAGTAAGGAAGATAATTAGAACAGGATAGTGATAATGGGATAAGCTGGGGATCAAAAACTGTGGAGCTGATTGGAAATAAAGGAGAAGAAAATTAGGGGAAATTTTAATGGTTCTTTGCAGAAAACAATTAACCGTATAAATATTAGAAAGAAAACTTGTCTAGAAACCACCCTGACCTCTTTGTAAGGAGAACAGTGATCCACAAGGCTTAAAAAAACTTTGTTTTGGCTCTTCTTCCCTGAGAAGTATTTCAGTCTCCTTGATGCAAATAGTTTTTGGGATGGGGAGTGGCTATGGAAGACATAAATGAAGCAGCCAATAGAGATTAAAGACGTAAAGGCAGACTTTCCCATCTCATCCCTCCTCCTTATATTTTTCGGAATTTTACCGCTCTTTTTCAGCAAAGGCCTCAGAGTTTTGGTGTTAAACTTTGAGTCCTGATTCACTTTCTAAACTTTGTTTCCCTTGACTTCCTTCCAAAGTCTTTCTTCCTCTCCAGTTTTCACAGCTCTAGCTTTCTCTGATGAGGTTTGATCTTGGCCAAAATTTCTGTTGGCCTTTTCTCCCTGTGTTGTGAGTGCACACCCCCCTCCCCCGGCCCCGTGCCTGCCTGAACTCCTGATCTTATCCCTGCTGTTGTCCATTTGATCAAAATATGCTATTCAGGGACTTACTGCAGATGGGGCAAGAATGAGGGGAAACAGAAAACTTTCTTTTTTTGTAAGGTTTCCAAAAAAGACCACCCTCGAGCTTTGGCTCCAAATGACTCACAGCATTGTAAGTCCACAGATTTCTGTGTTCTCCTTCACAAAGTCCTGTGAGCCTTTAAACAGAAAGGCCCCTAACAGTTTGCTCCCCATGGCTCTGTCAAAGCAACAACATGCTTACATAAATATTGTTCGGCTCTAACCCTTTCCATGTGGCTTATACCACAGGAAGTTCACTTTCTTCTAAAGAGCCTGAACATGAGTGGGGGTAAGGATGAGTCTTAGTCTGTGAAGTATGAATTACCCTTTCGGAGACAGCTGGGACTCAAGAGAGAATGAAGGGTTTGCAATTTAACAAGTAAGAACAGGAAGGAACAGAGCTGTGGAGAAAAAGAAATAAATCAGAGGCATAAGCAGAAGAATAAACACCTCCTTTCTATTACCTAAAGATCTTCCTAAATAATTTCAGCAAGGGATATTACAGTCACGGGACAAAGAACATGGTCATTAATGCCAGCACTGTATTGTGTCAACAATACAGAAAAAGAAAGGATCTTCTCTGAAGAGCGAGTGGTAAAGATCAAATAACGTTCAACATGAGATTCCCCTGAATGAATAACACCGAACAATACCTCTCTTGAGTGTTCACCCATTGCTTCAGTGATAAACAGAGATAAAAGGTGGAGATGTTATACCTCTCTGACCTTAAGAAGCTCTGGGTGGCAATTCCCTATTTACTTGCAAGTAGAGAGCACGAAGAAGGGGAACTGGGAAGTAATACCCCTTATTTTATTTAGAGTATCTCTTACCTCCCTGATTGGTAACTCACTTCAGGGAATGGAAAGCTGCAGCTGGACCAGAAGAAGGAGATAAATACCTAGTTTCAGCTCAAATTCTTCCTGCCCTCTTGAGGCACAGTAGCTGTGCTTGAGAAGATTGTGTCACTGACCCATATCTTTCTTTTCTCTCTGGAGACAAGTCTCTTGTCAGCTCTTCTCCTTGTGGAGAGGAGAAGAGACATATTTCTGATTGCTAGCAGAAAAGAAAAGAAAAGAAAGGAAAGGAAAAGAAAAGAAAGGAAAAGAAAGGAAAAGAAAGGAAAAGAAAGGAAAAGAAAAGAAAAAAGAAAAGAAGAGAAGAGAAGAGAAGAGAAGAGAAGAGAAGAGAAGAGAAGAGAAGAGAAGAGAAGAGAAGAGAAGAGAAGGGAAGGGAAGGGAAGGGAAGGGAAGGGAAGGGAAGGGAAGGGAAGGGAAGGGAAGGGAAGGGAAGGGAAGGGAAGGGAAGGGAAGGGAAGGGAAGGGAAGGGAAGGGAAGGGAAGGGAAGGGAAGGGAAGGGAAGGGAAGGGAAGGGAAGGGAAGGGAAGGGAAGGGAAGGGAAGGGAAGGGAAGGGAAGGGAAGGGAAGGGAAGGGAAGGGAAGGAAAGGAAAGGAAAGGAAAGGAAAGGAAAGGAAAGGAAAGGAAAGGAAAGGAAAGGAAAGGGAAGGAAAGGAAAGGAAAGGAAAGGAAAGGAAAGGAAAGGAAAGGAAAGGAAAGGAAAGGAAAGGAAAGGAAAGGAAAGGAAAGGAAAGGAAAGGAAAGGAAAGGAAAGGAAAGGAAAGGAAAGGAAAGGAAAGGAAAGGAAAGGAAAGGAAAGGAAAGGAAAGGAAAGAAAAAAAAAGGAAAGAAAAGGAAAGAAAAGAAAAGAAAAGAAAAGAAAAGAAAAGAAAAGAAAAGAAAAGAAAAGAAAAGAAAAGAAAAGAAAAGAAAAGAAAAGAAAAGAAAAGAAAAGAAAAGAAAAGAAAAGAAAAGAAAAGAAAAGAAATTATCATGTCTAGTCTCTCACAACCTTCCCATTTATGCCAGGTTAAAAAACACTGTAATGCCCTTAAATAGTGATTAATGACAATTCTGAGTCAGTCAATCGCTATGATGAGTCTGGAACATAACAACAAACCACTTAACAAACATAAGAGGTGGAAATTTCGGAGGTGGGAAGTGGAGGGAGAAGGAAGGAGGGAGATAGTCTGTATCTGCCTGACTGGTGGGCTCGACAGCCTTTGGCCCAACGAGAGCTGGTGCCAGTCGGCTATTCCAGGCCTCTGAGACCCCATCTCCCCTGTTCAGAGGGAAAATACAGTATGTACTGATAACACAACTCATACACTCATAACACTTTCCACCACTATCTAAATTCACACGTTTGTCGGAAGCATACAGTAGGATGCTTCAGGGTTTTGTGTTGCTCTGTTTAAGCATTTCTGGAGAACATATTTGGTTTCAGATCCTGGAGACCTATGTCTTGTTTTCCACTCCAAGAAACTTCAGACATTATTCCATTACATGACTTGATTCTAGTTCACGTGCCCCATAATAGATCTGCTTAACGTACGTTAGGGTTGTTTATAAGACATAACAATACTTTTGTTCTTTTCCAAGTAGTTTGGATTTATCTTAGTTTTAGCCATCTTTAAGCTAGACATGTAACCTAACCCACTTTTCTAGTCCCCTGTTATAATGAGAGGAGGGAGCAAGGCATGTCCAAAGATGATTCATCCTACCTATCTTATATATCTATCTTACCAAAAATAGTTGTTGTATGGAAGATCGTGTACTTGGTAGTTGTGTCCTATAGTAATGCTGTTTCTGGGGAATGGGAAAAAATATTGAAACAACATGACAGTTTTCTACTTCACACGAACAACCCCTTGTCAGGGTTTGGCATGGTTCTCTACTTTTCTTGGGCAAATTTACATGTGGAACATCAGTCCCTGGTCTTTGACCTTTTCTTTGTTCTGTTTTTTGACAAGTGACCAAATCTCAATATTCTTGTCTGTGAGATTTATCTTCTTGCTCTTTTTCCCCCTCTTTATCTTATATTTCCCTTTAACTCTGCTTTCTCTTTATCTACATTTTTATTTTATATTAGCATGGTCTTCTATTGTATTCTAGAAAATCTTTCAATTATAGTTACTATCCCTTGTGTTTCCAGCCATTGAAAGAAATGTTTTATTTCCTGAAATAATTACCACCTTTGTTTCACATTGGTTTATATATATTTAACCCCTCCTTCTCCTGGAAATGTTACTCCATAGTGGAGTTTTGCCCCTTGGAGATCCATATGACCAGAATTTTTCTTGCTTTCTCAGTATGGTCCTTGAAAAGAAAATTGGGATCTTTGTCTTACAGCTGCACTTAATCAAATATAGCTTCCTTTTGGAAATTTGCAATGCTAACTTTCTTGCTTTAAATTTTTCTTTTAAAAAATCTTGAAATCCACTAATAATGCATGAAAACTACTCGACTTTTCCAGAAAGTTCTGGTGGTTTGACTTGTCCCCTCCATAGCGTTATAGTTCCTTCATGCAGATTCTGCGATCCTGAGTCATTCCCTCTGAGAACACTTAGAGAAAACGGGTTGTGGTGGATGTCGACCCCCACACAATGTCGTTTGTCTTACACGGCAGTTTGCGTGCATTCAGTACAAAGCTGAGAACTCAAACACTCGGAAAACAGGAGATGCAGAGTTAAGCTGAAAGCCCAGCTTTGAGATTTTTGCCTGCTGTGAGGGGGCTTTATTTGATTACTTTGTTTGTTTGTGCATTTATTTTTGGAGAAGGATGAGCTGTCCATTGTTTTACTTCATTATGAAAACTGAACTATTGTTGAGGAGTCCTAGAGTGTGGGATGGGCTCTTATTTGGGTTCCTAAAAGAAAACAAAATTAATTAAACTATAACTCTTTCTACTTGGTTTATGGCTTAAAAGATAGTGCCTTTTTATTGTTATGCATTCTTTAGTAATTATTACCACTTGTAGTATACTGCAGACTAGAAACCCTGCCTTTAATAGATCTGAGATGTTCAGTTCATATCCCTCAGTTATTATACCTTTTTATTGTAGCAAGGCTGTGATCTAAGTGCCCTTGGCATAACTCACAAACACATCACAAACAATACCTTAAAAGTGGAACAGTATAATTCAGCGTTGCTTAACAGCAGCAGGACATGCATTACCATTTTGCTTCGTTCCGCAGCCCTAGATGCATTAGGCTGTGTTAAGATCCACATTGCTCAAATGAACCCAGCTCACCAACTGCTCTGAGTCACTCTCCACATCTGATTACTGCATTGGAAGACCTCGCGGAAACTGTGTTAGAGGCTGAGAAAAAGCGTTCATTCTTCTTTATGGGGCCTGATAGCATAGAAAAGGATTGATTTTCTCAGGGCCTTTTGGGCTCTGGTACTGGAAATGACAGCTGCCAGGGGTGACCCTGGCTCTGCCCACCGGTATGGTTCAGCCAAACGCACGCTTGTTTTCCCTCTGTATTTTCTGAAGTCCTTAATGTTAACCAGGCTTAGGTTTTCATCTAAATTTCAGCTAATACTGTTTTCCTGTGCAGTTATTCTTTGTTCTTATGCCTTGTAGAGAAACATATTGAAAACAATGTCTTACGTGAAGCCCTTAAATTCATACTTGAAAATCTGATTGAGCAGATTTAGCATTGAAAGGCAAAACTTGTAGCACTTAGAAGTGCACAAGTCTAAATTTTATCTCAAAAATAAGGAATTGCCAGCTGGAGTCTTGTCCTGGTTTCGGCTGGGATAGAGTTAATTTTCTTCCCAGTAGCTGGTATAGTGCTGTGTGTTGGATTTAGGATGAGAATAATGTTGATAACACGCTGATGGTTTAGTTGTTGCTAAGTAGTGCTTACACCGGTCAAGGACTTCTCAGCTTCCCCTGCTCTGCCAGGGGCACAAGAAGCTGGGAGGGGGCACAGCCAGGACAGCTGACCCCAACTGGCCAAAGGGCTATTCCATACCATATGGCGTCATGCTCACTATAGAAACTGGGGGAGTTGGCTGGGGGGCAGTGATAGCTGCTCGGGGATGGGATGGGCATCAGTCAGTGGGTGGTGAGCAGTTGCACTGTGAATCACTTGTTTTGTACATTCTATTATATTATTATTATTATTATTATCTCTTCCTCTGCTGTCCTATTAAACTGTTCTTATCTCAGCCCACCAGTTTTCTTACTTTTGCTCTTCAGGTTCTCTCCCCCATCCCACTGTGGAGGGGGGGAGGGGGAGCGAGCGGCTGTGTGGTGCTTAGTTGCCAACTGGGTTTAAACCACAAGTCTGTTCTCTGGGGTTTGTACAACTTGAAGCTACGTATTTGTTCAGACCCTCCTGGGACTCAGGAGAATGACGATGCAATGTAGAATGGGCTTCTCAAGCATGAAGACCACTTAGCTATAGAGATTAGTTCTATTTACTCTGCCCACTGCCAACAGCACAGAACAAGGTTTTGGATCAAAGAACAGCTGGAAGAGACCCCGCCTTTCAAAAATAGATTTGTCGTCACTTCAAGATATACGTACATAAATAATTAGCCAAATAGTTTGCAATGATAATGTTAAAACTATGTGTGGATTCGAAGGTAATTGCAGGTGGAAGTGGAATAGTCTGATTCAATGCAGCCAAAACCCCAGAGAGACTCAAAACTTTAAAATGTTTGATTCAGGCCCTGTACTCACTATGAAATGACTAAAATTTATGTGAGGTCAAATTCACTGCTTCTACATCTAATATTACTCCTGTGAGCTGTAATATAGAATTGCATGCAACTGCTCATATACTGAAACACATGCCACGTTCTTGTAAAATCACTACTTAGGAAAGATTTAATATATTTATTATTTTTAAAGTTAAAATAAAGCAAGACTATTGCTCTGAAATATGTTAAATTTTACTATTATTAAAATGTTTTTGTACATGGAAGATTTTTTGAACAATTGCTATTACACTACCATATTTTTATTACTAAACTCCTAGATAACATGACATTTTCCTTATTTTTTTACCAGGTGATAAATATCTGTTGTGTTTCTTTATTTTTCTTGACTATATTGCTTTTGTCTCCCCAGTCTTGTGCAGTGTAATAAAAATTTTAATTTCAGATATTAATTAGATGCTGAAAATGTCATATAAGATTTGCTTACACTTTTCAAATTGCTCTTAAAAGGACTAGTAACTGAGATAGCATAAGAAGCAAAGTATTACAGATAAGCATGTTAATAAATTCTTGTTTGGGACATATCTTTATAAAATGGAAGATTCAGAAAAAAATCTCAGTAGACCTATTCTAGCAAGACCATATTTAATAAAGCTACATAAATGGTTTAATTGTTCTGGTCAAGATAGCAGATCATGAATTACCTGGGAAGGCCACAAATCTTTTAAATGTAAATTTAAATGCATTTTTGTAAAGCAAAAATCCATCTAGATATGGATATACCTTAATTTTCCCCTGACCAGAGAGCACAGACGCCACCCCTGACTTAGCAGATGGGGTTTCATAATAATTTTTAATGGAACTTTACTTTTTGATGGGAAAGGACAATAGTTCCTTAATCCTGGGCTGTCACTGCAGAATGTCCATGGGTGCATTGTGAAACCCTTTCATAATGTGTTTTGACTGGGCGAGTCTTTAAAGGTTTGGGTGTCTGCAGTTATTTCTTAATGTACTGATGCTCTAGTTAACTCGTTCTGTAAACTTTATTGGAAGCTGCAGTGGTTCCCTCATAGCCAAAGACTCTGGCAACTTCTGATCAGGGTTGCATATGGCATCATACATAGAAGAATATTTTGTATTTCACTGAAATAATTTGTTATAATTATAAGGGAGAGTTTGTTTCATGAAAATGTTTAATTACCTGAAGTCTTAAGGGATTCTGAAATGTCTGATTTTTTTTTAAATTGCTTAATGTTATTCCATGCCCTTCCGTGTAGTTAGGAGCAATCTCTGTATTTCCAAGAAATTTCTTAGCACAATTAATTTGTTTTACTCTATGGCCTTTTTATGAGTCATTGCAACTTAATGGCTGAAAGATCAGCTCTAAATTATACCTGATTCATGCCATTTAGCCTTTCAGTCTTCTGATATTTTTGGTTTATTAGCAAAACACTACCCATCTCATCTAGTCTCATTCTAATGATCTTTGCATGCTTTCTCAGGTAAAGTCAAAGCTAAGCCCCTTCCTTGTATTGAAAGGTATTTGCATTTATAAAACACTTTCATGGCCTTCCTGCTAATTTTATAGGTTCCTTCTTTAAGAAAAGAATTGAGACATTTTTATTGATATTTTCATTTTTTCCCTCTGAAAAATTGATTTTTAATGTGGACTCCTACTTAAAAATCAATGACACAACCTGACTCAGGGTTTGACACTGAAAATCTGTACTATTCTCAGAGGACATAAGTCTCATAAGCTTAGAATCTGAAGACACATTATACAAAAAGCAAAAATTCTCCCCTGGGTTAAAACATCAACTAAGTTATAGTGCATCTTAACAAATCAGTCTAATTGGCACTGTTCCAATACAGATATATATACATATATAAGTGTGTGTGTGTTTGGAAATAATACCTATCTAATCCCCAAAAAGTTAGGCTATGAGTGACTTCTATACTTGTTTACACTTTAGACTCAATTTATCTGTGACATATCACTCTCTAGCATTGTCTCATGGTGATCCTAGAGATATTTGGATGTTCACAATAAAGACTGATAAGCTACAATTAATTAAAAATAGGATTTAATTAAGAGTATAGAGTAGATTGAATAGGTGGCCTAATATGGAAATGTCAAGTAAATGGGTTTTCAGTTCCCTGGGATCCTGGATCCATCTTCAGATAGGAGTAGCTGGGGTAGGAAAGAAAGGGGACAAAGGAAATAGCCTAACAAGGATTATGATGAACTTTGATCAGTTTATGGAAAATACCACGTGACGACTCGAAAGTTCCTTTCCATTTTATATTTCTATATCTTCCCCTGAGCCCTGCACAAGACCAATGACATTTAAATGACATTTAAAGGTATAATCTCAGTGATATTTAAAAGTATGAAATTCAAAAGCAATAAAAGCTAATATTTTTCTATCTTGCGTGTATTTGGCTTCAAGGAACTGTTGCCGAAGTTTTGCCAAAAAAAGTTTTATGCCAAAAATATAGTTGCTCTGAAACACAGGTTGGCTCTTGGGATGCATTGTAAAATTTTTCTTACATCTTGGAGCAGATACTACGCCTTGTTTGTCAGAGTTTAAATCAATATAATGGGTTTTATACTTTCTTTGAGGTATCTTCTTTAAGGCCATCACCAAAATAAATTATTTGATTAGAACGATATTGGACCTTAACCACTGTGGTCGGGCCTTCTTCTTAACTAAGAAATAGTTGTTCACAGTTGTATATTCTTGCTGGAAGCCTCACAGGTCTGTGAGTAGTACTGGTCTCTCATTAAATCATCAATAAAAAGTATTGTTCAAAGAGAATACTAAGAAAATTGTTTTCTGAATGTCAAGAATTGAATATACTAATGTAGACTGAGTACATGAAGCAAGCGTTTGAACAGACAGCTGCCGTCTAGATGGCATAGATCATCCAGAAAACAGATATGTTTCTATAATTAGCAAACGTCAAAACTTGAGTTGGTCCCCTATGATAAAATTGGATCTTTGAGGTTCTGCATTTTTTTGAGAAAGCTTTCAAAGGCAAGACTCTAGGCAGATTAGGAGGGTCCAATACTTCCAAGGCTCCCATGGCTTATTGTGAAAACAACTGCATTGTTAGGGAGACAACATTAATGAACAGAAAGAGAAACATCCAGCTAATACTGTCTGTACTCAATGCAGAGAACGGAGAGTCCGGGTTCTTGTGTCCTCTCCCTGAACCAAGTTGCTGGCCAGGTCACTTCAGGATGACTTTTACAATTTGCTCTTTTTATAAAATAGGGATATTTTTATTTTCTTCCTTCAACAAGCATTTTGAGATTGAATCAAATTTTGCTTCTGAAGTGATTTGTAATACTCAAGTGAAAGTTAGAACATGAAAATGCATGATGTGTTCAAGCAGAAGGTGATAAATAGATATCAAGTAAAAAATAGCTAATATTTTATTGTTATTATTTACATCAGTATTTTGAAAATGATATTTAAAATATTTATGGGATACAGGAAATGTCATTCTCCAGACAACAAAAAAGAAGACAATAAAAAGTTAGAACGAATGACAGAGCCATGATGACAAATGAGGAAAAATACAAGTAGTTACAGAAAAGCATCATTTATGAGCTAACAGAAGACCGAATCACTGTACTGCATATAAATATGGTGCAACAATGATTTTGATGACTCTTTATCACAACTCTGTGATACGAAGTATGAAATAAAATAAAAAAGGACATGGGGCCAAAGATAAGTCAGTTTACGTTATGCTATTGATGAAGAATAAGGAACAGCATGGAAACAGACAAATCTTGCAGGATGGGAAAATGACAACTTTGGGCTCATCTTTAATAACTTGAAAGATTTATCACTCCCTTTGCCTGCTGAAGGTGTAGGCAATTTTTCTGTTGTCTGTCTGGTACCTGGAGTTATTATACAAGGAAAAGGCAGCAGATATGCAGCAAAGCTGGAACTGAGGAGGAGACTGAAGAGAAAACATCTCAGAGATGACCACTGTGACCATGTTAGTTCAAATATGCCAGTCCTCACGTTTGTGGCAGCCCTTTACTCAAAGCTTATTTGGACTTGTCTAAAATAGGCACATGGATTTTCAGACACTGATAATAGGTATGTTCGCTCAACAGAAGCTCATTCTGAAGAGTCTGTCAACACATTCTCCTGACGAGTAATGACCAGTGCATGCCTTGTTACTGTACAAGGTAGCACCCATTTTCGTGAGTTTCAGCAGTGATTTCGGATGATAGTTGGGACTGAGGCTGGATGTGCAGACACAATTCACTGTCATGGGAGCATTTTTCCAAAGTCTGTCTATTGGAGGGTCTTGTTTTTACTCCTCTCATGATCTTTTTTTCCATTTCCTTGTGATGATGACCTGAATGTGATCAGAAGACAGCTGCCATGCAGGACAATATTTAGTCAAAATGGGAATACTATTTCTTCCTAATCTCTTCTGCCATGTCAACTGATACAGGCTTGGCAGTTTTCCACCACCAGTCTCAACACAGCTTTTCATTCTGTTTATCCATCAGAAAAAGATTCAGATTTTTCTGCAAATTTCTGTTTCCTGATAGTTCAATCTACCTCCTTTCTAAATGTGTTTTTTTTTTATCCAAGTGTTCCAAATTCATGCCTTGTGGAGGCTTTTGGGCCAGGCAAGAGCATGGCAGACATGACGAGGTCCAGAATAGGCACTCGATGGCACCATTCAGGTCACCTTGCTTAACTGTGAACTTCACAGAGATGTGTGCTCACCTATGGACCCTGTGCTCACGGTTCCAATAATCTTCTGTCATGGATTATTTCTTTTTGCTTTGGAGCCAGTTCTGCCATCTATGCCAACATGTGAGTACATCTACAACGTCCATACATGCCCAGTCACCCCATGCTCAGTTAGTTTTCAAACTCCAGTCTACAATTTCTGAGGTACACTCACAGATAGGATACGAAGAAAAAATTAAAACACATAAAGTGCTGAATTATCCTGACTCCACAACAACCTCCACACATTACTACAAATTTGGAAGGCACCACATGTTGGCATAAAATAACAGGGTCCCAAATCCCTGGTCTAACCATCCAGAGGTTTAGCCAGCATAATGCTGAGTAAATGGAATAACATGTGATCAGAGGATCATCAATAGTATCTATCACTTGTTATAAACATCTGTGGAAATAAAAACTTTTGCAAAAGCAGAGTCCTGGATGGATTGTTGTGTCCTGATCGGGGTAGAAGATCCCCATCTCCTCAAGACTCTATAGTACTGAGGCTCCTTTTACCATCTCTGAATTGGGAAGTTCTTTGATTACTTGAAGACATGATTAGAGAGAAGGTGAAGATGGACAGGCTGCCCAGAGAGTCTGTGAAATCTCTGTTACTGAAGAACTTAAAAATATGACTGGACAAGGCCCTGGGCAACCAGATCCAGCTGTGATGCTAGCCCTGCTATGAGCAGGAGGTAGGACATAGTCACCTCCAGAGGTGGCCACAGATCTCTGTCCCACTGTGAGGCCAACACCTGCCTTTGGAATACTGGCAACCAGCTGCTTCCACTGCTGCCTCTGTGTTCAGCTGTGATGGTCCTACAAATGCAGTGGCACTGCTTCGTGTCACATTAGCAGGGTCTCGCCCTGTCTCCTTGCAGAGATCAGTCACCAACCCTTCCACCCAACCTGAGAAGCAGAGAAGCATCAAGTTGTGCAGAAATCCAGTGCCAGAACAGAAAACCACACTGAACCACTATTTTTGTCTCCCACTGGAAATGAATCTGAGCTGTTCTGCTGAATTCGTTTTTGATGGGAACTCAAACTGAGCTGGAACAATTTTGGCCCCAGCTAAATGAAGAAACATCTGGTTCCAGTCCCTGTCTGCAGGCCTGAAGAGACCTAAAGACTTCCAAAACAGTTAGAAACAAGAGGTTATTAAATGGATCCTTTCTGATATGCTTCCTCAGTAATCCACACATGGATGAAGAGAGGTTTGTGGGGGTCACTACAAGCATAATTTTATTGTCTGTGATTGCTGTAGCGCACGCAAAAAATCTTTTCTCACTTAAAAAACCCCTCATGCTACTTTTTGAAAATCTCCCTTTGCACTGCTTACCTACTGCGATTTACATTTTCACAGACAGCATAGAGGTGCTCATATTCGATGTATCCTTTCATTCACATCTGCCCCTCCCCTTGCTCTGTGGCCCCCTTTTCTAAAACTGCAAGTAGAATCATTTCCTTTATTCTAAGATAAAATGATTTATAATCAATTAATAAGCATTGCTGAGGCTTTTGTTTGCCTGAAGCATCATTTCCTATTCAGTTTTTGCATCTGAACTATTCAGCATTGCCTTTTGGTTCTCTCTGAAAATACTCTTGAGAAGCCATGCTTATCAGCCAAGAAGCATCCAACAGCAAAGCATGTGCATTTATAAAAAGACTATCACTTTTGTGCTAACTTTGATTGCCAGTTTCTACACTTAAAATGAAAATGAAGCTGGTGGTAAAGCCACACTGCTAGATATCTGAATTCATTACACTGAATTATGTGAATTTCCTTTCTTTCCTTCAATTCCCTCAAGTGGCATAGATTAATTTATAGAGTGTATGTGTTTTTAACATCTGCAAAGTTCTCATGTGGATTGATGTACTGAGAATAAAACTTAAAGCAGCCATTACGAGGGTAGTGCAAACATTATTCCCCTTAATGATTTTTGCACACCTGTATTTTTGAATGTCATTTTGGGAAGTGGGAGTGGAATAGGGATAATTAGAGAAGTTACTTTACTGACACAGTAGGAGATGTATAATTGCACAGGCCACAAAGCATAAAAAGCCGTGCTGAATGTGAGGACTGATTTTCCAAAGAGATTTGCGTGGAGCCATTTTGAATCCACAAAATTTGCCCTCCACAATAAACGACTCAGAATACTTGTTCCTCTGAGCACCTGATTTACATTAGCAATAGGTTACTTAGAGGCGCAAGCACTGTGATTTTTGTCCAAAAGCTGGTTTTGTACACAGATTTTCCTCATTAAAATGGGAGTTACTTGTTTTGAAATTTTTGTCCTGAAATGCCTACAACCAAAATCCAATGTTGTTGAAAACATATTTAATACACCCCACTCTGGTCACTGCATCGTTTCTCAGTGTCTTTAAACAAACTGGGAGTGAGGTAATAGTTTATTCCTTTCATCCTTTGATCACCTGTCAAAATGACAGCAACACCAACCTGTGTAATGATTTCTAGCTATCACTGACTTAACCAGAAGCAAACACCATGTTCTGTAGATCACGTTGTGATTTAACTTCACATTCTTTAAATTCCCCAATCTATTTTTCAGATGGTTAAAATTAGGGAGAAGGAGCTTGCTCTCCATAGAAGATGTTTCTGTAGAGTTCAAAGAGAAGCCTTTAAAAAATCGGTAGTGAATCACAGAATAATTCAGGTTGGAAGGGACCTCTGGAGGTCAGCTTGTCCCACCTCCTTCTCAAAGCAGGGCTAACATCAAAGCTGGGTCAGGTTGCTTGGGACACTGTCTGGTCAAGTTTTGAAAATCTCCAAGGACATCTCCACTGCCTCTCTGGGCAGCCTGTCCTTTTGCTTAACCGCTATTGTTATGGAAAGCTTTTTTTTATATCCAGACAGCATTTTCCCTGCCAAAAAGTGCAGCTGTTGCTTCTTGCCTTTCGCTGTGCGCCCCTGAGAAAAGTCTGACTTCATCTTCTCCATAAGCACCCATTAGGTAGTGGAAGATGATAATTAAATCCATCCTTTGCCTTGTCTTCCCTAGACCAAACAAATCCTCAGTCTTTCCTCATACACCATGTGCTCCATCCCCCAGCCATCTTAGTGACACTTGCTTCAACTTATTGATGTTTCTTGTACTAAGAGGTTCAAAACTGGACACAGGGCTTCTTGCAAGTGCTGAACAGAGGGGAATGATCATTCCCCTTGACCTTCTGGCACCAGAAAGGTCTTCTAATGCAGCCCAGGATGTGGTAAGACTCCACTGTCTCAAGGGCTCATTGCTGACTTATATTCAACCTGTTGCCCACCAAGACCAGCAGATCTTTCTCTGTAGAGCTGTTGCCCAACCATGCAACCCCCAACGTGGAGTGTTGCATGGGGTTATTCCATCCCAGGAGGACGACTTTGCCTTTGGCTTTGTTGAAGCTGGGTTCCTCATCACCCACTGCCTCAGCGTATTGTTAACTCTCTCCCAGTTTGAGGTCGTCCACAAACTTGATGTGTGTCACCCAAGGCACTGAAAAAGGTGTTGGAACACTATCAGCCCCAGTGTCAGATCCCATTGCAAGTGTCTGCATTTTAGGCTCTGAACTGTTGGCAAAGATACTCTTGCCCCACATTTTCAGGTGAATCTTGTCTTTCCCCAGCAATCTTTGTTCCTTGAAGAGGATCTGTTGGAAAGACAAGCCAAAGCCCTGCCTGCGACACCAGCAGCGCAGCCAGGTGCTGATCCGCAGGCTGCCTTTTTTCCTGTCCAAGTCTTTCCCTTTGAGTGACATGACTCTTCGGGCCCTTGTTGCTGCCCCCTTCACTCCTCTAGATACCTGTAGTCAACAAGAGTGTCTCCCTTGGCAGTATTCCTTAGTTCTGGATCCCTTAGATCCTGCAATTTTGATCTCACTGACAGGGCAGATGCTCCAGCTCATATCAGACTGTCAATGACAGTAGAAGACACATAATCTGTAATTTTTCTCCCATTAACAACAGATTTTTTAACACATTCAGCTGCTATCTTAAGAGAAACCAGTTAGTGTAATATTTGCTTCTACCTACGCAGCTCAATAACGTGCAAAATGCATATTATTTTATTAAGGCTCAAACGTCTTTTCTGTTAGTTCTGACTACTGTGTATTTTACCCATAGTTCAGTAACATTAGTAGTACCTTAAATAAGTAATTAGATAGAAGAATGTTTCATTATAAGTATAAAATGAGGCAAATTCTTTTTCAGGATCAGAAGTCTCATGTGAAAAAGAAATCACTGGCTTGTAAGGTAGACTCCTTTGTTTAAAACCAGACAAGCGCTGACTGCTCTGCTGGGCAGAGCACTGAGGAGCATACTGAAAGGACCAGACCTGCCCTGACGGAAGAAATGGACCTTTGCTGATATGCGCATTTCTCTTTGTTACTGTGGGATTATTTGGGGAGAGATTAGACCCCTCGGATGCGTTCCACCTCTAAATTCCCAAAGTCACAAAACAGGCATTTAGTTTTGAGAAAAGTACTTTAGTTTGCAAGTCACTAAATTTGCCAAGAGCTGCAAATATTGCTTACAGTTCCGTTCTTTCTGAAAGAGTGAACACTAGCAGTGAAGTTTGCTGAGACTCATCCAGGCTGTGGTGTCCTGGGAGAGCTCCTTGTCAAATCTCCCCGTCCTTCCCGTGATGCTGGACGCACAGGGACCCTGTCCTGCACATGGTCATTTGATGTCCCTTGGTGTAGCTCCTCACCCCAGGGCACCCAGGCGAACCGAAGCCTGAGGCGGTCAGCCGGTCGGGAGGGTTACACCGGCTGTGAAACGGTGCCTGCTGCGCAGGATTGCGGGCAGCCGCTGCGTGTTCCCTGCCTTGCTTCCTGCTCAGCGTTTTTCACAGGGAAAATTGCTTTTTTGGAAATACAATGGAAATTTTTCTGGCAAAATGTTCTATTTTTAACCAGACTTAGTCCTTCCTTACCAACTCATTAGAGGCACCCTCAGTCACCTACACCTGTGCCAAGGCAGATTAAAAGGATACCATTCTAATCTAATAGCACTTTTTCAATTACTTTCTGTAGCTGTAAATGACAGTCAGACTACAGCATGTTCCTCTCAAGAGATCTGACTTAAATTACATTCATATATCATATATCAGCTCTTCAGTTTAGCTCCAGATTTAAAAACTACATCAGCAGTCATGTCATATAACCAAACCAAATTATCTTCCCTAGATTTGGAGCAAGAGACAGTTTTAAACTCATGCAAAATGAAAAACAAAACAAAAAAATCAGACTGTAAATCTGGCTTTCTGTGGTTAAAATAAATTCCCAATACAACTTCAATAAATAAATACTATGTAGCTAACAATTTGAATGGGTATACAAGAAGCTATGCTCTCATATTGAACTCAGGAGCTTAATTTATCTCATAATTCAGAATCTAGCCCTTTTTAATGAGTTTTGGGAGGCTCATTTAGACTGTTCCCTTGCAAATATTTTTTGCTCTTTCAACATCATCTGGCCTTCCTTTTTTCTCTGTTCTATCTTGATTTAATATACCATAATAATTCCACTCTCAATCTTTCAAGTAACAGTATGTATCAAATAATTATCTGAGAGTTTTCATGCTGCCTTTAAAAATATTCATCCTTCCCATCTGTTACTAAGTGCTTTAATCACTTTCTTTCCTTGTTGTGGCTATTGCAACTCTGCCAGTGTGTCTCATGCTACGTGGATATGGTTGGGCATTGGGTAATTTGATGATAAGTGGGGATTTACAGAATTACTTCTGTTACTTCCTTTAAAAATACAAGCAATGAAACAATAGAAAACTTGTATACTGTCGTGGTTTAACCCCAGCTGGCAACTAAGCCCCACACAACCATTTGCTCACTCCTCCCCAGTGGGATGGAGGAGAGAATTGGAAGAGTAAAAGTGAGAAAACTCATGGGTTGAGATAAAGACAATTTCATAGGGAAAGCAAAAGCCGTGCACACAAGCAAAGCAAAACAAGGAATTCATTCACTGCTTCCCATGGGCAGGCAGGTGTTCAGCCATCTCCAGGAAAGCGGGGCTCCATCACGCATAATGGTGACTTGGGAAGACAAACACCATCACTCCGAACATCCCCCCTTCCTTCTTCTTCCCCCAGCTTTATAAGCTGAGCATGACGCCATATGGTCTGGAATAGCCCTTTGGTCAGTTGGGGTCAGCTGTCCCAGCTGTGTCCCCTCCCAGCTTCTTCTGCACCCCCAGCCTACTCGCTGGTGGGGTGGGGTGAGGAGCAGAAAAGGCCTTGACTCTGCGTAAGCACTGCTCAGCAGTAACTAAAACATCCCTGCGTTATCAACACAGTTTTCAGCACAAATCCAAAACGTAGCCCCATACTAGCTACTGTGAAAAAAAAATTAACTCTACCCCAGTCAAAACCAGTACACTCTCCCTTTCACACAAGTGCCTAACTGACAGACCTATAAATATCACACCTCTTCCCTTTGCTTTTTTCCCAGCCCACTGAACTTTACTCCCTGCAAAGTAGAACAGCTACAGCAGAGGGATGGTGCGTGTTGCCATCCACCACAGAACAGCATCAGTGATACTCATGCTGGGGCTGACCTCTCTCCTCTGGGGTCTCTGCTGAAGCCTTGGACAAATGGGAAGAGAAGGGATACTCCTTCCACCAAGGTAGCTGAGAGCCAAATCTGCTGAGCATACCTCAAGGATGACTCATTTCTAAATCCAGTGGAGGCAATACAGGGAGGGAGATGCGTGGCTACTCAGTACCATCAAGGATCAAGAGATCTAACTTCTCTTGGGGCAACTTCAGACAAATTCAATGACAAACCAAAGACTTTATAGAGGCTTTAGTCTTCCCAGGAATGAGCAGAATCTAGGCGAAGGGTTTGAGGACGACATTTTTATTCTATTTAGGGGGTTAAGTGTGATGTGAGCACTGTGACCTTTACGGATCTAACTCCAGGTCCTTCTGGACAGGGTCTGAACCAACAGTGAATCCATACAGTCAAAGAAATTAATTTAAAAAAGGGAAAACTATCCTGTAAGTTCCCACAGTTAAAAAGGCTCCTAACAGTCTGTTTTGGCTTTTCTCTTCTCTGCCATAATAAAACCTTTCATTATGCCATAACAACACGGCATAATGAAATGTTGTTTCACTGGGGGGGAACTGAGACCTCATGTATCATGGGTGGTGCTGAACAAATCTGAACGAGTGCTCTTAGGTAGCTGATCTTAAGTAGAAGCTGTTTAACATAGTCTTTGCTCTTTTTCACAGAGACATCTGCAATGAAGAACAGATACTAAAAAGCAGTGATTCATTCAAGGTAGACCACGGATGCACATCTTTCGTGTTTCCTCATCGACACTGCTTAATGGGCTATACATTTTCTGCCTTTCTCTTTCCACATTCGGTCTCCCACCATATATATGCCACTGTAGGCAATGTGCCAGATTGGCACTTAAAACATGAAAAATCAGAAAGGGGGAAAGAGAGGCACAAATAAAAGGTAGGCCTGCAGCACTCACATCTCTGTGTCCTTTCCTGACAAGCAACACTTCCATTTGTGTTGGGGTGCCAGTTCTATCAAACTTCTGTCTTGTATCAATTTTTAGCAGCATGGATAATTTATTGCATCTAGGATGATAGAAAACCAGCTTTATACATCATTCAGCTTGCAAAAGATGTGTAGCTTCAGTTCCTTAATGGTGTCATTTTGGCTGAATGCTATTAACAGATTACCCCTGCCTAGGGCAGTGGAGCATGTGCAGCAGAAAGATAACCTTGTGTTCGTAATTTAATATTAACTGTTTTCTCCATAGTACCTCTTTCCAGTACATTAACAACAAACCAATATGGCCTTGTCCCCTGCGGTCGTATTCTTCAGCAAAAAATGGATTACATGATAGCAAGTTCCTGAAGATTTCCAATGAAGTATTACAAATCACTCAACGCCTGCTCTGCAGAAATGAAAAATAAACAGGCTTAGATTCAATCAAATTTAATTCCTCCAATTTAGCTTTACCGCACTTCAAAGGGTGCTCTTATTAATATCTTGGTGAAAAAATGTAACAGTAATTTTTCCCCCTTCTTATACTGAAAGCCTCCAGTTGTGTTCAACATATAGTGAGATCAAGAAAATGTTTTTTTTTTTCGTGAATACTCTGACACAGTTTGATATAAAAGTGTAAGCCATTTACAGAAAACTCTTTATGGAATTTTTATCCTATTCCATTCCCGGGAGCTAAATTTATATCCTGCATTAGCTATCATAGCACTAGAGTATTAGTCTTCTTGCAAGCAGTTCAGGGCAGTCTGAGGGCCCTATCACTCTCTACCACTCACATACACAGGCATTATGGGTTTATCTCATCTTCTGCAGCAAGTGCTAGGCCCAATTCATTCCTTTAGGCTACTTTACTAATAACCTATTCCTTATCAGGGCCTCTCCACCTCAGCTTGTGATCAAAGACCCAATTAATGGAATGGAGAAAGGTGAAGCATTCAAATAATGGAGACAGCTGTTTTTCTCTGTTAGAGAAAATCCATTTGTATTGTTATCGCAAGCTCCAAGTTCTGCAGCTCCTGTTTAATTCAGTCTCCCTCCATTTCTGCTGGTGATAAAAAAGTCACAATGAACTCAGAAGAGAATGGCAGAAATATCACCGTGTTTCAACTCAGCTTGGGTGTTATCAACTTGAAAGTGAAAATACAAGCAGATAAGGAGAGGAAATGTCCAACAAAGACCATATCAAATTTTCAAAAAATGTACTTTCATGCTGCATTCTTTAGTCACCTTTCTGAATGTTTTCCAGATCCTGATATACGCTCCCTATGTCGGCTGCCTGAATCAGAGGAGCAGAGGGTGATAATCTCGTGGGTTCCACCTCAACTGAAAAGTAATTAAAGAGGGAGAGTAATCATAATTGGCTGGCATGAACATTGTCAGTGAACTGCAGCTTCTTCTGAGCCTCGGTGTCCGGGACCCCGCAGCTAAGCTGGGTGTTTACATCGCCACCACCAGTGCATGAGGTTAGTTTCTTCATCTGATAGCAAAGGGGTTGTGCCACGCTCAAGTCTGGTGTTAAACCTCCTCCTTAACAGGCTCCTAAGTGTAAATCTGCCCAGACTATTGCAAATGAAATCCTACCCACTCTTCGTGAGAGCAGTTCATTTCATAAACGTGTAAAGGCCACATTACCATTCTCTTCCTCACCCCTTTGTAATCATGTTGTCACACTGTCACGTACAGGAATAAACACGGGCAGAACACTGTGATTACGCTTAATTGAACCACATAAGACTTGCAGGTTTAAAGTAAAATGGTGAAAACCAATTATGCATTCTTAAGAACGATGCTACGCAAAAGGAAGAAGGAGGATGCAACTGCTAGATACGCTCTGTGTTTGTGTCAGTGTGCAAGTGTGCAAGGCAAAACCCTGCTCCGTTTCACAGAAGTTGTTACCGCTTTTCTTGTATGCAAAACAAGTGTTATTTAGAGATTGTGAGACTATTCACACACTAGGAGATGATTTGGGTTTTTTTTGATTACTTGGGAAACCTTTGGATCTGGTGCTTCAGAAGTAAGGACTGAAAAATCCTGCATCTCAATTCTCCACTGTGTGGACAATGAGCACAATAAACAGGCACAAAGCTACAGTGTATGCGATGAGTTAAGACAGCAAAGCCTTTCCCAGGCTGATCGTTCACAGGGGATCACAGAGTCTGTGTTAGGCTGAATAAGGAGAAATGCATTATGCATTTGCATGTATGATGACCATTTAAAAGAGGACTGTGTGGAAACAAAGAATAATTCATAATAAACATGGAACGGCGAACATTTCGGACCCAGCTGTAGTTTCTGAATCTTCACAGACACCAAACATTACCATTTTAACATAGAAGTTTCACATTTGGTATCAAGTAGGCCAGTTGAATAATATTATTTGTTTGCACATCAGGAGTTTCCTCATCCTCCCACCCTGTTATGAAACCCATATCCAACAAATAAAGAAAACAAAAAGCTGCACTCCAAACAATATCATGCGCAAAATCTACAACTATCAATAATTTCCCATTGGAATAGTAAAATGTATGGATTCAAACATAATTTTATGTATGTCTGTGAAATGGAAAACACAAAGAATGATGAAAACCGACATTAAGGTCTTTCATCAGCAATAAATTCATAATTCTCCTCCACCTGTAGACGTCGCTGATATAATGTACCAAAAGGGAATGCAGCTGTGAACTCTTTTTTTCCATACTTCAGCAGTCTCCGTACAATGAAACCAGTCTTGAGGAATTATTCAAGGGTCTGAGAAAAATCTAATGAAGGTATACTTCTAATAAAGGCAAACCAGAATCATATTTAATATGTATTGGGCAACCTTAGGGTGGTCTTGTAAGATGTAAATGACTTAAGGGTGGTCTCTTGCACTGGTCTCTCTAGATAATAAAACACTAATGACAACCCATGGTGCTGAATGGCACAATTGTAAATGAAAATTATGCAACCTGCCTGTAGCTCCCACCCCAGCTCCCTGAAACTAAATAAGCAATAAGCCTGGTAAAGGGACAATCCTAGCAAAAAAGGTTGAGGGGAGCAAAAGACCTGAATAATTTTCCAATAGCCAAATATACTGGATTCTGATTTCAGAGAGGGGCGTGAGGGGGATGATATTATTCTTACCAAAGATTAGAAGAAAAGTGAATAAACGCTCCTCCGCTCTCAGATATAACACTGTACCTGTGGGCTTCTGAAAGAATATATCCCATGACAGTATATGAGCTTCCAGGGTGAAATTTTTTCTTTACCTTGAATATCTACAAATATTTGCGTATTCTTAATACATTTTTTCTAGTTCGGTCAAAGGATTGTACTATCTAGCCAATTTCTTTAAAGAGCTCTTAACAGAGAATAATAATTAAATTTTATGCTAGCTAGTGAATCTTCATGTACCCATCTTTACCCTGTGAAGCACGGTCTTTTTTCCTCTGTGCTGCTATGCCATAGCGTGACAGTGAATTGTGGCCTGAGCAGTAAGATGGCCTGCCTGCTTGCCCAGCGTAGGAGGAGGTCCAATCTCCTCCTCTGGCGTTGCTCAGACAGGCTGAGCTGAAGGATTGCTACATTCAGATATACCAGATAAATAAAGACGTTCTCTCTGCTCCAAGGGAGTCTGGAAATTATACAGCTGAGTTAATGGAGTTACACTAATATACAACTAATAGCAAGAAAAGGCGTAAGCCTGGGGTTATATTCCCAGATTGGGCAGCCTGTCAGCCAAAGTAAAACCTTCATGAAAACTTCTGATGGGAATTTATTTTCCAAATGCCCTTTTGCGATTTTATAGCAACAACTTTGGCCGGCTTCTGCTCCCATTTCCATTCCTGCAGCTGCAGCAGCCTCTATGTATTTACAGCGGAGAGCACAATGTGACCTTTGTCTTTTCAAGAATTTGGCCAAGAAGGTTGTGCAGCTGCAAATGGATCCAGGTGCTGGGGCGGGCGGCCAGGAGCGGCTTGGACATGGACGGAAGTGGCAGCCTTCACACCTGGTCAGCTGAGCTCTCGGGGTCTCTGCAGCAAAGCGAACGTACGCTGCCACCACCCTGCCGCTCTCTTCCCAGCTCCCTGCTCAAGCACTCGCTGAACTTGGGGCATTTTTTTTTCCTAGAATCGCCCTGCTCTTTGATTTTGAGTATTACTTTCAGTGGTTTTTATGGGGAGAGTTAAGACATGAAGAGCTAGAGCAGAGCTTATGTTGAAGAATATTCTCCTGTAGCTTTGATGTTTTAAGCTGCAGTTGTTCTCAAATCCAACTTAACTGTACTATTAGCAGAATACCAGTCTGCAAATTGTGAAACACGGTAGCTGCCACAGTAAAATCCCAACATTTGATAAATATTGCAGCTTATCATTGGCTGGCTGATACCACTGTATTTGCTCTTTTGCAAGCAGAAAATTATTCAGTTGTCCGATACTGTACTTGGATAAGACTCTGAACTTTCAAGCTCCCTTGTAATTGAACAAATGAAATTAAATCCCAAAATCCGCCTATGAAAAAATAGAATATCCATAATTTATGAACTTCTTTGTGAACTTATGAACCATGCTCAAACACAGCTTTTTCTTTAGATTTCAAGAAGATGTAATCAAAAAGCCAAGACTGAACCAAAAGGTTCTGTTATTGGTGAGTTATAGGTGCATTGAGACTTTTTAACAGGAACTTTGGGACTACCATAAGAATTATAGGTGTGGGCCTGATAAATGAAGAGTCTTCACGGGTTTACAGTTGGATTCTTTCCCCTTTCTTTGCACTCCTGCTTACACCTAGTCCGTGAGAAATAAAAGTAAGGCAGATTAAAAAAAAGAAATATCAGCTTAAAATATCAAGTCTTGGAATAATATTTAGTTCTGTTCTAGCTCTTCATACCTTAATTCCCTGCTTTAAAAATGCTGAAAGTCTTTACAGTTGAATAGACATTTGTGGAGATTTTGGTATTTGGGTGTTTGTTTGCTATTTTTTATAACAAAATAACACCCAACTTTCTTGACTTCACATGAAGACTCACGGCTGAAAGGCAGAAATCATCCTGGGGGAGGCAAGTGGTCTTAGTCCCTATTTACCCAGTCACAGTGGAGAGCTGGATGGTCTCACACCCTTCTCCATTAAGACCTTTGCCAAAGTCTTCAGAAATGGCATACTTCTTTCAGTACCACTGTCCTCCTTATGGCTGTAATCATAGCCTACAAGCTGGCTTGATCCTTAAGAACCTGGTTTTATGCTCCATAAAGCACCTTTTTATTGGGCTCAAAGTGACAGAAGCCCTAGAGGTTCTTCCTTCCTGTCCACTATGTCATGACAGACAAATGAGGTTAAACAGGAGCAAGCCTTTGCCAGTCCAAAGTGCTGCTTTCATACTCTTCCTTCCCCATAAGGGATTGAAAAGATGGAGTCTAAGGACAGGAAAGGGCTATACCTGAGACGAGGGCTATACAGTGGGAATTCTGTAGCCTTTATCAAACACCTGGCATGCAAAATTGATAATGTTTCAGTCTGGCGCTTAAATCCATCCCTATGCCTGTCTTCATTCATCAGCACCTCCTCATCAAGAAGTTTTATGAAATATTCCATTTTTTCCTTCTTTGGGTAATCTTTTTGACTTGTGCTTTTAATATTTAATAATTACCCACACATGATTTAACCCTGCTACAAATGAGATTTCAAGTCAGCATCTGCTCTAACTTCATGTTACTCAGAGACTTCAAGTTACTGATGACATACATATGTGACTTGTTTTGCCAAGTCTGCATACTCCACCAGCACAGCTTCAGAAGTGCCTTCCACTCCCTCCCTCCTCTCTCCCTCTCACACACGTTTGTTCACAACATACTCAGTTAGTCCCTTCCCTCATTTTTTTTTGTTCAGGCATCAAAAATAGCTTTTTTTTCTTTTATAAGAAATTTTATATCCAGCCCGGCAGTTTTGAGATGGATGATGGTTTTTATTTATTATTATTACTATCGTTTGAACACCTGAAGATAAGACGGATACCTCATTCATAAAAAATACTGGATAAAATTCTGATCCTGTGGAAATCACTGGGGGTCTCAGCACTGAATTCAGTTTGGACAGGCTTTCCTCACCATCTTTGCCACAGCCTGTATAGTGTTGGGTCCCAGTTTTCCAAAAATAACCTTGTTTGTTTCCTTGTTTTGTCTTAATCAAACCAAGCTATTAAAACAACTCACCAAGAAGCCCCCAGCCACAGGGACAATGAAAGGTGAATTTATCCTTATTTGAAAGTAAGAGGAATTTCCTTAATGTTGCCCACTTGCTGCACACTAAGGACAAGCCTTAGGTGAATAAGCCCCTCCTGTGCTTTGTTCAACTGGTGATACGAGCCATAAAATCAATAAACCAAGGTGAACTGGAAAAAAAAAAACCTTTTCTATATTCTTCCACAGAAAGGAAAAGCAGACTCGAGAATAAAAGTTGTTATTGCTCTCCGGTCATCCAAAAATATCTCCCAAAACACAAGACGTGTCAAGTGGTTAATACCTTTTGAACTTTCCTTTGAGCTTTCCTCCGTGGTTAGGGCCCTCTGAGCCTGCGACGTAGCGGCTGACAGTGATTAAGTTTCTGTATGCACACACAGTTCAAACTGCACTTAGAAAAGCCACATTTGGTCATTGTTTACTTAAGTTTGCAGCAACAAATACAGATGCGTGGATTTGAATGTACACCTGGCATTAATCAGCTGCTGTTGCTGCTATTTCACAGCTGCCTCCAAGCAAGGCAAAATGCTGGAGTGGAAATGCGATTTCAGAATAACCAGAAATCTTTAAGGGACCCACACGGAGGAGGGGGACCTCCCTAACAACATTTGCTTCCACCTTGTTTCAGCCTTCAGAGATTTTTTTTCTGTTAAATCCCTCCTTATATAAAGAGATCTGCAAGTTTTCAGCCGAAGTGTGTATGTAAGTAAGTATGTATGTATGTATGTGCATATACATGCTTTAAGAATCTGCACAGATATTGCCAAAAAGTGGAAAGGACCCACGCTTGCTACGAGCAGGGGCCAAGGAGACCTGGAGAGGCAGGATCAGTAACACTGCAGTGGTGCCTACCTTCTCTAACCTATTTAGGGGGATTTCCACTGCTGGAGGTGCAATACTGCCTTCATCAATCGGCTCCAGGTTTAACGGTCCTGACAGGTTAAAAAAAAAAAGTTCTAATTCTTAACATAATCTCATTTGATTTAATTTAATCTCATTTCTTCCTATTGCTGCTGGACGTGGAGGGCAATAGATTCAGATGCCAGGAGGATGGGGGCTGCCGGGAGAGCGGGCCCCAGCTGCTGGGGGGAGAGGAGCGGGCACCCCGGCAGCCCCATCGAGGCCATCCATCGCGTACCCCCGCGGCACCGCGGCGAGAGCGAGCCCAGCGGGCTGCCGCCTCGGTGGGTCACTTGTTGCAGGCACGTGCTACCTGGGCTCCCAGCACCTTCACAGCCTGCCCGCCGCTGCCAGATGGAGTTGAGGATGTTTGGCTTTCAGCTGCGAGCCCCAGCGGGGATTTCCCACCTTTGCAATGTCTTTCCCTCGCGGCCATGAAATACTCCTGCGCTGAGTTCGGCAGAAGCAGTCAGGCTGAGAAGGTCCTTCCTCCAGGAGAGACCCTTCCTTCTAGAAAATCCTTTTCCTCTGGTATAAAGTAGCCAGTTTGTTTGTTTTTTAAGTTTTCAGATGTGTTGCAACACCAGGCATATCTGAGGGGGCAGTGCTGATGATTCAGGCTCATTAAGCGGCAGCAGTTGTTGATCATCAGCTGCATGAGGTATGGTAGGATATAAGGGGAGGGAAAACAGGCATTCGTCAGTGACAGTTTTTGCTAGCAAGGCCTGACATGTGTATTTATCTGTTCTCTGGTTAGATGGTGAACAATGTGTGAGTTTTGATGAATTTAGAATATTTCTGACAATAGCTGGGAAATGAAAACTGAATTTAAAAAGACAGCAAAAGCAAGAAACACAACCCTGCTCCTGAAGGTTTTCAGTCTGAGGTTAAAGAGGATAAATTCAAGTCAAGCCAGTCATATATATCTCACCTAGTGAGCATACTTACCTTATCCAAGAGCGAGGGATATTTACCCAATGTTCTTCATCTAGATTATAATCTGGATAGATCGTATCTTCTAGATACATAAAGATAGATGCTACTTCTTTGACTTTCATTTTATGATCATTCTATACTTTCGTTATTTACTTTTGTGTGCTAGAAAAACTTACAACTTTCAGAAATGAGAGTGATGTATCGCTTACTGCATGGATAAATTAACACAAGTGAAAATCCCCCATTCCTCTTTGCCTCTCGGAGGCACCCAATGGACTGTGGCATAGAGTAGATAAATGCAAGATCAGTGTCAGCTAGTAAGTGTGGCACCAAGCTGTGCAAGGAGCACGGGGTGTTGCCAGTCCTGAGCTCTGCACAGGGCTGCAGCCAGAGTGTCATTTAAAGCCCTTTCGCATAGGTCTGTGTGACAGCGGAGGTATTCTTACCCCAGCTGACCTCACTAGCTTTGGACCCAGGTGACTGGGACCCCAGCTGGGGAGGGCAACCCGGGATCAATGAGCGAGCTCTCCTCGCTGAAAGTTTACCCATGCGCAGTAACTGTGGCGATGCACAGGGCAAACGTGCTCGGCAGGTCCCCATCCTAGCTGAGCAGCTCCTGGTGTGCTGCAGGGGGGAGCAGGGGGCTCAGCCCCACTGCTGGAGGTCACCAGAGACTGCAGGCGCTGGCATAGCCACCAGCCTGGCCACCCTGGCAGCCCTGCCTGCCTCTTCATCGCACCAGGGGTTACCCATCCTTTGCCACTTGCACCTGGCTCGAGGAAGGCTGGTGAGCTCATTAAAGCACAGCCTGAGGGCAGCCTGGCCCCCCCGGAGTCGCTGCCCAGGCACCGCATCCTCCAGGGTGGGCATCTTCCCCGTGGAAGGCGACACATTTGACAGTGGAGCCACCATTTACTCTCTTTAGTGTCTTCTTCCCTCTTTGTCTTCAAAGTCAGGATAACCTCTCCAACCAAGAGGATGCAGAAACTTCAGTGTAATGGCAACAGTGAATTAATGGAGTATGCTGGGGGTACTAGATGGCTGTGAATATACCCATTTAGTACAGAATATCTTGTATGTTTTTAGATAGCAGATGAATGAGCCATTTCTCTGCCATTTTCCAATTACTGGCACGAAGAGAAATACGTATGTGTGTCTGCGCACACATTTAATCTCTTTATGCCAGACTTAAGACATAGGGATGACGAACACAGACTACTAGAGGATTATTGGTATGGGGAGAGCCCAGTTCCACTATGATGCTGTAGGACATAGCTTGTCTTATGACCTACATTTTGGAAAGATAAATATACCACAGATGTGGCTATTTATCTTCACAAAGACCTCTCTTCTGCAGGGTCTTTTCTGCATCAGTGGGTGTGGGATTTTGCATTGCCTCAAAAAATCCTTTAAATCTAAGATCAAGACATTTAAATTCTCTGTTAGGGATGGTTTTATTTTTAAATGACCCTTTTCTTACCAACAGACATCATCTTCCCTGCTTCATGGAGACTGAGGATATCCCTCAGAAACAGGCTGAATTTCTGTTTGAGGGTCAGTGAAATAATATTTGTGCTTTACAGCTGAGATAAGCCCTTCTCCTTCTACCTATCTTTATAAATGATTATCTGTGCTCATCCATGTGTTGAAATGCTAGTTAGGATTTAAAGCTTGTTCAAGGTGTTAAGGCCCAATTGCAGTTCACTGATACCAACACTCTATTCATGATTAGTATTTTTGACATTGAAATTTACAGACAAAACCGGATTAATAATTTTACGATTCTTTCTAAGCACAGAGGAAACTAAATGTTCATCTTAGTTATGTGGATACCTCTTGATCTAGGCATATCTTTATTTTTATTCAGATAGGAAATTTATCTCAATGTTCAGATGTTTTACTATAATGGAAACAAAGTTTGAAAAAAGAGATCATATTAAGAATGGGCTTCAAAGAGTTTATTGGTTACACATAAATCATGGAACAAGTTTTAGTCTTAGTGTTGAAAAGAATAGGACGGAAAAGGCAGCAGAAGAAAAATCAGTCATCTCAGCTAACTTCAGATATCTGGAATGTAGGTACCTCCATCTGAGCTAGTCACACAAGAGCCCTTTATAGTCAATGGAGGGGAAGTAGGCCTTTTGAGTTTAGCAGATCTTCTGATTTTCTTTAGACATTTACCAATTTGCCTTAGAATTGCATGTTTCCTTCCGCTGGCCACAAAAGTCTAGACAACCTGCTCAAATACAGGCATTTCCACTGCAAACGTCTCTTTTTGGCCAGAGGAATATTACCCTCAGAGTTTATACTAGTTAGTGATCTAAAATGGTTCAGAGTATAATGGATAAGAAAGCATCTCTGCGTTCCCTGACCGTGTAGTTCTCTGTGCCGAAGCAAACATATTAACAATAGCTTTATTGCTGTCGATGTTCTTATAAGTGACCTTCCCTGGTATAACTGTTAACGTGCACTTGGAGTAGAATATACCTTTGCCACCATTTTGAACTTTTTCTTAATGCTTAATGTTTATGCTTCATCTAAAGAATTTCAGGCTTGTAAGAGGGTCAGGTTCTTGGCTAGGGTCAGTGAATGCAGTGCATTTTTAAATGCACATACTCTGATCAGTTCACTTAAGAGCTTCAGTACATCATTTTGCAATCACATATCTCAGAAATAATTTATACAATCAATTAAAGAGCATTATCAAGGGATGATTTGACAACTGTTGCCATGCCAACCAATGAAGCAGAAAGCTCCTCAGCATTTAAAGGCTGCACCTGGTGATAGATATAGCAGATTTTGAGGACTCAGACAGAATCGCAGATGTCCAAAGGTGTGGAGGGAACATGATTTAAAGCTTGATGTTTTTCCATTTTTACTGGCGAAAGGGTGTTGATGGCATGTTGTTCACTTTCTCATTAAAATTCTGTCATTTTTCACAAAGTGTTCTGCATTCAGGGCTGAAAATTGAAGTGAGAATGCACTTTACAGACTGATAAAATATGATAGCAAAATGGATGATGTTCATTTGCAGGCTGAATTAATTAAAAAAAAAAAAAAGAGTTTGTGTCAGTGCATTTATGAAAAGCCCGTTAATCAAACACAACTTTACCAGCCTTAATGGACACATCTTAAACACTCTTGCATTAATATTTAAAATTCCAGTTAGCAAATGGCTTCTAGTGCATTGAGCTAAAAAGTAATTAGAATAGGTCATTACAAGAATAAAACGGTACAAGCTGAAAGTACATTTTCTGTTGGCCAACAACAGGTTGGGCATTGGCTGCTCAGTCTTGACGTTTGTATTTACATCTTTACCTATACAGTAGCTCCGCTCTTAGTGAGAGAATTCATTTTGCAAAAGAAAATTTCCTCCTGTCTTCCTATGCCATCTTACACATTCTCGTAGCTACAGGAACTATGGTTAAAACTGCCAGTCCATGTTAGCTAGGAGACTGGAGCACCTCCTCTTTTGGACTTCCATTATTATGGTTATACCCTTGAATCTCAGAATAGCAGTTTCAGGTGTGTAGCAGGTTACTGCAGCTCAGATTTCTGAAGCTCCTCTTATGACAAACTTTGTTGTGGTCTTGAAACAATGGGGCACTTATCTTGGTTGGGGTCCTTTGTAATGCAAATAAAATCATTTGTGTGCAGAGACATCAAGGAATAATTTCTCATGACGATGAAAAACTTGCATAATACCAAATTCTTAGTGCATATTACTTCCTATAGAAAGTCTAGAATTATACTCTGAACTATTTCTGGGATGTTCCTCTTGACCCTAATGCAATGAAAACTGCTAGAGAAGTTTTCTGTGACATAGGTTAATCCATTTCTTTGAATAGTTTTGCTATATGAACTGTTGAAGCTTACCTTAGTATCTATTACATTCAACTGACTTGATCAAGGAAATATAATTGGCTCCATAAATTCTAGGTCTTTTTCTAGTTTTGTCCCACTGACAAAACCTTACATTCTCTCTATTTCTCCATGTAGTAAAGACATCGGTTCTGCAATGTTAGCATCCTGCTTGCAAATCCACAAAGGTAAAAATGAGAGATGAAGAAGAATATTCACCTAAATATATAAATATAGAAAGAACTGTGGAAGAGAGCTCCTGGGTCTCAGTTGTCCCCTGCTGTGATGGACACTTGCATCATAGCATCCTACCCCATTTTACAGGGCTGTCGCAGTCCTGCTTTTTATAACTTTAAGCAACTCCTAATTTCCCTTCTTAATTTATTCACGGCTATCTTGTGAGGAAGGCTATTACATGCATTTTCATGGCCCATCTCCTGCATCATGGAACCATTCCCTATGGTATTCTTTGATCTTAAAAACTGACAATGAAAATATATTACTTGGTGGAATACACCTGTAGGTTATTCACTTGGAAACAATACCTGACCTGATATCAGGGGCTGCAACCGTTATGACAGTGAGAATTATCCCTTTCTTCTAGGTCTGGTGGTTTTTTAGCCGATTACTTGGCAGATTCCTAACCATTTTACAAAAAGTGAAAACTACTACCATTGGCTAAAAAGAAGACCCAACAACACAACAAACATGAATAGCAGGTCCAGACGGAGATGTTATTTATGCTGTCCTGCTGATTTGAAGAACTTGTGGCACACCATCACAGGATACTGTTTTACTTTCTCTGCATAAAAAGATTATTGGTAAATGAGAGAGCCATTGTGCGCTGCATCTTTTGACATTGCAACAACAATTTTGGTCATGTCAGGAGGCTGCTGTCATGGGCTGCTGTCTCCCCAGATGTCACAACTAGGTCTGAAGACAAACAGCAGGATGAAATGACCAAATCATATTCTATTTTTCCTCTGTTAGATACAACTCAGTGCCTATTTTGTGTGTAAGTGCAAAGCTATTTCACATATGAAAATAGACTGTCAAGAAGCAAGTGCAGTGTTTCTTTGTCATGTTCACAGTAGAAGAAATTACGAGGCTGTGACGCCTATCCAAGCTTGTGTCATAACAATATCTCAGTTCTTCCTCTTGCAGCCAAATGACCTCAGGACTCGGGATAGGTGAAGAAATACATTTAGGTTGATTTGAGAGTATTTTAAACAGAAGTTATGAATAAATATTAGATCCCGAGACCATTCATTGCTCTGGGGCTACTTCTGGCTCCTGATTCTGTGAATCACACAAATGCCTGCTTGCCCAGGCAACTCCCCTGGCTTCTGTGGTGCCTCTTTTCAGGCTCTACCAGAACAAGTCCTGGCAGTTCAGAGACCCCAAAAAAGTCTTTGTTCACGTTTTAATGCATCATGTGAGGTCTCAGATCCTTAGTTGCCTTTGACAGGATGGATGGCACATGGTGATATTAACAGATGCAGTTATCTTGCTGCAGTTTGTAGATGCAAGTTCAAGAGGTGCACGAAAGGGCTGGCCCATCCATAAGTGGGTACCCAGTCACTTGCGATGCAGTTACAATACTAGTCATGTTTTTTCTCTCTGTGGGATCAGCTATGGCTGTTTGTTTGTCTTACTCCAATGGACCATCCTCTGTGCAGGGACAGAAGGATGGAGTTATAAAGGCAAAATTGAGTTGGTTTTTTTTTTTTCCCAAGAATAATCTTATAGTTCTCTCCCATCTACAGGGTCCCAAATCTGTCCCTTAGGCTTAGGCTTCAGTCCCAGGCCTTCCCCAGGGCTACTCTAACAGCAGTTGAAGCCTCAAAGAGAAAATTCCCACGTGGCCTTTGGGCAGCAGAGCCTCATCTTCTCTCTCTCTTTTTTGGGGGAAAAAAACCCCCAAACGTTTCACACAATAATTCAGCTGCTGTGAGATCTCCTTGGATATTATTTCTGGCTTTGTATGAGGGTTTGAGCCTTAAAAACAGGTTTCCAGCTTCCCTAGGCCATGCAGGTCTGCATGGGGAGGCTGGATGCCCTCCTCCCAGTGCAAGAGGCACGTTCCCCACATGCCCTCCACAGCCTGCAGAGCCCCCAGGGACCTGGAGACAACCTTTCGAGCAGCAGAGTGTGGCTTATCTGACTGCCTGTTGTGTACAAGAAGAAAGTAAAGCAGCTGGTGTATTTTAGCATGATTAACTTTGCTAGAAATTATTTCCAGTCTTCAGAGTTTGGTCTTTGGAGCTGTTACAGGCTCTGTGCAAGCCTTTTCCTTGTGTTAAGCAGAGGAGCCACCTCAGCCAGCTCTCTGGGGTGTAGAGGCTCTCTTAAGGTTGGAAGTATGTGTAGGTATCTATTAATCCACTTTTGGTCTGTATCGTCTCTTTAAATGGTGTTTACTGGCTTTGTTTCAGAGCTTACACACATTTTAAAATATACCTTTACTTATCCTTGTTTTAAACTCCATTTCTGCATCTCAAATTAACAGTCATTTAAAAATTTCAGACCACTCCTGCCGCATGAGAGTGGTCTAAGCAGTGGGCTGCGGTCTCACTTTTTATGCTTTCCTAATCTAACCCACAGACACATGGCTTCTCTGTTGCATGGTGGCATGGCTTCAGCACAGGAGTTCGAAAAATTCCTCTTCAGCACCCTATGGCTTAATGTTTATGTGCTCTCCCCTCAGAGAGACAGTGTTAAGTTTGTCCTCATGCAGGCTGAGGAGAGAAATGAAGTCATGTCTCCCCTGTCACGGGTGACTGTCCTACCTCCTTGGCTAGTCTAGAAAAGCAAAGGGCTGCAAAGCCAGTGCACCATGGTCTTTACAGTACAGCCAGGGTGTCTCCCGTGATTTTTACAGCATGAATTTGTTGGTGAACATGAGGCACACATGAGGAACATAAGGCAAGTAGGGAACACTTTAGTTCCCTACTTGCCTCCTCCTTAGTGCCTTGCTCTTGACTGGTTTGAAGGGTGAGTGAGGCAGCTAGCTGCTCTGACTTGACGGTCAGAAAATAACCCACATGCAGAATGCCAAGCCCCTATGGAGTATCTGTGCCTATAGGATCAGCTAGCAGCCCAGCACCACGGTTTCTGCATCCCAACTTTAAATTTCGGGCCTTCAAGTTCCACTTATGTCCTGCTTTACCCGCTTACCTCCCCTACTGGCCAAAACCATGAGTGCCCCTTGCTGGTGGAAACAAGTTTGGAGTCATCTGCAAACATTTTCATGTTGTTTGGTTTCAGAAGAACTGGGGAAACTAAACATCACATTCTCGTTGTAAATCAGCACTTGGGTTTAAAAGAAGCATTGACTTCCAGGATAGTTTGCTGAAGATCTTTCAGCTCATCTGTCTTGTTTCTGCATTACAGTAGAGGAAATGCATCCACATGCTCACAACTCAAATCAGAGATGGTAACAGCTTTTGCCATTCCAAGTCTGTCACCATATCTAGCCATACACCATATTATTCCTTCCTCTTTTTATAAACTGCACCCCCAAACACAAAATTTTTGTATAGCCCTCAGTTTCAAAAGGGTGACGCTGTGTTTCCCCAGAACTATTATTCAAGACACGTAAAATACTTTGGGGAAATTAACCTAACAAACAGTGTTGTCTTGAGATGTACATACAGAGTCTACTGTTATTTATATTATGTGACAAATTAAGCCAAGTGAAATAATAGTCGTTAACCAAACACCTTCAGTTCTGCAAGCTAGCATAATATGCATAACAGCAAATCCCCAAAAAGTTCCTATCTTGGGCTGGTTTTTGTATTTAAAAGCATGCACATGAAAGGAATCAATTAACGTGCTTATATCTCATCAGTTTCTGATAATTAATATGAGCTCTAAGGGTTTTATGGATTGCTGGTTTGATAATTCACTAGCAGCTGAAGTAATAGAGGTTATGATGGAAAGATGGCCTCGTAGCTGCCTTGCGGAGTGCACTAAATGATTGAACCCAAAGAATAATAGGGATGGAAATTGCTGTGTTCATTCATGGATAATATATGACAGGAGTAAGGCAAGCAGCAAGTTAGCAGATGACTCAGCCAAGCATCTATGACTGAACAAAGTGTGATTCTAACCTTCTGTCATTGAAAATATATTTAATGGAAACATTATCATTCTGATATATTGCTTGCTAAGATAAGACATGTTTATAGTACAGTTTCCCTGTGATGCTACTATAGGACTAGATTTTGGCACACTTGCTCTTGCTGAATTGTACTTCACCCCAAAATAAATCTACTCCTCCTGGAGCAAGAGACTATTCAAAAAGAGCAAGTGAGCCAGAAGCTGGTCCAAAGTTGGCTGGAGCCAAATATCACCAGATAACTATAAAGGATCCTATTAATTTTTAATACGCAGAGAGGAAGATATCTATAAACACTGAGGACCACATGTAAGGCTATTCCTTTGTTACAACTTTTTCAGCCTAAAACTAGAGCACTGGACAACATAATTTATTTTTTTAATTAACAAATATGAACGGCCACATGCCTCAGATGCAGATCAAAGAAGTGGGATGCTGAAGGCATGGATTAAAGTTAGCTGCTTTTTCCCTGCGTCTGGGAGAGCTCAGTTTGTAACATTTTTATTGATAGGAGCACTCAGGTGTTCAGCAGTGAAACAGAGCACAAAGTCTGGAGTGTTGTATTAAAGTGAAACTTGCTGAAGGGAGGGGAAGGAGGATAAAAATGGAGCAAGATAATCTCTAGAGCACATTATACATGTATGCTGGTCAGGGATGGCTTGCAGCAATTCTGCAGTACTGTGCAGCAGGACCCTGCCAACAGAATTCATGCTGAAAACATATGTTCTTCTGCTCAAACCAGCTTTCGCTACATCTGGAAACCAAGAGTCAGAGGGGGAGGGAAAAAATAAGGCAGCAGCATATGTAATTCTCTTCTAAGAGAAACCATTCATTTGTTCATGAAGAAATCTCTTTCCTTGTATCACCAGCAAAAATTCTCACAAAGTTCTGGAATGGATATTTAAAAGCTGGGCTAGGAAAGCAAAAAAAAGGTAGGGGGAGGGAATGTAGGTAATGGCAGACATTTATGACTTTTCTTTCTGAAGTAAAGTCACGTCGTGATATCAAGAGCAATCTTATTTAGCAAAAAGCTGAAAACTTAGGAAAAACATTGTTTAAAATGACTGCAAGACTTGTAAAAACCCCAAAATAACTGTTTGCTGTCAAAAGCCTGGGAAACTCAAAACAGATGTTTCACCCAGCCTCACTTACTCAGCCAGATCTCTCCTTGCTATGCAGGCAGCTGTACCACATGTCTTTTCTGAGAAAGAAATAGTGCTTTCCTTTGGCACTTCTGCGTCATTCTCACTGACCAGCCGGACGCTGTCGTCAGATGAAGACAGCTTCTGTCATCCTTCCCGCTACCTAAGTCTGCAGAATATCCCCGGGACTGAGCAGCTCCGTGCTTTGAAAAATGCAAGCATTAGGTACAAATTTCAGCGAGCCGTGGTTCCTCAGGCAATCGATGGGGCCACTGAAGTCAGAAAGCACTACTCGCTGTAATGGGCGGTGGCAGCAGAGCTCTCGGTTTGCACCCTGAACAATGCACACATTATTAGAGCTAATGGCAGCTACGTGTACACGTAATAATATAGCCTTGAGACTGCAGCTTGGGAATGCCACAAGAGCAGATTGTTTTATTTTTATTCATGGGACAAAGTATGGTGAGTAACAGCAAAATCAGTTGAGCAGAGGCTGAACTCTCTCTGCTGGGTTGCTTAAGCATGGAGGGGTGAGATCCAGGACTTCTGTCTCTAACTGACATTTTGGGGCGTTTTAAGACATTATGTTGACCTCTGAATCCTCCATTTAGCTCTGCCTCACCCTGGAGGCAGGTGATGCCTCTAGCTCAGCATTTTGGGATGTTCAGCTCACTGGCTGGGTGATGGGGACACAAATCTGTGTAGGCAGAGGCGGATGTTTCACCCTGGATTCATCCTCTCCTCTCCCGAGTCCCCTAACAAGCAGCTACTGATGGTGAGGCTCTCCACCCCTATCCTCCACATGAAAGAGCTGGTTTAAGCATTTTGCTCTTGGCAAGTTGTGTCTGTGAATCCTCAGTGCTCTTCAGCATCTGGGATTTAGCATCCACTCTGTCTGGGGGATACTTCCTTGGAAAAATGCGTGGTTACTTCATGTAGGCAGATTGCTGCCTCGCACCTGGACATCTGTGGGTCCCATTCCCAGACATGAAGCTCGGTCTGGGAGGGAAGTCTCCTAGGGAGGGAAGACCCTAAAAATCTACAGAGTGCAATACTAAGTGAGGCTGTGGCTCTAGCCTGAGGTTACTGTTTTAATGTTGCATTTCCATCATGAAGCTTCCTTTGCTGGATAACTGATGGTTGCATTTCAGTTGACCAAAATAACATTGTTATTTTGAAACTGAGATGGAAATCTTAATATATAATCAAGAAAATTGTACCATCACCACAACAAAGAAGAGGCTGATTATCTAAAATGATCTGAATATTAATATAATTTATAAATCATTCTGGAAAGACAGGCGTGGGGAAGAGAGAAGCTATTGCCTTACATACCCTCAGCTCCTAAATTCACTATGCGGTAGAGGGAGTTAGATCTCTGGCAGTCTCTTAGAAATGATTAAGAAAGAAAAGAAGGAGGCTCACCACCTTGCAGTGGAAGGGGAGGCCTCTAGAGTGGATCAGATTAACGAGACACTCTTATAAGCTTTTATTAACAGAATCACACTAAGCAAGACTTGGGAATAGTGAGGGATTTTAACTATACAAAAGGGAAATAATATAGCAAAACCCAGACTGTTCAGCCACTCCTTGGAAGACACTTTTTGACAGGGAAGATGAAACAGTAAAATCTTTTTCTAGTTTTGATCCTAACCAATAGGGAAGGAGGGGTTGAGAATATAAAGGTAAAAAGCAATTTGTGTGAGAGTGAACATGAAATGATGAAGTTTATGATCTTCATAAAGAGAATAAAAAAAAAAATTAAATGCAAGAAGGCAAACTTCAGTAACCGCGAAGGATTGATAGGCAAAGTCTCGTGGAAGGCACTTTAAGGAAAAGATGAAACAAGCTGGCAGCTTCTCAAAGAATCAGAAGAAGAAATCAGCTATAGAAAGATACAAATTTAGGAAAATCATGTGCTCTTCCTTGATCTCAAACTCAAGAGGAAATGTAGGAAGTAAACAGTAGGTGAGATTACTAAAGGTGGGTATAAAAGAATAATTCAAGCAAGTAAGAACAGAGGCATCAAGGACAAGAAGAAATCACTCTACAAGTACATTTCTAGTAAAGAAAAGACTGGTGGAGAGGGAAACATTACAGATGAAGGTCGAAGTGCTTAATGCCTTTTTTTCATCTATCGTCCCTATAGCAGTGATCAGGTGGTTAACATCATTAATTCCAAGGACAAAAGACCGTATTATGGAAAAGAACAAGCCAGAGAGGAATTAGGTAGGCTCGCATTTTCAATTGGCTGAGCTTCCTCGTCTGACACAAGGATATCTCTGGTTTGTCAGCAGTTATCACTGAGGCCTTGCGGGGAGCAGCTGGGGTACCAGGAGTCTGGAAGAGGTCAGAGGAAAGGAAGGGGCAATAAAAAAACAGAGAAAGCAGAGTCAGAGGATCACAGAGCCGTCAGCTTAAATGCAGGCTCTGGAAAATTCTTCACAAATAAGCAAACAAGCTTCTTGGGAGGAACTGGAAGGTGAAAAGGTTAGCATCCAGCTTGGATCTACCAAGTACAAATCATTTGAAATAAGGGGATAGCAGCCACCTTTGCTTTAATCAGGTTTTGACAGCTGTGCACGGCTCACAATCCCATAAGCAAGCAGTATAGTCTATAGGCTGTTTGCAAGCTGTTCTGGTACCTGTACCCACAGAGCAGTTGGCAAAGGTTTGCTCTAAAAGTGAAAGGGTGCTTTGGACAGGATGATGCAGGATGCTAGAGCCAGTTTTGCCCAATGCTATCACTAACTATCTGGACGATGGGAAACGAGATGTGCTAGATAAATTAACAGATGATACTGCTGGGAGGAGCTGCAAGTACATTGCAGGATCGCATTAGAATTCAAAGTGCCCTTGGGAAACCAGTGAAATGGCCTGGAAAACACACAGGATGAATTTCCACGGTGAAAATGCAAGGTGCCACACTTTGACAGGATTGATCACAAATCTGAGGTTGGTGAGAACAAAATTAATTTGCAAATCTGTGTCATGAAAAAGGCAAACATTGTGTGGGGTGTATAAAAAGCAGTGCCACGGGGAGACACTTGGAGAAATACTATCTTTTTTTTCCTCAGCATAGATACAGCTGTAATTTGAGATGTATGTGGACAAATTTGAGAATGTCCAAAGGAAAGCAACAAGAGGTCTAAAAAAGCATGAACTTGGAGGAAATAGTGAAGGAATTAGCCTGGTGTGGTCTCAAGAAAAATAGATGGGGGAGGGGATGGTAACAGGCTTTTAGTACATGAAGTCTGCTGTGAAGAGGAAAGGCATAACCTTGCCCTCTGCAACTACAGGGGATAGGTCAAGAAGCAGTGGAGTTCAACTGCCACAAAGGAAGTGTATAAAAATTTTCTGAGGCATTAGGGAAAACTTTCTAATGGTACAATTAGGGAAGCACTAGAATAGATTGCCTGGGGAAGTTGTGGAGTCTCCATCACTGGCAGTCTCAACAATTTAGGCTAACATCTGTTGGGAACAACACACATACAACCAAACTGGCTGGGGGCCAGGGAAGTGACTACATGATCTCCTGAAGTCCCTTCCAGACCTGCTTTTCTCTGGTTCTAATAATTCAAGAACCTCCCTCCCTAACAATGCCATGTACTTTTGTTTTGAACCATTTGACATGCTGTTTGATTACTACCCTGATTTCTTTGCAGTTCTATATATTAGACTGTGTGCTTGCAGATAATTCCTAGCTTATCTGAAAAAGGAGTAATGTTTCACTTAGAGTTCCTCCAGCAAACATTAGGGTTGCATCTGCAGTCATCTTGTATCTCCATGTTTTCAGAAGTTTAAATTTAGGTACTTTTCAGGGCAGCCCCAGATCCTAAACCTGGTGGTGTGAGAGAGGAGGGGGGCTGGTACTTAAACTATATGAAGGAGCAAGAAGCAGAGCGACAGGTTGGTAGGCTGCTGTGCACCACATGGGAGAAGAGGCAGGCTGAGCTCTTATGACCTTCCTCCCCTGAAGGACAGAAATCTCTAATTTCCCAGAAATCTCTAATTTCCCTTCTAATTTCCCATTAAATCCCTAATTTCCAGGGGGAACCAGAGGATCAAGACACAGACCCCTCTTCCCTCCCTGGCCCACCTCGAGGCCAATGCTCAGAGCTGCTGCTCAGAGCAGGCAGTGGTTACCTGGTCACTGCCAGGTAACCACTGCTTGTTCTGAGAGATCACTGAGATCTTCAGGGTTGGATCTGCATCCTGCTTGGCTCCCCAGACCCAGGAAAATAGTACTGAGAGAATCTGTCAAACCAAACAGGGAGTGGGGGAGTAGGGAAGAGGTAAAGCAGGATTCTTTGTATTGACTCCTTGAGCTGTATGATCCCAAATTTGGATTACTAGACTTTCCCAGTATCCCAATGAGACATAGGAAACACCAACCACATTCACAGAAATAATCAGCTTTTAAAGTGCTTAGAAAATACCTGACATGTAAACAGAAAAGAGAGGTGTTAAGTGGACCATTTACCTTAATGTGATATTTTCAGCTGAGATGAAAGCACTCTGCAAGGTGGATAGGGTCAAAAACCTGCCCCCACCAGTATTCCTCTCCTGTGATGTGGAGTGAGCATGCCAGTTCTCAGCTCTTCCCCAGAAACCTCAGCACTGGGCTTGACTCGTGCTTCATCTGGTTTTGTTTGGCTGGTGGCACTGACACCCCTGCAGTCAGAGACAGCAGAGAGAAAGACTTGGGATGTGTTGTCCAAAGAGGCAATGTTCAGGCTTGCATGTAAAGGGAGGAAGGAGATATGTTCACATACATGTGGAGGAAGTATAGATCAGATATCTATGGAGAGCCACGGGTTCTGTAAAGCCCCTAAACCCAGGGGGAAGGAGAACGGGTGGCTGACAATGACCCCTCCCAACTGTTGTTAAAATGATCACCTCTCCTAGGATTTTACTTTTCCACTATGTGTCTGTCCTCCTTTCACACCAGCTGACCCAGTCTGCCCTCAACCAATTCTCATGGTAGCTCCAAACTCCCTATTCTTTATTCCTCATTCGTCTTTCCCCTAATGGTCTCTGCCCACAGCAAGCACTCACAGCTGCCAGCTCACTGAAGGAAAAACTTGAGCTTTCTGAATTTCATGGTGTCCTCAGAACACAAAACTCCAAAATAACTCCGTCTGCCTCCTCAGGCACACACTCTTGGTTGAGAGAGACTGTGATAAATTATGTTTGTATGCAAGAAGAAATCGTTGTTCATGGTTGGCTCTGAACTTGCTTGGAGGTCAGTGGCATATGACTCCCACTCCATAGAGCTTTAATTTGTTTAATAGATGAGTGAGTCCATCTTTTAATACCTCTATCCTTGGAGATATTCAAAAGCCATCTGGACATGGTCCTGGGCAACTGGCTCTAGGTGGCCCTGCTTGAGCAGGGAGGCTGGACCAGATGACCTCCAGAGGTCCTTGCCAACCTCAACCATTCTGTGATTCTGTGTGATTCTGTTACTCCTTTAATTACTGAGCCTGCATTGCCTGAAATAGCTGGTTTCTTTCTTGACTAGTGTTTCAAGTGCCGCTCTCCAACCTTGCACATTAGACAGGGCAAATAACAGTTGACTGCAAACCCCAGTAAAATTGTGCAGCCCCCAAGCCAGGTTTGCTTGGTTCTCCCATAGCTACATGGAACCACTTACTCAAATCTCCCCAAATGCTGAACACTAGCCCTGCTCCACACCCCGGCGAGGCACACTCAATTTCAGGATAAGTAAACTTGTTTTAGGGAATTTAGAGCATTTAGAAGCGCAGACCTTTAAACTGCAAGGGTTTTTCAGACTCGGTGACAGTGGAGCTGCCAGTCGTGCTACCATTCCATATATGCAGCTATGCATTACAAAGACAAGGGGCAGTCACACAGAAAATGGTGTCTGCGCTTTACTCGAAACCTGCTGTTCTCCTGGTGGCATCAGTGCTGTTATTTGGGTCACTTTTTAAAAAGGACAAATTAGGCCTCAGGGCAGAATTGAATCCTTTGACTCTGTAGCCAGATTCTGTTCTCATTCTGGAGTAAATATATGGTGATGGCTTTAGTTTGTTGAAGATAACAGAGGTGCACTCTCAGCACTTGAGTGTATTACAGTGGAAAGCAGGATTTGATCTTTTAATAGAAAAAATAATCAAAAGTCTTCACACTGGTTCCTCAAGCTTCGTTAGCAGAAAAAAACATGAACAAAAGTAATAATTTCATTTTTTTCTCATTTCACTGAAAATAAAGTCTGCCCCCAAAGCTCTCTACTATGTTACATTGATTCCCCAGTAAAGAAAGGCACTCATTTGCACCGAGGTCTTTTTGGTACCATTAGAAGGAATCTATTGCAGAATTCAGTCTAATAGCACAAAACGCTTCCAGTGGCAAAACTTCCCCAGGGAGAGGAGTTTGTTAGAAACTTGACCAGACAATATATAACTGAAGTTACATCAAATTCTGTCTATATAATACTAGTTAGTTGTAGTACACAAATACAGCTACCCCTTTTGTCCCTGCTTTTGTTGTTTTCTTTACCTGTTTAATCACAGTTTTAAGGAGCTTTATGTCCCTTTCTTTTTCTTGGTGCATTCAGATGTATAGCTTTATTTGCCAGAATAAACAAAATATCACACCCCACGCAGCTGAAATCATTGTCCTGCTCCTGTCACAGAAGGACTGTGTAACTTTGTGTACCTCAAAATACTGTCAGGAAATTCTGCAATAAACATTAGCCATGGGGGGGTGGTTATCAGACAGTGATTGAAGGTGATTTTTCTTAAACAGCCCTTGCATGAGCCTAAGGCAAACCCTAATGATGCTGGTAAAAAAGCTATCAAGCAAGTATGAAGCCCTTGTGATTTGGTGGACTACTTAGACACATGACTGATATGAGACCCTCCTTCGAGAGCAGCCCATTTCCATGGGCTGACCGTATCCTCCATCCCCTTGCCCAGCGCCTGCCTGATACCTCTCCCCTTTCTCCTCCACCTCCAATTTGTCTGGGGTCACCAGCAAATGTGAGCAATATGAACCACTTCTTTCATAGCTTAGGTATTGCTCAAAAGCATGGCTTATTTTCCCAGAAAGCAAGAAAGTACCTTTTCCCTTAGGTCTCACTGTTAAATCTATGGAAAAGAAGTCAGCTGTCTGACCAGATTCTGTGGCTGTGCTTCTTCCCTTGCCCCAGAGCAGCAGTGGGAGATTTGGAGCTGTCTGTCTCCTTCTCTGGTGATATTTGCAGGCATGACCTTGCATCCATATGGCAGTAAAGAACATTATTTGTTACAAAATATAAATTAACAGCACTACCTAAGACAGCTAAAGGGAATTGTCCAATAAAACATTTGTGGTTTTTTGTTAGTGAATAGCAGGTCACCAAACCTTGAATCTACCTGTAGGAAAAAGTCAGGTTTGTTGAGTCTCATTTGCGCAATAGCTTTAAGCAATAGCAACAGTAAGCAACTGCTCACATCCCATCTTTTCAAAACAAACTGGGTTGTGATTTTGAGATGACCCCCTGATTTCAAAAGGGCAGTTATTTTATACTCTTAAAGGAGTTTAAAAATGTAAATATTTAAGACAGTACAAAACATTCTGAAATTATTAAAATGAAATTTTTTTATAAGGATGGCCAGAAATTTGGTTTGGCCTATTGGTTTGCAGTAAACATGAGATTTTTAAATATTTGTATCTTGATTTGAAATGGGACAAAAAAGCTTATAGATGACAAATGCATGAAGATGAAAAAGGAAATTAACAAGGAGATGTTGGTATGTGCTTGTTTCAGTATTTGCTGTTATCCCAGTGTGAACTGAGGAGAAGAATGGGATAACTTATCTGTAGAGGCATGTATAAGAGACATATGAAAACCCTATTGATTTTCAGTATGCATTGTGTCCATCACTCACAAAGTCCTTTCTTTTTAAGGACAGCATATATTTTAATGCTAGAGCTTCCTTCAGTGGACTCCAGCTAGATATCTCCTCTTAATCACTCTAAGTAAGTCATTTACAGAGGGATTTTTTCTTAACCTTGGAATGAAGGAATTTACTTGTCTTTAGGAAATGTACCCTGGAACACTTTGATTTTTCACAGTAACAACCCTTTTTTTCCGCTCAGTCTGGATCTGTGTCCTATGAGTGGGCTCTAGCAAGTTTGAGAGCAGATAGCTGCTTTTCTAACATGTCAGCAGCATATGTACATGTCAATCCATGTTACATAGGAAATAAGCTACCATCATCGTTTTAGCGAGGAGTTCCTGTCATTTTTGGTTTCCATATTAACAGGAAAAATAAGACTCCTTGGGAAGTTTATGGCCTGAGGAGTGACAAATACTTACAGTGCACACAGACATGGTTCCCAGATAGTCTCTACTGCAGTACAGCTCTCCAGCCCACATGGCTTGCATCAGGCACTGGAGGCTGGGGGCTAGTGCTTGGTACAAGGAGGGAAAAACGACGGGAAATAAAAGGAATGAAAGCCTGCCTGAGCAGTCTGCTGAGTGGAAACCTCTGCCTTCTACCGAGGAAGAGTTTCCAAGTGGATGTCTTCCAAGAATGATTTGCTTCCCCGGAGAGGTCTGTACCCCGGTTTCAAGGCGCGAGCGGTGCCCATGCCTGCTAACAGCTGTCCCTTCGCCTGGCTCCATCTGCAAACCCTCCAGAGCCTACTCCTCCGCTCCTGCCATGCTCAGCAGCTCCTCGCTCACTTCGGCACGGCACAGCGGACGGCAGCGCCTCGTCCCACCTACTCACAAGCTCGTCTAAAACACATCCACGCAACACCATCTCCGCCCCGGTTTGCAGTGCAGGAGCTTGCTCACCGCCTTCAGCCACCGCTGAGTAGCAAAGCATTATCAAAATAACGTAGAGGAGGTCAAATGGTGTAGGGATGGCTCTGTCAGCCGTGCATGAGTGAACTGCGCTCCCAGGCAGTGCTTTAGAAAAGCAAAGACCCATTCCTCTGAATACTTTTATGCTGTTCCTGTCAAATCAGAAGTTTCTTCCAAAAATAACGGGCCAGTGACATTTTGTCACTGAAAACTGAAAGTCAGCTGCTAGAAAGAAACCCTGTTGCCTTCCACAGCACACATGGCCAAAATGAAGACAGATCAGTGTAAACAGAGGTAGCCCATCTGACAACTCATCTTACATTAGGCAGTACAGGGTATGATGCATGGCTGAAAAATACTCTGAGTAGCCTATATGGGGTTTCAGCACATAATAACATTGATTTAGCTGTTCACAGAGGGGGGAGAGCAGCAAGCAGCTGCATTTATGCAAATGCCAAGGTATACCTGACGTTTTCAAGTCTCCGTTTCTGGGTGGCCCTGAGGCTTTTCAGGAGGGCTTTCCTGGAGATCTGTCATAATATGAAATTATCAAAAGCCCAGTTCATGTAAAGGAGGATTCTGCTGAAAGGGTCGGTGATTTTCTCCCTCGCTGTTCCCTGGGACTGGCTGTCTGCTCTCAGAGCTGTAATGAAGGTGTTTAACTCCAGGTGTTGAATGGCCACTAAGAACGTACTATATATTCTCTGGCTTATATTAAAGCACATATGTATTGTCAGTTTATATTTATGTATTTCATAACATAAGTGCATGTGTTTTATTACAGCGTGAAGTGTAATTTTAAGATATTAAGGATGTGGAAGTGCACCCAGCATGGGACACGACCCTGCAGGCATGCCATGACATCTCCCGAGCCTGGGAGACCCGCAGGTAGAGGTGAGCAGGAGTGAGGGACAGGTGTCCCCATCAGGAGAAAGGCACTGTCAGTCCCTGGACCTGTCAGAGGAAACACTGCCGAGGCCTCCAGAGTCCGCAGAGTCTTCACTTACCATCCTTTTCCTGCTCTTCAAAGAGTAATTATATTTACAAAATAACAGCTTTTTCTTTCTCTCTGTTTTTCTCCAAAACTTCTTAGCTGCACTCTGTTTCTGGCTCTCATTTTAAATGTGCTTTGGCAGCAAGAAGTGCCTCAGCTTCTTTAATTTATTACCTCTGTTTATGGAATATGGATATTGGGCCAACTTTACTTCTTACACTAAGTGAATCAGTGCAAATGCAATCACTTTTGGACATCCACTGTATAAAATAAGCATATTTAGATGATCAAATAAGTGTTCCCATATGCATGTTGGCTGGTATTTCGTGCTGGTATAGCGTTCCTGTTTTTCTTATGTGGTGTCCTTTGTCTTTTTTCCTTCCCTTTTTGACTGTGTTTGGTCAGTCACTCAGGAAAAAAAAATTGCTTGTACCTTAAAAGAAATACTGTCTATTCAGCATATGGCATTTATAGATCTTCGGAAATTCTTTTGGGAGGCGTGCTTCAGATTAGCGGTCTTTCTCCTTCGGGGATGGTTTTAATTTGTTAGCACTTTAGATCTGTAGTCTTGAGGTAGCTCCTTTTTCAGTCAATAAAATGGTTAGTGAAATGAGGGTAAAATATTATAATTGTGTTCTTCAAATCAGATTTTTATGTGGGTTTTTCTCCTCCTGGTATGTAAATCTGTCATTCGGAGAGGATTTTTTCCTGTTTTCTTTTAATCTTCGGTGCATGTGCCAAGAATGATGATTTTAACCATGAATTACCACAGTGACTCCAAGCCAAACTGCTGGGAGGCCGCTACCCTGGGATGAAAAGGGAGCCAAAAGCAGCCCGGCTTTGACTCCAGTGTTTCCGACCGAAGTCTGCCACCCTGTCTACGGCTCTCACCTCTGCTCACAGCACATCCCCTCCTCGGTACCACAGGCACAACCCAGGGCTCAAAGCGCCAAGCCACCAGTAAGGAAAGCCATCCAGATTAGTAAAGACAAAGATGTACTCGAACCACGCCAGATTCCTGCAAAGCAACAGCTCTGTTGTAGCCAACGCAGCTTGTCCATTTATCCACCTGTACTCATCACTGATGTATGGCCAAAGCCCTTAGCCATGACGCTTCAGAGTGAAAGGACATACCGATGCCACACGATCCCGGGCCAACAGCACCCAGCTGTGGCAACACCGTCACAGAAACAGCTGAAGATGGAGCCAACTAAAGGACTCTAATCTGCCATGTCTACACATTAAAGTCTTTGTCCAGCAGAAACTTTTGAAAACAGCATTGTATGGAGCACATGAGAAGGGCAATGCAGGGTGACACCGTGATTTATTGCAGGAACCAGGAAAGCAGCTGTCTTCGGGACCTCGAGACTCATCTAGTCCATCCCAGTCCCAAGACAGGATCAGTTATATCTCGCCAGTCGGGCAGACGTTTGTATAGCCTGACTCTAACATCCCTCTTGTCCCACAGGACTTTCACACCCTTCCAGCTACTCTTTTCTGGGGCTCCAACGTCCTTCCCAGGAAAAAGCTTATCCTAACATCTAACCTAAAGCATTGCTATATTTTCAGCCCATCGTTTCTTTTCCCCTCACCCATGGACATGGAGAACAGATTGTTCTCTTTGTTCTGCAGCAGCTTTTTACACGCTACAAGCATGTTTTCCCATCAGTTTTCTCTTCCCTCCTGCTGAAATATGTGAGCATTGGCCAGCGGTCGCCTTTCTTAGCCCATTTACTATGGACTTGACCTCTATGTGGAGATCAGTCTACATGGTCCGTTCCTTGACAGAGAGACAGTGTGCAACTTGTGGGACAAACTATACCAACAGGACCGAAGATGTGGCTGACCAAAGAGGCCACAGAAAAGCAGTCTAAGATGCCTTAGGTGTGCAACAGGCCAGAACTATTTCTGTCATAGTCTTTGTGTCTATGCGTGTGCCTGCACAGTTTGGGGCTGGTTTTTTAGGCTTTACAAATGGTGAATTCATTTCTGTTGCACTAAAAAATCCATAAATGGATAGGCATTTGTTTCTCTTCTCTAAAGTATTCATGTAAATAAAACTGAGAATAATATTTTGCATCAGGCAGTAGATTCAGTGGTAAATTGCTTTGTAACTTGACCATTATGATTTGGAAATGAACAAATTACTTAGCAAGCATCCAGGCCCCGCTGGGGATGGGTGGCAGAAAACCAGCTGCAGAGAAACCACAGAGGAGGAAGATGCTTCTCCCTGTCGGCACCTCCCCACAGGTAATCAGGAATGCATCCCAGGGCTGGGGCTTGTGATTCGGGTGTCTCAGTTACTGCTTGGTGCAGCTGGGCCCATTGCGAGAGGATGATTTGCAGATATCTAATGTTTCACATGAGCAAAGTCAAAAGCACCATGCTGAGTAAATTATAAACATGCCTAAAAACATAATAATGAACAAAAGCAAACACACAAACTCAAACAGCTTCCTTTTCTCTTGAAAACCTATACTGATCAGGAGCTCCTTATGAAAGCGAAGTTATGATTTTGGCCAAGAAAAAAGGCTTCTGTTTGAAGTTAAAACAATTATTAGCTTTGTTATTTAAAAAAAAAAAAAGAAGAAAAAAAACCAGGGAGAGGTGCAATTGAATAGCATTTCATAACGTACAGGAAGTTTCCCCATTACACTTGACAGGAACAGAATAGGCTGGAATCAAAGGGGTATGTTAACAACTCAGCATATCTCCCTCTTTGGAACTAGTATTAGTCTATCATATCACTAAAAAATAATAAATCTTTGTAAAAGGCAGCAGTTGCTTTCATAGTCCGGCAGCAAACCCCGTCTGGTACTATTGGAAAAGTAAAAAAGGCAACATACTCTAAATTACATTGTTAAAACACCTACAGCCTAGTTCATTTTCATATGCTATCCATATGTAAGCCCTTAGCAATAGACAGCCACTTAAAAACGCTCTTGTTCTCCGTGTGTGTGTGTGAGAAAAAGCGAGTGAGAGAAGGTGAACATGGAGCCCTGTGTTTTTCTTCTGACATTTTCAAGTGGAAAACATTGCAAAACCTAACTGGCGTGAAAATAATTAAACTGGATAAATAAATTAATGAATATAATAGCAAGTTTTCACATATAAAAATTCCTGAAAAGTTTTTAGTTTTATCAACCCCCTTCCACACCCACCAGAGCATATGGCCCTCTGTTTGTGCAAATCAGCAGTCTTTGCTTAAAGTGGATGTTTCTATTAACACTGTGACTAATTACTGAAAACAAACATGTGTAAGTATGATCTCTGCTAACTGCCTCTGTCAACCCATCTTTTTCTTCTTGTTATTCATTTGAAGGGATTAAGATTGCTCGCAAAAGTACAGTAGACCTCCGTTTAGCCTGTTAACTGGCATGAATAAACAAAGCCAATCAACCACAATTGACGTCAGGCTTCAAGAAATTTTTTTTACATTAGTTCAAAAAAAAAAAACCCAAACATAAAAAGTGAAAAAGTTTTAGAGAACCTTAAAACACCTAATGTAAAGAGGGATATAAAGGGCTGCTTCGGGAATTGGGTATTGAGAGCACAGCTATACAAACTGCATGAGCTCAGATGGGTGGCAGACATTTTGCGCTCAAGGGTAACCAGCGTTGTCTCAGTATGCAAGTCTGGACATACGTGCACGCAGAAGGGACATCCAGAGAAACTTTAATGTCAGTCTTTCTTGTGGTTTTCTCCCATCCAGAAATAAAAACAAAAAAAGACTCCAAGCATCTATTTGGTCTTTGTAAGATACAAAGATGAAAAGATGCAAGCAGATTTTTCTTCCAACTGTCCTACAAAAGCCGGATTTATCTGCTTCCACGACAGCATCACAGAGTGGGACACAGCAGCCCGCGTGACTCCTCGTCCTGTTGCCTACTTGGGGAGTGGAGGAGAGAGGAGAGACCCCAGCTCCTTTGGAGCATGTGTGGTTCTTACCAGAGTAAAAAGAGAGGAAAAAAGCATCTTTATGGTACAGCTTGAATGCATGTGCTCTTCACAGCCCCGATTTCTGGACTGGCTGTGGCCCTGGAGACACTGCTGGGCTCTGAGCTTCTGCGGGCAGTGGTGAAACCAGGTCTCAGTGCACTTCTTTCTCATGCACACACTGACTGCCCCGAGAGGAGCCGGCTCTGTGGGAGGGAGATAGAAGTAGTGACCGCCTTTACGCAGCCATGCTGCCGCCTGTCTCGCTCAAGATCTGTGGGATGGGGTCTCAGTGCATTTTACCTCAAGTTGTACATAATATAAAAACAAATTGTATGCTAGAAAATTGCACAAGTCTACATCTGCTGATTTTTCTGAGCGTGTAGTATGGTTGGGAGCCAATTCCCTGTCATTTCTCATCTCTTGCACTTTACACAGGGTGTTTCCTTTATAAAACAACTTGCCTTTGGGTTTAATGATTTCTAAGGAAACATAACTCTGTCACTGCACTCTGGTGTTTAATTCCTCCTTTGTCATTAGCGTCTGCCCAGTGCAGCCCAGGGACGCCAGTGTGCTCACTGAACTGTGCATGCACTTTGTGTACTCTTGGGCTCGTGCCCGTGCCTGGAAGCTGGTGTTTGATCTAGACCGAACAAGATGGCCTTAGCCTTCAAAGCCAGCGTGTTTACATTCCTCTGCTCTAGCTAGCCTCTTTTTTTCGAGTGCCCCCAAGATAGGTGTCTTGTTAGAATAAATACTTACCTTGTGCATTGCGCTTTCCTTTGGTGGCCTCCGCTTGCTTTTGCAGAGGTGGAAGCGCTGTTAACTCCATTTTACGGATGGAAAAATGGCAGCACAGTGCTCAGACCTGCAGGGCAAAGCAGGGGCAGAAACAGCCAGGAAAAAAACCACAGGTCTCCTCTCACTCAGCCCAACGCAGCCCAGCCTGGCTCAGGCCCGCCTAGCGAGCTGTAGCACCCCGGCCTCCCTTCCCGCCACCCCTGCCTCAGCCGGTCCTTCTCTCCCGCCCAAACCAAGCCTGGTGGTGCAGGGGGCTGGGGGAGGCGTAAAACAGGGACAGCACGGCAAGGGGTATGCAGAAAGAGAAAGTCCTTACCCGATTCACTTTAGTGCAATGTGGGATGAAGCAATCAGGGCAAATGTGCTGTCTCGCCTGCTGCGTGCCTGTCACTGGAGGAGAGCTAGGTCAGACGATAAGGTCCTGTGAAGAAGGCTGGTGAAGAGAAGACGTAGGAATGGGGTGAGAGGAAAACCCTGCTGAGAACAGGAGGTGAACAGGACCAACGCTCAGCTGGCTCTGTCTCCTGTCACACAGCGTTGCTTTGGCTGCACGAGGGGAACAGCAAAGCCCACTGCCAGTGGTGACCCGTTCAGAAATGGCCTCTCTCTGCCTGGGATGGCCACGCACGGCAGGGACGAGTGCTCCGGCTGGGTGCAATGGGGGAAGCGCGCTCTGTCTCTTCTCGAGCTCAGCAGTGGTACTGACCTCGCATGCTAAGACTATAGCCATGTAAAGGAAAATCCAGTGACTCAGCGGTTACTGTTTGTTCCTACTGCTGTGCCCAATACCTATGAGAAAATTCAGCGCCAAACATGGCTCATACATCACATGAATCAACAGTCTGAGAGCTGGAATAACCAATGGAGAAACCTAAGGGAGCTACAGGAACAGGAAAGCAGCTGCAGCAAGGTGTACAAAACTCAAAGCCTGAGTTTACCGTTCAGCTCCTCTTTGATCAGCTCGTAAGTGCTGCCCAGCCCTGTTGGGTACGTCTCGGAGAAGGGGAGATGAAGCAGCAAACAGGTCCTCAAATCTCATCAGATTCCTGCCCTTCTGGAAGACATTTTCAAATTTTCCACCACTGGTCTAAAGATGCCAAAATAAGAAGCAAAGCACCCTGGTTTTGGCCGATGCGTCTCACGCTGAGCCAGAGAAGAGAAAAGCAGAGTTACGAGTCCTGATGCTGCGCCCTCAGTTTGCTCCGTTAACGCAGGATCAGCGCTTTTGATCTATGGATTGGGGAAAAAAATTGTAAAAACGGTAAAAAGCCTACACCTTACCTGCCCCACAGCTTACAAAGTCAGGCGCTGCAGTATAACACAAAAGAAAGTCAATCCGAGGGCAGAACCTCTCAATCTTCATAGTTAGCATTTCCCAACGCGCGGCGTAGGCTGACAGTATTTTCCGCTCTCTAAGGCCTGGGGTTTGAAAACTGACAACTCCTCGCTCAAATTCCCTTTCCACTCTAAATGCCATTTAATGGCAGTATAACTGGAAGGGTCAAAAATCAGCTTCCACTTGGCAATGGCCCCTTCCAGAGTCAAGGCCACGGCCCCCGCTGAGACACAGAAGGGCTGCCGATTTCAGCACGGCCGCTCACAAACGCTGGGCTTTCTCCAGAACAGCTCTTACAGAAACTCTAAACACCAAAATGCTCTCAAGAGTACAGATTGTACTGATGATAAGAGAAATGAATGAAATTACTAGAAAGCAGGTAAGAACCTTAAAAAAGGGCTTAGTTCAGTGCTGGAGTTCTGACATTAAAAAAAATGAAAACTCATTTCACGTGTCTTCATGATACATTTATTTATGCCACTGTGCCTCCTCTTTACCTTACACCAACTCGCAAAATGAACAAAAAATACCTCCTCTGTTTGCTTAACAAGGTACCTCTTCTGTTTGCTCTGTGTCAGAGTCTTAGGGACATTTGGTTGTATCTACGAGTCTGCTGCAAACCCAAACTGAAATAAGATCCTTCTAATAAGTGTTGATCCATTAAATAGGCTTTGTAATGCACACACCTCCTCTCCTCTTTTGGAGGGTGCAGGGGGTGGGGAGTGATGCTAATTCCATTATCAAATCCCTATTTAAATGTTTTTGAGGTCAAAGTCATTATTTAATGCCTTCAAAAATAC